>NW_027493588.1:0-415524 GCF_021521415.1 Bidens hawaiensis | reverse complement strand
GGATCGTGAATGCGGTTCAAGAATCTTTTGCTTGAATTACAACTTCCACCATCCCATGCTTCCTTGGTATATCCCGTTCAGTACCAACGAACCAAACCAGTTGAGTTGGATATACATTTTGTGCAAGAAAAAGTTTAGTGGTTAGTTTCGAGTTCTACAAGTGTCATCCACACATTAGATAGTGGACATCACTACTAAAGGCCTTCCACACTTCCTTTTGGAAGACTTTTATTATAGTCTCGGTCTACGCAATCCTTCCGCTTCGACTATGCAGGGGTATAATAAATAAAAAAGTTTGAATCAAATATTGATACATATATCATAAATTTATTCAAATATATAGCATAATTGTCTCAAATATCAAAACTATATATATATATGCATTTCCTTAAGTTTGTGCATAATCAAGTGTGCGCCAAATTGAGGTTGCAGAGTAAGTATTGCGTGTGGAGCATGAGAGTACGATGGAGATTAACTCAAAAGAAAAGTGTTGCAGAATCCTTGCAAGAGCCATTTTCGTTTCCAATATAGCAAAATTCTGGCCTATGCATATACGTGGGCCACTACCAAATGGAATGTACACAGCTTGTCCCTTGGTTACATTTGAAACACCTTCGGAAAATCTTTCAGGCTTAAACTCGTGCACATCTTCACCCCATGCATCCTTGTCGTGATGCAAAATCAATGCGTTTATTTGGATAAAGGTCCCTGCTGGTAAGGTTAAGTTACCTACATTTGTGTCATCATGTATTAATCGTCTAAGTACTGGCGCCGGTGAATATAGTCTGAGAACTTCATTGAATATAATGTTTATCTGCGTATAATAAAAATAAGAATAATTGAAAGTATTTTCAAAAAAATTCATCATTATGTGGTTTTAATCATATGGTTAGAAAACTTACAACTTTTAAATGACTCAAGCCTTCAATATTTGGAGTTTTATCTCCGAAGACATGAAAAACTTCGTTTCTAGCGCGTGTTTGCCATTCCATGTGTTGACCTAACAAAATCATAGTCCAAACAAGCATGTTTGTTGTAGTCTCTTGCCCTGCCAAGTAGAAAAGTTTACATTCTTCGATGATGTCTTCAATGCTTAATCCGAAATTGCTATTTCCATGTTGTTTGATTTCTTTGTAATTGGAATCCAAAAGTATGCCCAAAATGTCATCATGGCTAGCTTCCCCGGCTTTCATCGCGACAATTCGTTTATTAATTATACTCTTTATTGAGCTCCTTACTTGTTGGTTAATCTCTTTTATCCTCTTATTGTTTCTTGTTGGTAAAAACCTACAAGTATTACTTGTTATCACAAAAGTCTAGTGATATTACCAAATCTTTGAGTAAAGTTTGGAAACTGAATCACCTTGATCCTGGAATGTAAACTGAATTTGCAGCCTTCATTGCCAGCCATGTTTGTTCTCTTTGAAGTTCAAATATCTTTCTTCCTTCCTCAAAACTACTACCAAATGCGGTACGTGAAATTATATCACTTGTAAAAGTTTGAAGATAAGGCCAAACATCTACTTCGCACGAGCTTTCTTGGGATAGGAACTTTCTCCCATTTGTGGATCATCTCACTACAACTCACATAAAAGGCTGGTATCATATGCTGCAAAAGGAGTAATCCGAAAGAAAGTAAGGAGCACTACATCGATCATTTAACAGAAAAGGGGAAGAACAAGAAATAATAACCTTGAGCTTCTCCACGTGGAATGCAGGATTGATGATTTTTCTATGTTTAACCCATTGGTCACCCTCAGCATTTATTAATCCATTTATAAGCAGCTTATTAATGGATTATTTGTTGGCTTCTGATATATATTATACTTAGCCAACACCTCTCGTATCATGGTAGGTTCAGATACATGTACCACAGGTTTTGTTCCCATCCATGTAAAACAACTCTTACCTATATAATCAAAGACAAAAGCCAAAAAATATAACACACCATAGACATATATTTTAAATACTCGTTTTATAAGTAACAATTATCCTAAGCATACATGTGTTTATTTATTTATTTAGTTTTAGGCAAGTATTTAATTTTATGTTGGAAGAATTATTAAATACGATTTCAAACTTATTGGGCTGACACGAACATGAAATTTTTGTTATGTGTGTTTGTGGGTTAGTTTCAAAACTAAACAAAACTCGTCTAAAACCACAAATTTCGTTGTTAGCTTTGCCTTGTTCTTTCGCGCTAAGTCTGAATTCACACCCTTGCTCATAACAATAAATTGATGTCATCGTTAGGCTATGTACATGTTATACACTATTTTACTTATTTTTCATCATTCGTCACATCAGCGCCACCTCAGCTTCTCTCCATCATTCAATCACACCACTCAACCCATGCTATACACTATTCTCCATCATTTTCCACCATACTTTTTTATTTATAACAAAAGGAAATAAAAAGAAAAGGAAAGATAAAACAAAAAAGCTGATTGGATGAAGAAGCCAATGACCCCACATGACCCCCTATTTGCTGTCACACGTGACTAAGGGGCTCAATGTTCCAATAAGCTCATGAGTGTTGCGTAGGCCACCTTCGTGAGGCTCAATGGGGCATACTGGTTAATCTTATAATAAGGAATTATATTATAGGAAATGATAACTTATTAGATAATAAAGAATCTCAATAGAGAAATTTATGTTGAACAAAAGGATCCAATTACAACTGAGAGGTAGGTAAGCGAGCAACAAAGCTACGCCGTCACCTCCTTTTGAATGGCAAACCAATCTTACTGAAAACAAAGTTATAGTTCTTTGGCATCGATAAGTTATCGTGCTCGACCTACTGAATTCTTTTTAGAAACGTAATTGCTTCGGGGGTAAGGGACCCAAGTGTATCAAAGGTAAAAGGAATGAAGACGTGTTGATGCTCAGCACATGCTTTTTTATGCTTTGCAAATTTTCCCGATTTTGCCTTCAACACGGCCTGCTTAACAACAAACCCGGTATCCCTAAGCCCGACAAGGGAGATACTCCAGTAAGGTCTGCTGGTCGGAGATTAGACCTCCCTTCAAGTGGATCTGACAAGAAATTCATGGGAGTTTCTTTTATTGCCGAGATCCCCAACCGTTTTAACACATCTAAAAAGATATTTCTGACCAAATCATGTCTATATTTAACCCTGGAAGCTCCTTGCAATGAACCACATGTTCACCAAAATTATCCAAACAATTTTTATGGCAAACCAGGCATGGCTTATCAATTGGGAGCAGTGGGATCATTAAACGATATTTAAGAATGGTCTGGTACTCCATTGTTGACATGTGCTGGCCTAACTCTTCGATGAAGAAGACAGCCAATAAATCTTGAGATGGAAAGCCTGAAGACATTCTAATACCGCTCTCTGGCGAGTGGATAAGCTAAACTTCTCTCCCAGACTTTGGAGGATTTTACAATAAAAGGCACTCGTCAAAGCATATTGAGCATTGGGGGGGGGTCCTTATTAGCGAACCCGCTAAGATCAAGATCGACAATGGAACTATGCAAACAATCCAACGCACACCCATAATCAACCCATCAACACCACAATCCCGTAAAATATGGTCCTGTAACTTCCAACATTATGTCCTCAATGCTACGAAAGCATAAATAGAAACATCCTCAGCTGAATAAACCTAAGCCTTTAAAACGGATTGGGAGAAAGAATGAGGTGTTTATCCTAAAGATCGGTTGCATTGCCACCAGTAGTGGCTGATGTGGATAAGTGGATGTGCCCTTCTCAGGGATAGGGATGAAGGGCCTTTCACATTCTTTCTTAGTCCCATTTGTTTGTTTTTCGTGGGGCCCAATTAATATTTTTTTTAGATACATTAACTTGTAAATTTTTGAGACACATACACTACATTATTATTATTATCATACATCATATGCTTTGATTTTTAATGACATGTACGCTACATTTATTTTTAACTCTTTGTCGTTTTAAATGATTATTAACTTGTACTCCATATATATATCCTTTAGCAACTGTTACATTATTTAATTTATTATTTTACTTACATTGTATTTTTTTAATATGATCATTTAACTATAGTTTTATAAATAAATTGATTATTAAAAATAAATATAAAAGATGACGATGTAACAATATAAGACTTTGTAAAGATGAAGAGAAAATGAATGATTATAGAGAATTAGTGAAATTCTTATATGAACTCGAATCCACCACGTCTTTAAATGGTATACCTGAATAACATGATAGTCTAAGATTATCAGTTTCACTGTTAATTTATGTATCACGTACACACATAAATGGTCCCTTTCCACATTTTATTTCCATCTTTTATATTTATGTATCACACACATATATGGGGCCCTTACCAACTTTTATTAAATAATACATGTGGTCAATTAATATAATAACAACATTTCCACGTAGTTAAAGATAAGGAAAAAAATTCCTAAAATAGTATCATTAAGTCCCAAAATAGCTATTTTTTTCTCAATTTTTTTTAATTTGGACTGTCAAGACGTATTGGGAAAAGATAAAAATAAAGACGAGATTTCGAAAAAAAATCAGATAAAAGACGAGATTTGGGGAAATAATGTCGGTAAAGTCTAAATTATTTGTAATCTTCGAGCAAAAGTTCAGATTTTTTCAATTTTTTTTTCAAAAAACCATCTTGAAAGACTGTTTAATTATGTTTCCTACATTTCAAGTCCATATTTTCAAATTTTTGAAAAAATATATTTTTAACAATTATACCCCTGAACCACCACCATCACCGACGCCGTCGGCCCCACCACCGTCACTACCACCATAGTCGCCTCCACCACCGCCGCACCCATCACCGCCGTCGCCCCCACCCCATCACCACCACCCTTGTCACAAGCCATCAGTAGATTCACCTTCCTTCTTCTTCGTATCCTCATAAACCTACCGTTCATATGCCTGATCATACTCCAAATCCATTACAACTTCTACCTAGAGAGGGATATAATGTGAGAGATGGAACTTCATATATATATATATATATATATATATATATATATATATATATATATATATTTTGGGAATTGAGAACTATGAGAACCATTTTGGACCACAAAACAACCTAAAAATACAAAAAATTATAAAATAAAAAAAAACACAAAAATAAAAAAAGTAAAAAAAACAAAGTTCTTATTTATCATCCCGGTTTCTAAAAAAACGTAAAAAAAAATTCTCGATTTAGCTAAATTATACATATACATATATGTATAATATGTACATATATGTACACACATGTTTTTTTCCTATACACATATGTATAATTTAAGGTAAATGATAATGTACATATGTGTACATTACATAACTAGAGATTAAATGAAAGTATACATATGTGTATAGGTATAATACGAATTAAAAAGAAAAAAAATCAGTTTTTTTTATTATACATATATGTATAATATGTACACACATGTTTTTTCCTATACACATATGTATAATTTAAGGTAAATGATAATGTACATATGTGTATATTACGTAACTAGAGATTAAATGAAAGTATACATATGTGTATAAGTATAATACGAATTAAAAAGAAAAAAAATTTTGGTTTTTTTTAATGAAACTGGAATGAAATATAAGAATTTTGGTTTTTTTACTTTTTTAAAATTTTCGGTTTTGTTTGTTCTATAATTTTTTTAATATTTTTTTAGAGGGTTTTTTTAGTGGTCCAAAATGGTTCTCAAAGTTCTCAATTTGCCAATGGTTCTCTTAGGATCCTTACTTATATATATGGGAGATTTCAATTAAAAACCCCTTTGAGTTTTAAGAACTCGAAAGAACTCAGTGTAACGATTTTTTTTTCGAATTTTTTTTACACATGCGTAATATATGTAAGTTACACACACGTAAAAAAATTACAGAATTTTTTACGCACCGAGTCGACTTTTTACACATGTGTAACGGACGTAAAAGTTAGTGTAACCACTTCCATATTTATTCTTTCTCATACTTTGACTTTTTTGCCAGATTTAATCTCAACCACATATTCCAATCCATTAACTAAATGTGTGGCCTAGAATTAAGTTCTTAAGTTCTTAAAACTCAACATGGTTTTCAAAATATCCCTCCCCTGTATATATATATATATGTATGTATGTATTTCCTTCTTCACAAACCCAACCTAACCCAAAAAATAAACCTGCAACACTCCTAGAGAGAGAGAGAGAGGGAGAGGGACTCAGAGACGAGTGGAAGAGACAAGGAGGTCTCCTCCGACGATGAAGAACGACGGTGATACAAGTACAACGGTGGCGTAGAAGTGGTGGTGCAACTAGAACCTCACGGCAGCAACCACAATCCCTTTCATGGCCCCTCTTTTGTAGTGAAGTTCGATTGGCAGCAACAATCCAGTGAGTTTCAGCGGTCACCGACGGGGATCTGCCTTCCAGTAGCCGGTGGTGATACGATGGTGACGAGAAACTGCTGTGAATGCTATAGGTTGGGAGTCAACAGGGTCCGGGTTCGTTCAGCACGGGTCAACCATGGTTCCGTACCGTCTAATGGGTCTAATCAAGTTGGACCGATGCAGCGGTGGTGGTGATGGGGTGGGGGCGACGGTGGTGATGGGTGTAGCGGTGTTGGAGGCGGCTATGTTGGTAGTGACAGTGGTGGTGGTGATGGGGTGGGGCCGACGGCGTTGGTGATAGTGGTGGTTCAAGGTGGTGGTGGTGGTGGTTCAGGAGTATAATTCTCAAAAATATATTTTTTCAATAATTTGAAATTATGGACTTGAAAGGTAGGAAACATAAAAAAACAGTCTCTCAAGACAGTTTTTTGAAAAAAAATTGTTTTGAAAAAATCTGAACTTTTGTTCAAAGATTACAAAAAATTTGAAACTTTACCGACCCCAAATCTCATCTTTTACCCGACTTTCTTTCAAAATTTGGCATGCTCCCTCTTTATTTTTATCTTTTCCTAGTGCGTCTTGACAGTCCAAATTATAAAAGATTTTGAGGTAAAAATAGCCATTTTGGGACTTCTTTTTTTAAAACGGGCTATTTTAGGGATTTTCCCTAAAGATAATTATCATCTATATTAATTTGCAACTTTAGTACAAGTTCTTTTTGCATAGTTTTGCTTTTAGGGTTGTAACATGTTGCTGTAGAGTTGTATATTTGGTTCATTTGGTTGTACAATTCGTTGCAACTTATCTTATGATATCTGCCGCTCCACGTATCCATGGTAAGTTACACGTGTCTCTTCTTCAGCTCTCTGCCATAACCATTGTATTATACCACCACTTCTACCATACTCTCTCTATGTATTTCACCCACTGGATTCTCTCTCTATTGTTTGATATATAACCGGTGGCATGCGGTTGTTTATGGTGGCGGTCTATCGCGGCTCCGATTCGTATGTTGTCGGGCTCCATTTTGGAAACCCTAGGTGACTGCGATGCCGTGACTGTTTCCGGGTTCCAAGACGGTGTGGCGGAAACCGGCGCCTGTCGATCACCGGAGCCGGATTTCCCAATCGAATTTATTCCGCATTATTTGAGCTAATAGAGTACTTTTGCAATTGACAAAGATGGGGCTCTTTTATGTCAAAACCCCAACACAAATTCATGCCTCTATTGCTCTATGTTGATCTTTGACTTTATTGACGTATCAATTTTGACCTTTGGGAGATTTTCTGCAATTGATGAGCCTCTAGAAAGGTCTGTACGCTTAAAACTTATTTAGATATGTGATTCTGTTGTTGTATTTTATAAGGTTATCCGTATATGTGCAAATGTCGGTTGTCAGTCAACATCTTTAATCTTGAAATTATTTATTTGAGTGTACAATTGGAAGCTTGAATTTGTTATCACATACGAATCGGTTATTATTCCTCTTGGGTCAGTTGGTTTTATATTCTTTTTGTGTTTAATTTCGTTTTACTTTAACGACTACTTTTCACATACTTTGCACAAAGCTACGTATTGGAGTTTGATATTTACATGCTCTTGAAAATTGTTAAATGGGTCAAACTAAATTGTGAGTGCGTTGAGTGCAGGTCTTGGGTCAAACTAAGGATTTTATACAAAAGGGATTTTGCTTTGGCTCAGTTTTGGTTGGTGGATACTGGGTAGCATGTTATTGATTAACTAATTGCATATTACAAGTGGAGTAATGGAATTGAAGATGTAAATAATGGAAATGAAGGCACAAGTTGGAAGGGGAGGAAGATACTTTTTAGTCAAAAAGCTGAACTTCATAATGTTGTTAATGCCTTAGCTGAGGTATGATTTAAATTATAAATACTTAAAAGTCATTTATACTTGATTAAATAAAACTAAGTTAGGCATTCTGGTATGAAAACAGGGAAACTCTAGGGCATGTGACGCGGGCTGCTAACTATTGCTGTGTTTTAAAGGGATGCACTCAACAAAATCTTTGCCTTTGTTTGGAGCAACAAGCCATTCGACATGTCACCACCACCACATAGAGGTGCACAAATCGGTTTTTTTAAAAAAACCGGTTCGGTTATTAACCGGACCGGTTTTTTTCGTCAAGGAAAAAAACCGGTTCGGTTAATAACCGGACCGGTTAATAACCGGTTTTTTTGTATGAAAACCATAACCGGTCAAACCGGTTAGGACCGGTTTAGGAACCGGTTAGAACCGGTTAATAAACCGGTTTTTTTATGAACCGGTTTTTTAATAACCGGTCTAACCGGTTAACCGGTTTTTTTTTTTTTTTTTTAAATAACCATTATTTTTTCACAGTATAAACAAACCGGTAACTACAAGCATTAAATCGTTATCGCATATTCGTAACTCAAAAATACATAACTTTCATTTATAGCCTTTACATTAAAAATACAAACATTAAATCGTTATCGCATATTCGTAACTCAAAAATACAAACATTAAAGAATGCTTAGACACGACTACATTAACAACTTGCTGTTTCTTACCCATTATTTTCATCGCTACCCGATCCCGAGCTATTTCTTAGGTAATCGTCGTACGCGGCTTCTTCATCGGTCATTGGTTGAGTGTGTCCTTGATTGACCTCGTCTTCATACAAGCCCGCCTCATAGTCCATTTCCCCCTCGAGTGAGCGTTGATGTTGTGCCCTATCTAAAGAGTCCAAGTAATCCTTGTAGCAAATAGACATCTCTACAGCTGGTGGAGTGAGTCGAGTCCTCCTAATCGATATAACCCTGCCAGAAACAGAAAAAACAGACTCCGAAGCTACCGTGGAAGCTTGGACCGCTAGTAAATCTTTGGCCATGGCGGCGAGGATCGGAAACTCATCCTCCTTACCTCTCCACCAAGCCAGCAAATCAAGACTTCTAAATTCATCTGGAGTCATGTGTTTCACAAAGTTGGTACCACCATACCTTCCAAGTTCACTGCTTGGGGTGTTTACCTTTTGACGTTTACCGGCGTCTTCCCAAATCATGTAGTACATCCCCATTTCAAGGTCGGTTTGGGATTGGGATTGGGCAACAGCTCTTAACGAGTCATGAATTTGGGAAGACGACCCGTATTTTGTAAGGTAAACATCATACATGTTAGACAAGGTGGTGTTGAAAGCATTCTTTAAAGTTTGGTTATAATAGGGGTTTTGATCGTCGTTTAACTCTAGCTCATCACAATTTTTTTCTATTAAAGCTTCAACACTACCAACATTTATGCAAAGGTTTAACGCAGCAGCACATGTCAAAACAGCTGGTAGTTGTTGAAAATATTTTCTAAATTTTTCTTTCATTTTTACACCCATATCAAAATAAGGTGCACCCCTACAATGAAGTTCACCCAACTTTGTGCACATGACAGCAATTTTTGGTAAAGCAATGGGGCTTGTTGGATAGTAAACCCCGGATAAACTAGTTGTGCAAGATTTAAAAATTTGAAGGACCTCCGTAACGATCTCAATCAACAACCAGTTTCTAGGATCGTACGGTGCACATTTACCCCTATTTGACATTATTTGATGAAACGCAATTAGTGATTCTTTTTGTTGGATGGCTTTCTCAAACATATCACAAGTCGAGTTCCATCTTGTTGGACAATCCCAATTGGGCCCCAACCATTGACAATTAGCTTCATCACAAAATTTTTTGTATCTTGAAAATGTTTTATTGTTGCTAAAAACATCTCGTAACATTCTTTTAAAATTGTTTCTTTGCGTTTCAATCACGTTTAACCCATCTTGCACGGCCAAGTTGATAATATGTGCAATGCATCGGCTATGAAAAAACGCTCCATCACAAATAGGTTTATACTTTAATTTTAAATGGCCAACCGCGGCCGTATTGTTGGACGCGTTATCAAACGAAATTGAAAAGATTTTATCTTCAATCTTGTATTGTCGAATGACTTTATCCAAGAGTTTAAAAATATTTCTACCCGTGTGCGGGTAATCAAACAATTGAAACGCAACGGTTCGTTTCATCATTTGCCACGACTCGGGGTCAACCCAATGAGCCGTCACACAAATGTATGAGTCGGGCGAACCATTAGGTACCGACCACACATCCGTTGTTAAGTTTACACCAGTTTGTAAGTTTGAAAAGTATGAAATTAGTTCGGATTTAGCGTTTTTCCAAGCTTTAAGACAATCTCTTCTAAGGGTAGAACGACTTACGTGTTGGTAGCGTGGTTGAACATACTTTTGCATCATCTCCGTGAATTGAGGGTTGTCGAAGTGGTTGAAAGGAAGTGTATTTTGAATCACAAAGTTTGAAAACTTTTGACGTACCGCTTCAAGGTCGTACGTAAACACCGTTCCTTGATTCGTCATCTCCGGCTGCGAACTACTTCCCGATTCGTCCTTCAAGGCCTTGCAAAAGGGCCTTTGTACATGCGCTTTTAAAGTGGAGTTTGCATCTTTGCCATAAAACTTCAAACAATGTTTGCATCGAGCTTTTTGGCTACCGTTAGACATTTCGCATAGGTCGAAATGTTGCCAAACATCATGGTTTCGTTTCGTGGGGATGACCCGAACGACCGTTTCTCCCGTGTTCGAGGCACCCATGTTGACGGATGAAGTAGCACTTTGGGAGGCCATGATAATCGATTACGAAATTAGAGCGTATGGAGTGGTAATGTGGTATAATAGAGCGTGAGATAACAAAATAATCGCGTATAAAATAAACGTTTAGAGCGTTTGGAGCGTTTGGAGTTGTATAATCGAGTGTGTTCTAACCAATACCCAACCTAAACTATATATAGATGTTTGTGGGGGTAGAATGGTAAATAAAAAAAAAACGGTCAAAAACAAGAAAAAACGGCTATATAGCCGTTTCTCAACGGCATAAACCGGTTTTTAACCGGTTAACCGGTTACTAAAAAACCGGTTAACCGATTTTTTTATAACGGTTATAAACCGGTTTATAAAAAAACCGGTTAACCGGTTTTTTAGTAACCGGTTACTTAAAAAAACCGGTTTTTTTTTAACCGGTTTCAAAACCGGTTTGAGCTCTAAAAAGTAAAACCGATATACAAACCGGCGGTTTGTAAACCGGTCAAACCGGTTTACAAAAAACCGGTTTTTAAAATAACCGGTTTCCGGTTTAAACTGGCAAACCGGTTCGGGGACCGGTTTTTTTGAACATCTCTACCACCACATGCAAGACACATGAGGTTCTTTTGTGCATATTTCTACTCACATTTACAAAAAAAGTTAGTTGGAAGTAGTAGTACTAATGTGAGAAAATACATAAATACATATAACATTTTCTTTTTATAATACTCAAAATGTATTTTGATTAGATGATGCGATAAGAGTGAATATTTTGAATAAAATACTTAGTGTGCATCTTTGTCGGCTCATGTCGTCAACATTCTTTTCTACATATTAGGCAATATCTTTTGGGTTTTATCTGGGTTGTTATAGCAAGTTTTTGTACCGTAACAAACCAAAACGCCATATATTTATACGATTTAACGCATCGGCCCCACATGTGTGGGGTACAAATTTGTAGACCCTACCCTTCCGCCCCCACACGTGTGGGGTACAAATTTGTAGACGCAACGCCACCGCAACAGAAACATGCGGGGTCCATAAAAGTCCACATTTTGTCAATGTCATGTACTAATATTAAGATTTTCGTTTTAGCGACTTTCACTAGCAAATCAGAAATACAAGAATAATAATCTCAACGTCACCTCTATTAAAATTATGGCGGCGGGGTCTAAATGCTAGTATAACTTTATTTTTAAAGGTCAAGTTTCTGTTAATTAATGCTTGTCCTTTGTGATACTTGAAAATTTTTTTCTAAAGTAGTGTTGGTGAAAAATAATATTTATTAATAGGGTGTTTATGTAAAAATATTTAGCGTAATAATGTTGTTAACATCTTTTTTTTTTCTCATTCATAATTTTATCGGATAAAATCAGTGTTTTGAAACCCGGCCCGGCCGGTCGGAACGGTCCGACCGGGACCCGGTCCCTATACCGGCCGGGTCAGTGTATTTTGGACATTTCTAAAACCCGGCCGGGTTTTACGGGTGGCGGTCGGCCCAGACCGGTCGGACCGGTTGACCTAGCGGGTGGACCGGTAAAACCCATTTTTTATTAAATCCAAAATGAAATGTGTATGCCGGGAGTCAAACTTGGGTCATTTCAAAGATAGAAGCTTTAATAATTACCCCATAAGCCAACCAACCAAGTTTTATTGATA
Source organism: Bidens hawaiensis (assembly GCF_021521415.1). Taxonomy (NCBI): domain Eukaryota; kingdom Viridiplantae; phylum Streptophyta; class Magnoliopsida; order Asterales; family Asteraceae; genus Bidens; species Bidens hawaiensis. Next base: position 402,906 of record NW_027493588.1, on the reverse strand, counting down.
TCTCTATTGATCAAACATAAATCACATATATTTAAAAAAATGTATAAAACATAAATAAACATTAAAGTTTGTTGTTATTATTATTTTTGGTTATTATTATTTTTAATATGTTTACGAATGTTATATATATATATGTAAATATAAATATATATTTAAATTATTTATGACGTCATCCGGGTCAAACACCGGTCCGCCCTCCCGGGTCGGTCCGACCTTTGACCCGGTAAGGCGTCGACCCAACCTTTGACCCGGTAAGGCGTCCGTGTCGACGTCCGGGCCGGGTCTGGGTCTGAAAACATTGGATAAAATCAAGATAGACCCATGCCAGAGATCTTCCTCTTCTTTATTAATAAAATAAAATCTATTCTTAGTGTAAAAAAATAGATACAACATCGACTTATGTTTTTATGAAAAATGCGTTTTTATCTTTTTATCAATTAAATTAGAATATACTGTTAATCTTTCTATTTTCCTCTTCAAACTATGTTTCTTGCTAAATAGAACTATTTTTCATAATTTGTAATAAAGCATTTTATTTAGAAATTAAATAAACCTATTTTGAAAAAGAAAAAAATAGAACGTTCATATTAGTATTTGTAAACCAAATAATGAGTTTTTTTGGCTGTACAATAGTATATATTTGTAAAACAAATTTTCTTTAGGTTCATATTTGTAAGTTAAAAAAAGATATATATATTTCAAAATGTTATTGTCTAAAATTAAACGTATATATATATACTTTTAATTTTAAAAAGTAAGCTACTATTTAAAAAAATGTTTTAGTTTAAATTTTAAGACTAGAGATGAGTAAATGGTATCGGGTATTGGATTGAAACGGTTAACGATTCAATACAAACTATTTGAGGTTTCGAGATCCAACGGTACCGGTACTGTTTGATATCAATATTTACCAATAAAATAAACTATTATTTTTAATAAAAGAGTTTTTATAGAAAAAAAATACATGAATACGAATTTAAAAACTGACGAATTAGTTATCTATTTAGTTTAAAGTTTTATTTAACACAAGTATGATTTAAATAAGAAAGGAGTAGACTTATGGTTGCATAAAATGGCATTTATTTTTTACTGTCATTAATATTATTATTTTTTATCAAAAGAAAAAAAAGAGAGAAGAGAAACATGAATTAGGTCACTCTTGATTTTACCCAATAAGATTACCAGTGAGAAACAAAAATAGAAAAGAAAAAAAAAGATGTTAACAACACTATTATGGTAAATATTTTTCAACAGACACCATATTAGTAAATATTTTTTTCACAAACACTATCAGTCGATGCAAATTCGGTCACTAAATAGCCAAATTTTATTTATTCTAAAAAACCATTCACGACACCCACCATCGGTTTAAACAATATAGTTAAGGTTATGATTATAATAACAAAAAGTAAAAGAACCAAAGCTTTATACAAAGAGTGGTGAGGGATTTGTAGAAGAAGGGTGAGACGCGAGGAGCAATATCGTGAGTAAAATTCATTGGCTTAGACTTGGCTTCGTTCATCGTCTTTGCCATCTCTTTGAGATCTCCATACAAGAATCTATAAGGGGTACCCTTTAGTCCTTGATCTCTTAGAAACTTTTCGATCTTCTTTGGTTTGAACCATAACCAATTCAAAATTCTCCATATGCAAAACAAGAAGATTATTGATGCGACTCCCAAGACCACAAAAAACTGTAGTGATCTCCATGGCAGGTATGTACAAGATAAAGTTCTTGATATTTTGATCTAGTGAAGGGTATTTATAAATTGATGAAGTAATGATTAGATAGCCACCTTATGGAGTGATTAATGGCTATCATCCATGTGTTTTGTTGTTCTCATGGAAAGCTCTATGCAGTCCGCATCAGATGATTGATAAAACTTAATAAAGTGTGGTCCAGGATATACGTACGTTTGTTTTTCTTTTCTTTGTTTAATATTTTGATGTGTGTGTTGTCATTTTGTAATCATATAAAAGTAAGCAAAATCTACTTTTGAAAATCATGTTGAGTTTTAAGAACTCAAGAACTCAATTCTTAGTCACTCATTTTATTAAATGGATGAGATTGAGTGGTTGAGATTAAATCTGACTAAAAAGTCAAAGTAGGAAAGAGAATAAAGTTGTAAGTGATTACACTAATTTTTGCATCCGTTACACATGTGTAATAAGTTGACTCGGCGCGTAAAAAATTCTGTAACTTTTTTACGTGTATGTAACTTACATATATTACACATGTGTAAAGAAAAATTCGAAAAAAAAAAATCGTTACACTGAGATATTTCGAATTCTTAAAACTCAAAGGGGTTCTTATTTGAAATCTCCCCCTTCTAACATTATATATATATTAAATAGGGGATTGAATCCCTTTCCCAAATTTACTATTCCTTTTACTATTCATTATTTTAATATTTTATTAATTATAACAACCACCCATAATTTCACAATTAAATGATGGAATTTATTTTCTTTTTTTTATTTTTTTGTTTAAACTAAATAAAATACTTAACAAACTATAATTTTAAACACTAAACTTGCGCGAGTTTCGGCTTTGCATGTTTTATTTTTTGGTTAAATGATTTTCTTAAATTTTGCTTTCATACTTTTTATAGTCTGTCTTCACAATGACCGAAACTTTGTTCATGATTTAAAAATATCCCATCGCCGCACGGTTTTATATCCGCGTTTCAACGTTTGATACCTCGCCTTTAAAATAATTTTCTTTGGCTTACTAATTTATGTTTACGAATTTGTGTTGGTACCGCTGATGGTAACCGAATTTGTGTTGGTTCGCAGCTGTAACGCGCTGGTTTTTTTTGTTCTACATATGATATAATTTGTTATATTTTGGCATAGACGGCATAGAGGATTTTTCTTCCCTCACAAACTTACTATTCCTTTTACTATTTATTATTTTAATATTTTATTAATTATAACCATTAAATCATTATCTATAATTTCACAATTAAAATGATGGATTTTATTTTCTTTATTTTATTTTTTGTTTAAAGTAAATAAAATACTTAACAAACTATATTTTTAAACACTAAACTTGAGCGAGTGTCGGCTTTACATGTTTTATTTTTCGGTTAAATAGTTTTCTTAAACTTTGTTTTCATATTTTTTGTAGTCTGTCTATACAATGACCGAAAATTTTTTCATGATATAAAAATATCCCATCGTCACATGGTTTTATATCCGCATTTCAACGTTTGATACCTCACCTTTAAAATAATTTTGTTTGGCTTACTAATTTATGTTTACAAATTTGTGTTGGTACCGCTGATAGTAACCGAATTTGTGTTGGTGCGCAGCTATAACGCGCCGGTTTTTTTGGTTCTACATATGATGTAATTTGTTGTATTTTGGCATAGACGGCTTTGTTTCTTTTGTTTAGTTTCGATGTCGTAACTTGATACAGAATGACTTCGCTTCGGCACCGAGTTTATAGTTACTTTTTTACGTATGTGTTTTTGTTTGATTTAACGGTCCCGTCGCGAAGCGCGGGTCCTAAATCCTAGTTAGATATTAGAAAGGGAAAATTCTGAAAATGATCCAAATGAAGAGAGAGGTTCTGAAAATAGTCCTTCAAAATGCCATATTCCATAAATAGTCCTTAGAAATCTATCGGAGCCGATAGGTTTGAAAAAAATCAAATGGTTTTCCCCATCCAATATGAAGCTGCCAAGTATCCCACTAACACACCTACCCCATTGGATTTCCCCTCAAAATCATCGGACCAGATGGTATTCCGATCAAAACAAGCTCCTCTTAAAACCAATCTCCCCACATTGCTTTCCTATGAAAACAATCTCCAAAGCTTTGCAACAGATTGAACATGAACCCTCATGTGACCACCCAAAGCTTTGCCTGAACTGAACTCTTTATTACATTCCGGACAAACCCTTTTAACCGGATTCAAGATTCCGATCACGTCTTTCTCCTGCGTTTTAACTTCACCGTGATTTGTTGTTGCTGATGAGGGTTTTGGCATCTTTTAACCGAATTCAAGATTCAGATCACGTCTTTCTCCGGCGCTTTAACTTCACCGTGATCTGTTGTTGCTGATGAGGGTTTTGGGATCTTGAGTTTAATTACCATCTTTTCCATCGCCAGGTGACGATCTGATTATCCAGTCGTCTTCCATTGATCGATAGCTGTAGAGATTTAGATGAAAACCCTAAAATTAAAGAAAAGTAAGAAGAGGGTATTGGATTTTGTGAGGTTAGAATTGTGAATGAGAAAGAAGAAGAATATTGAGGTTGAATCTATCGGTTTCTCTGTGTCTTTCTTTCTCTCTGTCTTCTCTCTCACATACACATACATGAGATTGTTTTCATAGGAACACAATCTGGACTTGAGGGAAAAATCATTTGGGTAGGTGGGTAGTGGGACACTTGGCATTTCATATTTGTTGGCGAAAACCATCAAATTTGTTACAAATCTATAGGCTCCGATTGATTTCGATGGACTATTTTTGAAATATTTGATTTCAAGGACTATTATGGGAACCTCTCTCTTCATTTGGATCATTTTCAGAATTTTCCCTATTAGAAACACATAGAGCAACGTGCCTAGCTAGTCTGTTAAAATATTAGAAAAACACCCATTTTTCAAAACATCAAAAACTTCTTTAATCCAAAACATTAAAAAAAATAGTCAATTCATCACCGTTCTTTATATTTATTTGACAAAATGGCAAAAATGTCCTTTACGTTTGACCGTTTTTTCAGTAGACGACCTTTAGTAAAAAAAATAGCAGAAGACATACTTATGTATCAAATCCTTTTCACGTTAAGTTCTTTGGCTCTAACCTAGTTAATTTTTCTCGTTAAATATGATCATGTGCAAGGCACATGAGGGTAGTTTCGTAAATTCATACATTTTTTTAATAATTAAAATAATTAACCCTTCTCTCTCCCTCCCACCCCACCCCACCCCACCCCAATCATCTTAGATTACAGTCACCACCACCAATTGACCAAAACCATTCTTCCATCACCACGAAGACTCACCGCTACCTTGTTTTACTTTACCACCGTAAGGAGGACCTAGAAATCCATATATGTTGTATGATGCGGCTTAACTGATACAAGAAACCATGGCACTAGAAGTGGTTCGCCGGAAAACCTCACTTCATCGGAAACACTCCAGGTTGCAGGAAAACAGACCTTTGTGCATGGGTTGAAAAGTACACACTCAATCCGCCCCAAAACCCTTCTCCGTTGCTCGATCTGAGCCTGGAATAATAGCCGCCGCCGCTACCGTCATCGCACAGCGGCGGAACCCTAGTTCCTCGCCGGGAAGTGGAACAGTTGATGCCACCGCCGTACCACCACGACTCGTCAACACCGTTATGCTAATTCCTCTTTTCGCCGGAGTTTCCGTAATCATCATCAACCGCCCCCCATATTCACAATTTCCGTCGCCGTAACCCTAGGTTGCCAGAGAACGCCCCAGCCATCTGAATCAATCGAATCTAAGGTAATGAACCGTCGATCTCGAAATCTGATAGAACTCAAATATAGTTTGATTTTGTTGATGAAACTTTAATTAAGCTTGTACAAGCACCCGTAATCTACTGAGATTTGAATGGATTGGACTTTTTAGATCTGAGATTTGAATGGATTGGACTTTTTAGATCTGAGATTATCGCTAATCGATTGGATTGGTCTTTAAGCGGTGGTTTGTGGTGGTCCGGTGGTGGTGTGGTTTGTGGTGCAGGTGCGATGGTGTGTGTGTGTGAGAGAGAGAGAGAGAGAGAGAGAGAGAATTTATTTTTATTTTAAAATATCTTTATTCTTTTATCTTAATTATTAAAAAATGTATGAACTTACAAAAATACTCGCATGTGCCTTGCACATGACCAAATTTGACGGAAATATTTAATTGGGTTAGTGACAAAGGACGTAACGTAAAACAAATTTGAAACATGAATTATGCCTTTTGCTATTTCTTTCATTAAAGGACGTCTAATGAAAATCAAGTCAAACGTAAATGACGTCTTTTATCAATTTATTTTTAATCACCATACTTTCATTTTAATAAAATATGCATGTAAAGTGAGGAAGGAAATGTGAGGATACACTCCTGATCCTATCAGATCCATCCTTTAGCTCTAGGGTTGTCTAAATCGTTCGTCGTTCGAACTCGCTCGTCGTCCGTTCGGAATTTGCTAGGAAAATGCTCGCTCGTTTTTTCATTCAATTGTAAACGAGTCGCTCCGCTCGGTTCGGTTTGTAAACGAACCAAGCAACGAGGAAAGGTCCGCTCGGTTCAGTTATGCTCGAATATTTTTAATTCATTTATAAATATATATATATTTTGTTTTAATAATTATTATGAATGTTGAAAACTAATTATTAAATATAAAATCTTTTAATTATTTAATATTTTCTAGTACTTAAAATATAAAAAATAATTATATTTAGTTTTCAATATTTCAATATTAAAGATAATTATAGAAATAAGTTATATATTTATGCATATATATTTATATAAAATAATTATTAATTGTTTTATTACATTATATCCAACTTCAAACTTTAATTTTATCAAAAATTACAAGCTACTACTAGCTTTTTTAAAAACTACTAATTTATTTTCATGCATATCATATTCAACTTCAAACTTGTTTTCTTAATAGAGAATTTAAAGGGAAAAAAAGAAAAAAAAAAGTGATGCTTCAAACTCGCTCGAAAAATGCCCGGAAAATACTCGGTTCGATCTTGGCTCGGTTCGATTTTAAGCCACTCGGTTCGATTTGAACGAGCCAAGCAACAAGCAAGCCCTCGCTCGGTTCGGCTCGGCTCATGAACAGCCCTACTTAGCTCCTCTTATCACTTGCTTTCTCTTTACTACGTTCTAGTATTTAATTTTATGTAAAAGATATCACCCCTATTGTGGAGGTAGGGTCCTAAATAACCCGGTATGATCTTTTACTTATTGTGTTTTATATAATATTTGTTATATTATTATTGTTTACTAACTAATGCCTAATGTGCTGAGGGGTTGTGGGGGTAACCCCTAACCGGGCCTAGCCTAATAAGGTTAGGGTTTCATGATGGTAGCCATGGAGTTCCTATATAAGGGATATTTATCTTTCATTTGAGGGATCACTTCTTGGACACTTGGCCTCCACATACATTTTTGTGTCTGTAAACAAGAGGAAACTCTTAGCAATCACCTCCACTCCCCCCATATTTCCATGGCAGATCTCAAGCTACCGGAGAAGAAGATCGAGTCGTGGTTCGTTCATCTCGAAGACCGGGGAACATCGTCATGGATCAGGTCAGATTCATTTCATGTTTCTTCATTGGCGCCATCCGTGAGACCGGCAACGAACCACGTCTTGATTTTCGTCTCGGTTCTCAGATCTATCCATGAAATATTCCAGATCTAGGATTTTTTCCTCTCTAGAAAAATCCAGATCTTGAAGTATAAAAAAAAATATATTAAAACTATCTGATTCGGACGGTCAAGCCTCCGGATCTACGATGGTTTTAGATCTTCTCTACTCCAAGCTTCAGATATGTTTTTACACGATTACAAATCGAGAATTACAGATCTGGGTTATAGATCTGAGTTTTTTGTGTAATGGAGACCAGATCTGATTCAGATTTCTTCATACGCGAGTTTGTTTGAGCAATAATCACGTTTCAGATCTACATTTTTGAAAAAACCCACTGAACTTTGAGTGGTAAATATTCTCGGAGCTAGAAAAGAGGTGTCACCATCAGTATGAAGATATTTTAAAAGGAAGGGTACAACTCGCATAACACATAGTACAACATGCCTATGCTTTGTATTCTATTAAGGGGACAACCTCTGAACCCTTCATACTTTTTCTGCATCGTGACTCCGGAGAACTTTCCCTAAGTCGTACACATGAAACCAACAACGGCGGAATGCTCCGATGCCTTGCATGCGCGACCCCCGCGGATCAACGACCCACCATCATGCATGCGCGCTGCCTTGGATGATGCATTCCGCCGCCATGAACAGGCGCCCTGCGAAACAACTAGCCGCCATGCATGCACGCCCGTGGATCACCTTTTTGCTTCCATGCATGTGTCACATCGGAGGAACACTCCTCGCCATGCATGCGCCGCCTCGGAGGAAGCCGCATTGGAGGAACACTCCGACGCCTTGCATGCGCGACCCCCGCGGATCAACAACCCGCCATCATGCATGCGCGCCGCCTCGGATGATGTATTCCGCCGCCATGCACAGGCGCCCGGTGGAACAACTAGCCGCCATGCATGTACGCCCACGGATCACCTTTTTGCTTCCATGCATGCGCCGCATCGGAGGAACACTCCTCGCCATGCATGCGCCGCCTTGGAGGAAGCCGCATCAGAGGAACACTCCGACGCCATACAAGTGCGCTGCAGACGAACTCTCCCGGCCATGCATGCGCCGCATCGGAGTAACACCCCGACGCCATGCATGCGCAGTGCCGAGGGTCAAGACTCTATTGCAATGCATGCACGCCACCAGAGATCAAGTCTCTGCTTCCATGCATGCGTACTGCCGAGGATCATCACTCCACCGCCATGCATGCACACCACCTCCGCCGAGGAACCGCGTCTCCCGCTTGTCAGATCCACAAAGTCCGCTATGACCGAAAAAGTTTATACACATGCGAAGGATAGACCCGCTTGTACGCTACCGTCAGCGGCGGGTCATAACTGAGATCCGCGTATCAACACCTGTGGGTTGGCAATACCACCCGCGGGTCGAAACCGCGATCCACGTATCAACACCTGCGGGAAGAGATGTCAACACTTCGCCGTCATGTCGCGTGCCACCACGTATCAACACCTGCGGGTTGGCACTGCCACCCGCGGGTCATAACCATGCTGCGTGCCGCCACGTATCAACACCTGCGGGTTGGCAATACCACCCGCGGGTCAACACCTGCGTGCCACCATGCATGCGCGCCGGCGGGTCCTCTCTCCGCCGCCATGCATGCGCACTGCCGAGGATCAAGACTCCGCCGCCATGCATGCGCGTCACCGGAGATCAAGTTTCCGCTTCCATGCATGCACATTGCCGAGGGTCACTTAACACGGGTCTCTTATGAACGTCGCGGGTCTTTATGAACGCTAAGGGTCACTTACCGCGGGTCACATGTGTGTTCCTTAGAATAAATTCCAAACAGCTGGAGGTCACCCACGCTCTCTTATACCAACCCGCACGCTCCGGCATATTTGGAACTAACTGTAGCGGGACGGCGACAACGACTGGCTTGTCTGAAACGCACCACGGAAAACAACCCCGTTGTTGTAGATCCAAAGCACGTCACCATGCGATTGTTGCAACATATTGACAACCTCCACAAACTGGAAGTTACAATAATGCAAACAGTCATGAATAGACAATCAGGTGATGTCAAAGGAAGCGTGTTAAGCTTAAGCATACCCGGGACGATGACAACGACCTTCACGCCAAGACATGTCACCTGTGCACCAACTGAGGAGGATAAACTACATGTTCTTGCGTGCCAAAAATGATCACGGTGGGTCGCATGCAAGCTCCAGTGGGTCAACTCCGGCCCACTCAGGCCACATGCACACTTCGGCGTCCGAGTGTCGTTCATGTATGGTCACGCGTAATTTTCGGCACGCTAAACACCGATAAGAGGGCTGCATCCCGGCGTGTTAACCTGGTCACCACAGCCGCTATGTGTTCTAGCGCGCCAATACTGGCCACCGTGGTCAGCATTTGCATTATGGCGGACCAACACCGATCACTAAAGAACGCATACATCTTCGCAACGCAACTTTTTAAAATCGACAAACTGGGGCGGAGGTCTTATTCTGCTCCGACACGGCATCCCTTACAAATTTGTGGGTCTTCGAACAAGAAACAGTTAGCTAAATAAATAATATTATAGCATGTCAGTAGTGCAACGTAAGCATTGTCAGTATCATCACATGTCACATGACAACAAAGTCTTGATGGAGGAATTAATTTCCAAATTTTCAAAACAGCCCCCTCAACTCTTGAGTCATATTTATTATGATAACAAAATAAGGATTTAAGCTGTTGACATTTACCCCCCTCTACAAGTATAACAAGGAAACCTTCCTCGATCTGAAAGAAGTCTCGCGTCAGAGGCGCGGAACACTTGCGTTAGAGGCGTGGAATTCTCATGGCAAAGCGAAAACAATTCTCGCGTCAGAGGCACGGAACACTCGTGTCGGAAGCGTGGAATCCTCGCGGCCAAATCCCAGAACGCTAACAATAGCACATGCTTGGTTACAAATTCCTCAAGTAAGTGAATTACTTCACAAGTTTTTACAAAACCTCAAACTTTTTGCCTATATTGATTTTGGTTTAACAATCAAAATAAAACAAAACGAAAAGTATGAGTATATAAGATTTTCATGAAATGGCACAAAAAATTGTGCTTATATTAATGCAGAACACACGGCTACGCGCCGAATACATAGGTTTGGGAATCCATACAAACCCACACAGCTATGCACCAAATACTAGGTTGGGCTCACCTCATAATTCGCCTAAGGATGGAAGACGTCCTAATTATAGGTTGGGAATCCTTATAAACCCATACGGCTACACGCCAAACTTAAAGGTTGGGAATCCTCATAAACCCATACGGCTACGCGCCATACTTAAAGGTTGGGAATCCTCATAAACCCATACGGATACGCGCCATACTTAAAGGTTGGGAATCCTCATAAACCCATACGGCTACGCGCCAAACTTAAAGGTTGGGAATCCTCATAAACCCATACGGCTATAGCGCCAAACTTAAAGGTTGGGAATCCTCATAAACCCATACGGCTACGCGTCAAACTTAAAGGTGGGGAATCCTCATAAACCCATATGGCTACGCGCCATACTTAAAGGTTGGGAATCCTTATAAACCCATACGGCTATAGCATCGAATATAAAGGTTGGGAATCCTTATAAACCTATACGGCTCCGCGCCGAATACAAGACTGGATGCGCTCCGCTTTGCTCAACACGCCATCATGATTAAAACCTCTTACAACCTGAAGCAAAGTATATTTGGGAAGCACCGGATAGGAAAAACCATACGAGCACTCCTAACAAGTCCAGAACTCCACCTAACCGCTTTCACGCCTAGGAGCAGCACTGGACTGGGGGGACTTGTGGAGGTAGGGTCCTAAATAACTCGGTACGACCTTTTACTTATTGTGTTTTATATAATATTTGTTATATTATTATTGTTTACTAACTAATGCCTAATGGGATGGGGGTTGTGGAGGTAACCCCTAACCGGGCCTGGCCCAATACACTTAGGGTTTCATGATGGTAGCCATGGAGTTCCTATATAAGGGATCTTTATCTTTCATTTAGGGATCCTTTCTTGGACACTTGGCCTCAATATACATTTTTGTGTCTGTAAACAAGAGGAAACTCTTAGCAGTCACCTCCACTCCCCCCCATATTTCCATGGCAGATCTCGAGCTACCGGAGAAGAAGATCGAGTTGTGGTTCGTTCATCTCGAAGACCGGGGAACATCATCATGGATCATGTCAGATTCATTTCATGTTTCTTCACCTATAACTAACAGATTTTAAGATTCAATGGCATAAAGCTCCTTAGGCCGGTTTGGTTAATAAAATGTTTAAAAAGGAATTAGAATTCAAGGGAACTGAAAGTAATTTCGATTGAATTATATTTTATCATTCACCCCATTGAAGATCTTGAAGTTTTGGTTAGCTAATCATTATCGTTGTTCATCGCTGTTAGTCACTATCTCTAATCCTATTGCTAACCGGTGTTCGTCACTATTAGTCACCAAAGAAGCAAACGTGCAATACATGTCTTTGATGAGTGGGCTAATTATGTTCATACCAAAATCGGTGACCATGTTATCCACGTTCATGTTGGTCAACATTTGACCGATTTTGGCTTGTCCAAATTTTTTCTTTATTTTTTTTAATTTTGATTTTGGATCTTCAAACTTAACGAAGAACGATGGCGGTGGAGCATGTAGGTTGTTTGATTTGGATAGCCGTTAAACGGGCTATAATATCCTATTTATTTGTGAAATCATTTCATCACTAAACAATAATTTTCGCGAGTCATGTGTTTCATTATACCCGGATAGCCCTTAAACGAGTTATAACTTCTCATTTATTTGTGAAACTCTTTCATCTCCGATACCTGTCTATCCTCTCCATCACCAGTTAAATTCTGATTACCAGCATCGTCAACCTCCACTCTCATGCATCAACCACCAACGTCACCTATATAAACCGGATCTAATATGCCCCTTACCTCTGCTTTTATTTATGAAACCTTATCCGCGTCAACCAATTTTCATCTTCATCACTCATACCACCACCACACCAACTTTGATTCTGGGCCTAAAACGGTTGTTACTGAAGGCAGATTACTAACATACTTTGCTATCTTATAAACTTATAAAAGCAAGCCTGGTTTATATTTTGATCCTAATGTTCTCTGATACAAACTTGGGTTAAATGTTCGTTCATTTAAAATTTAAATGAATGGTTCATAAACATAAACCAAGGTAAATGAACATAATTGAACAAAAGTAAACGAACATAAATGAACATATATGAACAATAAACAAATATAAATAAACTCAGTTAAATGAACACAAGCAAACAAATATAAAACATTAAATAGATAATTCATTTAATGTTTCATCCCAAAATAAACATAACCAAACATAAATTGATCGAAATAGATCCAAGTATATTACAAACTTACTTATTATTAAAATTAAAAAATATATATTTACAATATTAGAAATGACACGAGTAAAAAAAATGCACCCTAATATAGGAACTAAGCTAATTCTTTATATCGATCTATATTCGTTAAATACTATTTTTTACTGTTTTTTAATCATTTATTCTACTACAATAATTTAAAAAAGTATAATATATATATATATAAAATGAAAAATAAATCTCTATAGAACCTGTTGTAATCCTCTTATCTAACAATAGTGATAGCCATGGGCGAAGCTTAGTGATGGTCCGGGGCCCCTTTGTTTTTTTGTGCAGTGGTGCAAATTTATTTGTTTTCACCTGGAAATTTTTATACATAATGTAAATTTGTCCGTTTTCGACTTAAAATTTGAGTCCGGCCAGTGGCAAAGCTTGAGCTTAGTCACAGCGGTGACCCAAGTCACGGACCTAAAAATTTTTGGTTCGGTTCGGATGGTGATTCGGTTCGGATCGCCGATCCGGTTTGGGTCGTGTCAAACAATATGATATCTAATTTTTCTTCATTCATACAAATGATTGTTCTTATATTAAATAATAATAATAATAATAACTTGAAAATTTTTTAACCAACAAAGACCTAAAATATTCATGATAATGCGAGAGGAAAGGTGTGGTTACTCGATGTTGCAGCGTGTGTGGTGTCTCTAAGGTTGAAACCGTTGTCCTGTGTGTGGTGGCTAGTGGTCTCCAGGATGGTGGCCGACAATGGCGGACGATGGTGTGCGCTTAGTGATGGCCGGTGTTATCATTATTACAGTAACTTGCTAAGACAGTGAATTTGAGTTCTGAACCGAATGAATGCTAGATGGTTTTCAAAAACTAACCCAATGACAATCCCGTTTTTTATGTTGTTCTTTAAACAAGTATATCATTATTACAAATTAATAGTCCCCCTTCAATGAGTTTTATAAAAACAAAGCTTTTAATATTCGAATAGTATTTGTTTATTAAAATACGAGGTTATATATATATATATATATATATATATAAATCAAACACTGGGATATTATAAAAAAAAAAGTTTAGTGGTGACTGGTACGTAGCTTTTTGGAGAAATACCTCGGGGGTGATCACGCTCAATACCCATAAAAATTTTCGGACAAAAATCGCGAAATTTACCTATTAACTGAAAAAACGGCAGTAACTGGGGTCACCCCTGATCCCCGGAAAGCTTCGGCCTTGTGTTCAGGCCCCGTATTATGAATTTTTAAATACATTTTGACTTCGCGCCTTCCCTGACAAACTCATCTCAGATTCACCCACTGATAGCCGTTGAATAGAAAATCTAACAATAGTAATCATTTTTTGCACCATGAAGAGCGGAAAGCTACCTCACATACAAAACATATTCTAGAAGACCCTTGTTTTTGTCTTCTCCTTCGCTCTTTGTCGGTAAGCCGTGTTGTAATTGGTTTTTTCTTCTTTTATGTTTTTTGTTTTTTTTTTTCAATTTTACAAAAAGAAAGCTTAATGATATTATAATTTAATTTTAATTTTCTAATGTTAATAAATGATCTGTATGCATGCATAATACAAATTCCTTGAAATATTAAATAATATATTTGAGGATTTTACTCTAACATTTCAGTTGAGATACATAACTATGAATTTAAAAATCTTGTGGTGATTTATGATTTTTCAATACCCTTCTAACTAATATGTATATATATCAACTAGGTTAGATAGTTGTGTATTATAAGTATTGAAAAAAGAAGATATTAAATATTTAGTAATAAGGACTTTTTTTTTTTCGAACTGTAGTAATAAGGACTTAGAAATTATAAAATCATTTTTTGAAATAAAACATAATTGGAATTAGGGATAAGTTATTGTAGCACCTAACCCAACCAGCTATTTATTAATAATTAATTTTTGAATTCAATATTCAAAAAAATAAAATATATAAGTTTTCTGTAAATAAAAGAAATCATGTATATAAATTAGCGTGGTTCAATTAAGGAATAGCGCTATCTGTTAGTCAACTAGGATGATCAGAAGGAGATGCGTATTTGTTTTTCGGTAAGAATGTGTAGCGGTTGTGTGTTGGAGATTGCAAAAAAAAAAAAAAAGGATAAGGTGTGTTTGTTATTGAGAAATTTTATAATAAAGAGTTTGATAGCGTGTGTTTTGTACGGAAGTGTTACAAAAAGTTTCTATCATATTTAAGTTGTAATCGTCTAGTTATTAGACAGGTTTATAAAATGATGAAGAGAGAAGTGTAGTTAAAGAGTTTTTCATTCTCGTTTCATTTCCAATTCATTACGGTGATAGTTAGTGAATAGTGTGATTAATAAAGTCTTAATTCGTCGGTGACTGATTTTTGTCTCAGTTCTTTATCTCTTGTTATTTGGTGTTCAAGTTATTCCGTTTTATTATTTCAACAAAGACTGATTACAAGTTATACATGATTATACGAAATTAACATGTCACTAACAAATTTTGTATATATATAACAACATATAACTAAAGTTAAACTAGAAAAATGTGATAAATTGCCTAAAGTTTGTGTATAATTAAATGAGCGCCAAACTGAGGTTGAAGAGAGTAGCCATAGTGTGCGGAGCATGCAAGTACGATGGAGAAAGTTCAAAAGAAAAGCGTTGCAGAATCATTGCATGAGCCATTTTTCCATCATAGCAAAATTCTGGCCAATACATATACGCGGCCCACTTCAAAATAGGAGGTACACAGCTTTTCCATTAGTAGCCTTTGAAACACCTATAGAAAATCTCTTAGGCTTAAACTCATTCACATTGTCGCCCCACGTATCTTTATCGTGATGCAAAGTCAATATGTTTATTTAGATAAGGGTTTCGGCTAGCAAGGTTAAGTTACCTAATTTGGTATCTTCATGTATTAGCCGTCTAAGTAAAGCTACTGGTGAATATAGCCTAAGAACCTCATTGAAGACAATGTTCATCTGCAAGATGTGATCAAGATAAATATAACATCAACTAAGAACTAAAGATATTCAACAAGGATTAAATAAACATACATCAGCTCCCTTGCCAATCGCAAACATACCCCCCCCTCCACATTTGCTTGTCCGAAAGAAATGAGCGAGCGGTCCCTCTCTCTCTTCTCCTCTCACATTTCCTGCTATTATACATAAACTAGGAAGGGAATAAATTGTCATAACTTATCTCTTTCATTGTTTCTCTCTAATATTTGTTTATACCCGTATGTTTTCAAGGATTTCACTCACCCTCTATGTCGGAGTTGCCTCTCTTCCTTTCTCCAACACCCCCTTCTCTCTCTCTCTCGTAAACCAATCATAAATTTCTTCCACCTCATTAGAGATGGAGATGGCCTTATAATACTAGAAACTTACAACTTTTAGATGATTAAATCCATCAATATTTGGTATTTTATTGCTGAAAATGTCACACCCCGACTAGCACAATGCGGAAGCATAAAACGGGAATGTAACAGACACCTCTGGTATCAACAACATTGTTTATAAAGAAATGTTACAACTAATTTACATTATATTACATTGATCTATCTTTGATTACAAACTAGGTGTTACAACAAAATATACTTGTAAGTTATTCTATTCGTACTAGTAAGTCTGCGTCTATTCACACCGCATCGATCACGTTTGGTAACAGATAGCACAAATTCACGGATTTTCCAACTTCGATATCATACCTGAAAAGCACATTTAAAATGGGTCAACTACACGAGTTGGTGAGTTTCACGAGTTTCGAGAAAACAAGTATGCGTAGTCACAAGTCATAATTTGTATACACGAATATAAGTATATGTGTATGTATATATATATGTGATGTAATTATGCTAAGCTACAGTGAAGTCTGGACTGTTCGTGCTGCGTGCCTCCATTTCCCACGCTCAATCAACCACTGTGGCTCCCCTTCCGCCCACATTATGCCCCAAGTAGCTATATCGAACACTACATAGCGTGTTTGTATGATTATGGACATGTGCAAACGGGATAATGTCTCAGCAAACCGAGCTGGCCCCGCCTGGGTTTGTCAAACCAATAGTACTATTCACAAGCCACCGGCTCGAAGTTAATCACTGTGTTAGTGGGGACTTTCATGTGTTAGCACTTAGATAATTCACATCATCATACGTTTTAGATAAGTGTATATATATATATATATATATATATATATATATATATATATATAAGGAAACATGCTTTTCACCCAAAAAGTTCGTAAAACTGTTTAAAGAGTGGGGTCATGAAACTCACTGTTTAGTAGATAATCAGCACTGTGTCAGCTCGTGGTTTGTTTGATTCGCTATCACTAGTTCCTATAATCAATATTATAATAATACTAATATTTTAATATTATTATAATCTCAACACTAAACTGGGCTGTATAACTAATCTGGGTATAGCTGGAACGCCCAGAAAGTGGCAATAGGCTTAGGTTGTGATGTTGTTCAATGTCTAATACTTAAAACCGAACTTGGCTCAGTTTTCCGTTTTTCCAGTTGGGCCAAGTTATTCGTTTATGCGTTCAGAAAACAGTTAAGGGGAAATAAGCTTGGGTAAATGTGTTGGTTAATAAAATGATTAAGTTATAAAGAAAGATCATACATTGGGGTCCCGGATTAGCTACGAGGCCCGTTTCCGTTTATTCAGTTTGATTTGAGAAGAAACGTGCACAATCTATCCAGATTGTCCAGGTTTCTTATAAAAAGGTTAGTTTTTACTTAATTAATCCAAAAATATGATTTTTGATCACTCTTGATGTTTTGATATTCCCGATGGTTCGTTAATCGCGAACTTGCCGGTTTTTATTAAAAATTGAATTTGTTTAATCTTTAAATTAGCATAATTAATTAAATATTAATCATTAAATTATGAAATTTTAGTCACTTATCAAATAAAATATGTATATTTTTATAAAAATATTTTTGGAATTATTTACTGGTTTATTAATTTATAAAAATTCATTTTTCCTGCTATATTTAGCCTGAAAATCGTCCGTTTATCCCAAACGATTTCCAAAAATTCCACAAAAATTCCTTAATACTCAAATTATGTCCCAAAACAACCTGTATCAATTCCAGAATGCAATAAGCTTGTTCAATATTCTTTTCGGCCCAAATTTGGCTTTAAAAATTCATACGAACGCATATGCAAAAAATACCCTTAAACTTTTCCAAAAGATCCCAAATTTTATATGTGATCAAAATATACCAAATCTGAGTTCCCCACAAAATTTCATAATTTTTCAAGCATTTTAACTAATTTTCCCAAATAAACGTCCCAATTCGGTAATAAATTCGCCAAATATTCTCGGATGGTCGAAAAATTACCAAATTTGAAAAGGGACTCAATGATATGGTCCCTGATGTCCCTGCAAAATTTTAAGACCTAAAAATATGCATATCACAGCCTTAACCTAAACAGCCTGTAAACGAGTGTTTCGGCATTACCTTAGCGGTTTTGGTTCGTTTCCGCCTTTCTAATCAACTTTTCAAGCTCTTGTGCTTCTATGAAGGCTAGGTAGAAGTCCTATATCACAAACCAAGCAATTTTTCATCAACATAACAGCCCTTGACTTAGGGTTTTGGCTAGTGCACAAAAACGAACTTTTGAATCGTAAAAATGCCGTTTCAACCCTCTAATCCATGTTTATGGCCAAAAAAAACTATCAAATCAGGTTCCTTACTATGTGTATGATCAAAATATGTTTATGGACCATTTTTAGGATTTTTACATGGTTAGGAATGATTTTTGGCAATTAAATCATGTTTATATGGTATAAAACTTAATAAAAACAAGTTAAAAATGATCTAAATAATAAAAATACCTAATATTTTGAATGTTTGCTGAAGAACACGAGATATCCAGAAGATGTGCTCAGGTTTTAAGGCATAAATATCTTTGATATGATATAAATATTAAAAGGTTGCTTAAAATGGGTTTCTTTTTTATACATTTGCGGACGAGAGAATTTTATTGCCCATTTTGGCCTTTTTTTGGCCCAAATAATAATTTTGCAAGCCCAACACGAAAAGCCCAGTCCAAATTTAGTTCGGGTTCGGTTTTTGGCGCGAAAAACTTATCCGGTGCGTTAAACAGTGCGAAAACGAGTGTTTTTCGGCTAATCTATTGTAAATTTATAAAAACATTTACTATACGTTTGTAAAAATCGAAAATATTTTCACGGATCGCTTAAAACATTTCAAGTAAGTGTTTGGTAAGTCTTTTTCAGCTTAACGGATGATATACTGCTTGGTTTGTAACTATCTTTCCCGTTTAAATCTATAGCGGGTAGTTAAACGAGCAAGTTTTTGTTTAACTTGTTTGCTATCGAAATAAGGCCATATTACTAATATTTTAGCTTATATTAAACGTATATCACTTATAGATGGTCCATCGGGATATCAGGGTCATAACCCGACCCGTTCGGTTAATCGTTCGTTTGTTACGCAAAAAGCGTTTATTTGCTTAATCGATAAATACGTACTGAGGTGTACCTTGTTTTGGCTCAAACGTCACAGAAAACATGTAAAAAAACTTCATCTCTAGCGTGTCATTCTGAGTGTTGACCTAATAAAATCATTGTCTCAACAAGCATATTTCTTGAGGTCTCTTGCCCTGCAAAGTAAAAATGTTTGCATTCTTCAAGGACTTCTTCGATGCTTAATCCTGAATTACTATTCCCATGTTGCTTAATTTCTCTGTAATTGGAATCCAAAAGTATCTCTAATATATCACATGGCTAGTTTCCCCGTCTTTCATCGCAACAACACGTTTATTGATGATGCTAGTTATTAAACCCTTAACTTCCTGCTCAATTTCTTTCATCCTTTTATTGCTTTTTATTGGCAAATATCTATCAATTTTTTCCAATTAGAAAACAAAATCCAAAAGTTTAAACCTCTTAAGTAGTTTTGAAACTAACATATATACCTTGATCCTGGAATGTAAACTGAATAGTAGCCTTTATAACTAGTTCTTCTAGTTATCTTTGAAGTTCAAATATCTTTCTTCCTTTCTTAAAACTGCTACCGAACACTATACGTGAAATTACATCACTTGAAAAAGTTTGAAGATAAGGCCAAACATCAACTTCATATAACTTTATGTGTTTACTAATTCTTCCTAATTTTCAATCATCTCACTGTAACTCACAGAGAATGCAGGTATCATATGCTGCGGAAAAAATGATAATAAATTAAGGTACATCTTGTAACAAAAGGAGAAAAAGCAAGTGTAAAAAAAAACCTTAATCTTCTCCATATGGAAGGTCGGATTTATGATTTTTCTGTGTTTAACCCATTGATCACCTTCAGCATCGAGTAATACTTTAGCTAGTAACCTTGTTAATGGATTTCCTCCTCTTGGCTTTTGAAATTTGTTATAATTAGCTAAGACCTCTCGTATCATGGTAGGACCCGATACATGCACCATAGATTTTGTTCCCATCCATGTAAAGCAACTTTTACCTATATAATCAAGAAAGGATATCAAAATTCAAAATACCATGTAGACATATTTTAGACACATATACGGTAAAAATATTCAATAATCCAAAGAAATGTTAGTTATGAAATAAAAGTTAATAATAATATTTGGTAGTAAAATACGTTCTACGTTTTCTTCTCAATTCCATTCAGCCGTATGTAACCAGGTTTTTTTTTTCTTTTTCTTTTTTAATCTTAATTAGAAGCTATAACTACTTTAGATCTCCTTTGAACGAATTCAACATGGTATGACAGCCCTTTGTTGGGAACAAAGTGACGTGCGAAATCAAAAATAACACACATATGCACAATGATAAACACGCATAAACGAAAGTATAAATGACACAAAAATTTTAACGTGGTTCGGTCCCCGGCAGGGGACATACAGTCACAAGCTGCAACTAGTTATTTCTTATTAGCTCAGAACCACAATTACATGATGGGATGCATATATATAACAAGATTAGGGTTAAACATAATTAGGAACCAAAACCGGGCCTCCTAATAAAACCGGCCCAAACGCCTTCATAACCCAACAATCTCCCACTTGAAGGCCTTGCGATAAATTCCAGCTCGCTGTCCAAGCAAATAGCAATCCTAGTCATCCTGTAACTCCCGTAAGTAACAGAAATCTACTAAGCCTCTAGTTCCAAGAACAAGCTAAAACTTAAACAACAGAAGTTCTCTAAGCCTCCAGCTTGATGGGTGGATATATATAATTATATTAATTGTTTAGTTTTAGTTTAAATATGGTGTGAATATTGGTACTTCAAGCGTGTTTATGTGTTTCAGATCATTGAATGCTAAGGATGCTTTTCGGGTGATTTACGAGCTTGGAATGAAGACTTAGAAGAGCGGAATTGGATTGGCACGCTTCCCAATGTAGAAATCAAGAAAACGCCAAAGTTGGTCTGTCATGTTTATCCTTCGCGCGATGCGAAGAGACCAGCAAGAAAGGCTTTGTGCGACACGAAGCAAAGGAAAATTAAGCCCGGCTATTTTATCCTTCTCGCTACGCGAAAGACCAGCCCATTAGCCGTTCAAGCTACACGAACCACTCAAAATAAAAAAAATAACCCTAACTTAATATATAATCATTTTTCAGTTCCTATTCGATATATCTTTCATTCCAGCAGCCAGAGACAAAGCTTAGAATGATTTTGCATCATCTCAAAGCCCTCGGTTCATCCATTCATCACATGCTTTCATCCTTTCATCAGATAAGCGAGTAAATCGTTATGCCGATGTCAGGCTAAAAACCTTGGTATTCACTTTAAGCTAGGGTTTTGTGTAAACTAACTTTGATCAGATTTTATGTGCTTTGATGATTAAGAACTTGATTGAGTTTTGTTATTTGATCTTGTTTGATTTATCAATTGATTGTTTAAACAGTTTGTGTCTTTGATTATCGAATCTTGCATCACTTATCGGGTTGGGTTCACATCTGGCAATTACGTTTGCTACGGCAGCAATCTAATTTCATGGTCAACGAAACCACACTCAACCATTTCCGCGTCAAGTTCCGGAGCGGAATACTCGGAGTAGCGAAATTAGTTCAAGAATCTTTTCTTGAACCACAACTTCCACCATCCCACGCTTTCTTGGCATATCCCGTTCAGCACCAACGAACCAAACCAGTTGAGCTGGGTATACATAATATTTTGTGCAAGATAGAGTTTAGTGGGTTAGTTTCGAGTTTTACAAGTGTCATCCACACAATAGATAGTAGACATCTTTACTAAAGGCCTTCCACACTTCCTTTTGGAAGAGTTTCATTATAGGCTCAGCCTACGCAATCCTTTCGCTTCGACTGCAGGGGTATAATAAATAAAAAAGTTTGAATCAAATATTGATTCATATATCACAAATTTATTCAAATATATAGTATAATTGTCTCAAATATCATAACTGTATTTAAATATTACATTTCCTAAAGTTTGTGCATAATCAAGTGTGCGCCAAATTGAGGTTGCAGAGTAATTATTGCGTGCGGAGCATGAGAGTATAATGGAGATAACTCAAAAGAAAAGTGTTGCAGAATCATTGCAAGAGCCATTTTCATTTCCAATATAGCAAAATTCTGGCCAATGCATATACGTGGGCCACCACCAAATGGAATGTGGACAGCTTGTCCCTTGGTTACATTTGAAACGCCTTTGGAAAATCTTTCAGGCTTAAAGTCGTTCACATCTTCACCCCATGTATCCTTGTCGTGATGCAAAATCAATGCGTTTATTTGGATAAAGGTCCCTGCTGGTAAGGTTAAGTTACCTACATTTGTGTTATCATGTATTAATCGTCTAAGTACTGGCACCGGTGAATATAGTATGAGAACTTCATTGAATATAATGTTCATCTGCGTACAATAAAAATAAGAATAATTGAAAGTATTTTCAAAAAATTTCATCAATATATGGTTTTAATCATCATCATCATCGTACTCAGTATATCCCACCAATAGCAAAGCTATGGTAGGGTCTGAGGAGGGTAAGATGTAGACAGCCTTACCTCTACCCCATGGGGATAGAGAGGCTGCTTCCGGTGAGACCCCCGGCTCGAAGACATGAAAAACTTACAACTTTTACATGACTCAGGCCTTCAATATCTGGAGTTTTATCTCCGAAGACATGAAAAACTTCGTCTCTAGCGCGTGTTTGCCATTCAATGTGTTGACCTAACAAAATCATAGTCCAAACAAGCATGTTTGCTGTAGTCTCTTGCCCTGCCAAGTAGAAAAGTTTACATTCTTCAATGATGTCTTCAATGCTTAATCCGAAATTGCTATTTCCATGCTGTTTGATTTCTTTGTAATTGTAATCTAAAAGTATGCCCAAAAGGTCATCATGGCTAGCTTCCCCAGCTTTCATCGTAACAATTCGTTTATTAATTATACTCTTTATTGAACCCCTCAATTGTTGATTAATATCTTTCATCCTCTTATTGTTTCTTGTTGGTAAAAACCTACAGGTCTTACTTATTATCACAAAAGTGTAGTGATATTACCAATTTAATCTTATGAGTAAAGTTTGGAAACTGAATCACCTTGATCCTGGAATGTAAACTGAATTTGCAGCCTTCATTGCCAGTCGTGCTTGTTCTCTTTAAAGTTCAAATATCTTTCTTCCTTCCTCAAAACTACTACCAAATGCGGTACGTGAAATTACATCACTTGTAAAAGTTTGAAGATAAGGCCAAACATCTACTTCGCACGAGCTTTCTTGGGATAGAACTTTCTCCCATTTGTGGATCATCTCACTACAACTCACATAAAAGGCTGGTATCATATGCTGCAAAAGGAGTTATCAGAAAGAAAGGAGCACTACATTGATCATTTAATAGAAAAAGGGAACAACACGAAATTATAGTAACCTTGAGTTTCTCCATGTGGAATGCAGGATTGATGATTTTTCTATGCTTAACCCATTGGTCACCCTCAGCATTTATTAATCCATTCATAAGCAGCTTTATTAGCGGATTACTTGTTAGCTTCTGATATTTATTATACTTAGCCAACACCTCTCGTATCATAGTAGGTTCAGATACGTGTACCATAGGTTTTGATCCCATCCATGTAAAATAACTCTTACCTGTATAATCAAAGACAAAAGCCAAAAAAATGTAACACCATAGACATATATTTTAAATACCCATTATATAAGGGACAATTATCCTGAGCGTTGAATTTTATGTTATAAGTTAATTTTTTTTTTTTTTGTTTTTAGCAAAGTATTCAATTTTATGTTATAAGCATTGATAAATTCGATTTCAAACTTAATGGGCCGACACAAACATGAACTTTTGCTGTGTGTGTTCATGGGTTTGTTTCAAAACTGAACAAAACTCGTTTAAAACCACAATTTCTTGTTAGCTCTGTCTCGTGCTTTTGCGTAAGATCTGAATTCACACCCTTTCTCATAACAATAAATTGATGTCATCTTTAGGCTATGCACAAGTTATACAATATTTTCCTCATTTTCATCCTTCTTCATGCCAACGCCTTTTCTCCATCATTCAACCACACCACTCAACCCATCCTATACACTTCTCCATCATTTTCCACCATACTTCTTTATTTAATAACAAAAAGAAATAAAAAAAAATGAAAAGAAAAAACAAAAAAACTGATTGGATGAAGGGGCCAATGACCCCACATGACCCCCTCATTTGCTGTCACACGTGACTAAGGGGCTCAATGTTCTAATGAGCTCACGAGTGCCGCGTAGGCTACCTTCGTGAGGCTCAATGGTGCATGCTGGTTAATCTTATGATAAGGAATTATATTATAGAAAATGATAACTTATTATTAGATAATAAAGAATCTCAATAAAGAAATTTATATCGAATAAAAGGATCCAATTACAACAGAGAGACATGTAAGCGAGCAACCAGTTACGGCGTCACCACTTTTGAATGGCAAAACCGATCATACTGAAAACAAAGTTATAGTTCTTTGGGATCGATAAGTTACTATGCTCGACCCACTGAATTATTTTTAGAAACATAATGGCTTCGGGTACAAGGGACTCAAATGTATCAAAGGAAAAAGGAATGAAGACGTGTTGATGCTTGGCACGTGCTTTCTTATACTTAGTAATTTTTCCTGATTCTGCCTTCAACACGTCCTGCCTAACAACAAACCTGGTGTCCTTAAGCCCGACATGGGAGATACTCCGGAAAGGTCTATACAAGCGTGTTTCTCCCTGCTCATCCAAATACAAGAACGTCTATTGGCCAGAGAGTAGACCTCCCTTCAAGTGGATCCGACAAGAAATTCATAGGAACTTCTTTTTTTGGCGAGATCCCCGGCCGTTTTAACACATCAAAAAAGACACCTCTGACCAAATCATGCCTATATTTAAACCCCGAAAGCTGTAACATTCGTTACTTTTCAAACCCAAAAACCCGACCCATTTCGAATTTTTGGTTTTGTTTATATATATATATATATATATATATATATATATATATATATATATATATATATATATATATATAGGGTGGAGTTATAATAAGAAGTGGAGTGTGTTTAAAAAGTGTAAGAAGTAATCTGGTGCGTCAGATTTGATGATCTGATGGTCTAGATGGAAAGTGTGTTTTTTAGGCGGTGTGTTTTTTTTTTAATTCTTGTTTTATAACACTCTAAGGGCATATTCTTCCAGTCTGTTATATTATATATGAAAAAAAATTAAATTACAACACAAAAAACACATCGTAATCTATATTACAGTGTGTTTTAAAACACAACACCAAATATTAATCCATATTTAGAACACAACATCAAGAACACCATGAACACTAAAAACACCAAGAACAAAAACACACCAATAATTAAAATATAATTAGTATTAACTCTAACTACAAAAAGTATATATTTATAATATATACTAAGAACAAGTTAGTAAAACATAACTAAAAGGCTGCTAAAACAAATATAACAAACGAAAACAAGATTTACAAAAATAAATAAAAAATTAGAAAAATAAGCAAGAACAATATGAAAACAGATGAAAAAAATCATAATATGCAAATTAAAAGATCACTTTAGAAAAATTTAGATCCGATTCGAAGGAGAACCAATTGACACAATTAACAGCTGAACGATATCAAGTCAAATAAGTACAAAAAAGACAAAATATAAATCAGCTAGAATGAAATATATCAAAAGTAATTATCAAACGTCGAAATGAATAAGCTAGAATGAAATCTCTCTATTTTAATTTAGGCTTCTTCCTAATTCGTTCGTTTTATGATATTGACTATGTTTTGAATTATTATTGAAGATCCATCATGTCCAGAATATTAGCAAAATTTTAGGGATCACATTAATAATTCTGATTTAATCCATAATTAAAAAGATTTGGTTGATTACCATCTTACCCCTGTATGTTATATTGCATCTAACGGTTCAGATTTCTTCTTACACTTCTTAGAAAAAATCTACTTCTTATTCTAACATTGCTCTCCCTCTCTCTCTCTCTATATATATATGTATGTATATACATTAAGAAGTTATTAATTATTTTTCGTTGTTTGTACTCAATATGGCATTTGTCATTTTGTTATCCTCATTGGTTTGCGTGTTTGAATTCGTGAAGCCGACTCGTTTTGTCGTTTCGATATAGTTTTGTTATTTGTTCATCATTAATATAATGTTCACGATGATTCGCAAGTACCGTTCGCTCATTTCCTATTTGTTCTAAGCAAGTAACGAAACTCTGAGGATTTAAAACTTATGTTTATTCAATTTCCAAACTTTAGGGGTTAATACGAAAATATCCAAGTTATGTAATAAATTCCAAGTTTTATTCCTTTACTAAAGTTCAAAGTTTGAAGTGTAAATAAAATTTAATTTTTGTTTTAATGAAACACCAAAGATAGAGAGCCAAAAGTGAAAATTCTTTTAATTTATATTATTATAATATATTACACTAGGATATAGCCCATTAATACATAGGTGGTTAAAAAATACAATAAAAAAAATTAAATTTAATAATAGACATAATAGCATAACTTATGAATTTATAAAACATAAATAATGATAAATAAAATTTTATAATTCATAAATATAGCCTCATTTAATATAGCATCTAAAGTTATGTTTGTAAGTTTGTTAGTAATTATTTAAATAGTAATAGTATTAAAATTAAATAGCTTATTAGGTGTAAATTATAATTTTATAAATTGTTGAGGTGGAATTCTATCTGGATAGCTTGGTTAAATGTCATTTGGAAAATATGTATTGCTTTAATATAGTAGTTAGATAACTAATTAGTCGTCCCTACCCCTTGAACACGTTTTCCGGCCACCCAACTTCCGGCGACCTTGTTCCGGCGAGGCATTAAAACACTATAATACCCGCGTTTCAATCCAATTAAAAACTTGTAACATCCTATGCATTAACCGGCGACCCTTAATCAACTATCATAAAGCATATTAACAACCCAATAATGGGTCTTAATCCCGTAAACCGCCAGAGCTCATAAAATCCCATTAACGACCATTCAACACTTAACGCTCTGATTAATAGTATAAATATGGTCCAAACCTTAATCTAAACTTGTCCCAATATCTAATTTAATCTAATACTCTCTCTCTCTAAACCCCGTGATTTTGTTCGTCAAAAATTATTTCCGGTCAAGTCCTCGTCCACTGCCAAATCATAACCATACCAGGTAATTCACATATGCATTTTGATTATTTTGAGCCAATAATCCAAACCCCTATTTTAATTTAACGAACATGGATCAGATCAGAGGAATTGAACACCTAGGGTTTGAGTGAAAGTGATGAATAGGGATTATATATATATATATGTTTCCTTAACAAAGATCATGCTAGCGCAATTGGTTTGTCTTCCTAATGGCGGCCTAGGAGACCCGTGTTTGAACCCGGGCCTAGCCATTTTGTCTTTGAATTTTTTAAAACCACTTCCTTTTTATTATAAAAACCAACTAGGTAACAACCCGTCGCGTTGCGACAGGCAACGACGCGAAACCGGTCGATATCAGTTAAATTCGTTACGACACCAGCGCTATAAATGTCTAAAATGATTTCGGCACACGTATAACTTATTATCAGAATGACATGAATATGATCGCTATCTTTTGGTTTGTTATAGTATCATAGTAGGCGCCCATAATAATGACAACACTCGTATAGCTTATACAAAAAAATAACATATTTAAAATGATGTTTATTTGCTGAGCAAAACTCAAGCACTACGGCAGTGAATCGACGTGAATTCGGTCGGTTTCAAATACATAAGTAAAGCCAAGTATAAATCTATTATAATTATGTGAAGTTATTAATTATTTATAGTTTGTTTATTTGATCATCAAATTAAATATTATTTAAAACAAAAAAGAAAACAAATAAGACAAAAAAAAAGAGGCAAATGCAATACTAAAGAATAGAATTTCGTACACCAAAGAAAGAAAGCACAAAAGCAATAATCAATCAAGGATTGAACCTGTATAAAACATATGACCATGTCCCAACACAAACTACAAGAACTAGCACACCAGATAATAACAATTAAAAAAACCTATGGAAATTACAAAAATGCTTCCACTACAGTAGCAGTTCACTTTCCTTTAATATATACAAGTGTCTGTCTTAATTTTCATTTTCGTTGTCGACGCAAATTCCTGTCGCATAATTACACTTGATTTTTCTCATAAAGAATGTATTTTTTCTCATTCGCCGGTAATTATCTATGTAAGTAAAGCCAAATGTAAATCTATTATAATTATGTGAAGTTATTAATTATTTATAGTTTGATTTTTATTAACTTAAATATAAGAAGCTATTAATTGAAATGTTATAAAAGTTAAAATCATTATTTTTATAAATAAACTTTTAATATTAATGTAAATTTTATACGTTTTTGTACATTAAATACTTGATCGTTGATACAAGTAGGTGGAGGAGCCCACGACATACTGAAGTAGAGATGCACAAATCGGGTTTTTCAAATACCTGGATTCGGATATGGAATCGGGTTCGGGTATGACCGGGTATTTGAAAAATCGGGTATTGGTAATACCCGGGTCGGGTTCGGGTCCGGGTATTCTCTCTAAAAACCATACCCTATTCATCGGGTTCGAGTTGGGTTTCGAACCGGGCATTCTAAAACCTGGTATTTGAATACCCTATGTTCGGGTATTGAAAAAAACCTATTTTTGGGTTTTTTTGGGGCTATTTTTTGGGTATAGATTGGATTTCTATAAGGGGTTACAATTTTTAGGGGTATTTTCAGGTATTTTTCAGATAATTTTCGGGTAATTTTGGGTATAGATCGGGTATTTGAAAAAATCGGTTTCAGGTATTGGAAAAACCTGGTTCCGGATATGGAATCGGTTCCGGTTTTCGGGTATTACCGGGTCCGGTTCCGGGTACGGGTTTTGATACTGAAATGCATATCCTATCCGTATCCTACGGGTAGGGTCGGGTACGGGTTCGGGTATTAAAAACTCGGGTATAAAAAAAACCAATTTCAGGTATTTTTTCCGGGTCCGGTTCGGATTTTTTGTGCACCTCTGTGTTGAACCACTTAAATGCTGACTCAGGTTCGGCCCACTAATAATGTCATCAGAAGTAAAAAAAACTCACTCAGTCAACTACACAAAGCTTGTATCACTTGATTCATTGGTTGTATATATAATTGTTTAAAGAAAATTTTGTGAAATTACCAAAATGCCTCTTAGTACTGTAGCTTGTTACGTACAGTGCTACAGTACCCACGTACCATGTCCTTTAATAAATAGTGTAATTAATATTATCAAATGTTTTAAATAAAATAATTTATCACGTACCATGTCCTTTTATAAATAGTGTAATTAATATTATCAAATGTTTTAAATAAAATTATTATAAATTAGATAAAACTCTTTTAAGTTAAATAATTATTTAAATTTTATCATTTCCATCTAAAAATCGGACTTTTCCTATCCGCTAAAGTTTCGTGAAACCCGCTTAATATTATTATATATTAAATTGTTCCTCCTAACATTAGTAATCTCTATTTGAGAAGATCTCAAAGTCATCAACTTTAATGCTAATATATACCAGAATCACCACCATGGGAAACGGACGAGAAAGAAGTCAAGAAGCAATATCCACCACCGGAGCGAAGTTCCTTCTACGTTCATGGCTAGGAGATCGAGCAACCGTTCATATCTGTTCTGTAGTCCTAATCTCTCTTTATTTTACTCCGTGACCCCTAAATCTACCTCAATTTTTGTAATCGATTAAGTAGTCAAAGGCAAAATTATCATCATAAAGCGTCACACTGAATCTGCATTGTTAATATTATAATGAAAATGACTTGCCTTTTATGTTTTAGATTGATCACATATTTTTTTTCACAGGTCTGCCCTGAAAGTGTTGGCGAGGTAAACTGGTTTGTGCATGATTCTTAAGCTTTGAGTAACAATTATAAATTTGGATTTTGGATCATATTAATTAATATTTATTTTTGAGAATGGCAAATTGTCCATCTTATATATATACTTATTGAGTTATTGTTATGCAAGTTTAACTAGAATCAGACCCACAACAGACTGCACAAAAGTGTAAAGTAATGTTCGATGAAATGTTTATCCAATATAACAATAATAGTGTCTTCCTATTTGCTTTTGGAAGTAAGAAATCTAAACAAAATGACTCTACAGGAGCGGGAGGGAGAGATATACATCGATCTTACTATGGTTGGTATAACATATCTACTCTATATATTGATGCAATTAAGTTTTTTCTTTTTTGAATGCAAAAAACCTCCAAATTCATTTTATTCTAAAACCAGATGATATGGCCACGCTGTTTGAGTAGGTTTCTTAAAGGGATCACTAAGATACGGTGTTGCAAAAGCGGTTGGAATACGGATTTAACAGGTGTCAAGTGCTTCCAACGCCTCAGGCTGCCAGATCACTAATGGTAAGCAGTAAGCACCCCATTAAATTAAGAAGTTGCCTTTTGTTTTTTTACTTATCTTCATAACCTTGACTTATTTTTGTAATTTTTTTTACATTTTTATAGAGGGTGATTCCATCTTGGAAGATCCAAAAGAACAAAGGCAAGCACCAAAAGCCAGTATTAATCATGCTTTACAAGTTGTACTTTTGCGTTCATGCTTTATCAAGCGGACCAGGTCGGGTTGACCTGAACACATTATGCAAAAGTATTTTTGTGGCAAAATAAAAAAGACCTAGGCTTTAAATGCAGTGCTAAATTCGTGGGTGGATTGTGAAAAGATTGGTTGTACCTTTGTATCAAAGGACTGCATTGTTTACTTCATGGTATTACGCAACAGTAAGTCAAATAAGACTGATACAACTGGGGTATGGAAGTTATTGCTATCGAAAAAGACAACGTTGAATTTTTGGATATAGTGAATTGTGGGGTTGGTTAAAATTGCACATCTTATTTTGTAGCTAAAATAATGGGTTATGGGGGTGTTAATGGGTACATGAGAATTGGATTGCAAGAAATTGATGCTAGGAAAGGAGGTAATTCAGAATGCTAAGCCTGATGTTTGAGTGCACTTAAATTCAGTTTGACTGACAAAGTTTTTAGCAGGAAATGTTTTTGACCAAAACAACTAATGTGGTCAACTTTTTGCATGCCTAATCAAAGGTTTTAACAATTTGAAGTAGGTCGGATACATGGATCCTGAGGGTTTGGATATATGTTGGTATTGTTCTTTAATAATAGCAGGAAAGTTAATAAATGTGTCGAAACCATGCCCATGTGGTTTTTTTAGTATTGACATGCATTTTTTTTTTTGACAATTTAGCTTCCAACAATTAAATGTTATCTTATTAATACGTTGCATTATTGCATAATTGTATTTCTTGCCAACAAATATGTTTTAATTAAGGAACATTTGACATTAAACTACCTGGCCACCGGACGGGTATAAAACTAGTTATATACTTATATTATAGTTACATTTTGTTAATATCTTCAAATAGGCTAACGTAACCATATTTGGAATAATATTAGATCGATAAAAATTCATGTCCTTCTCGTATTAAATAATAAATAATTAATATTAAAATAATATATCTCATTAAATCGTTAAAATTAGTTTGTAATTCTATTACTTTAAATTAATTCATTAAGCTTTTTCCTTGAATGTTTAAACTTTAATTTGTTAGCTATAATTCAACATAATACATGACTTTCAAATCATTAAATTCAGTTACAACTTAAAAATAATATTATAATATCCCTTTAACCAAATAAATTAACTGTTGTTATCACGTTAGCTAGTCTGTAAATTTTCATATTTATTTTATTTATAGTTTGAGATGTTCGGTTGCTTCGATTTCGTTATTGCGCTTTCGGTTTATATTACAAGTTTTTCTTCGATTTTTAGGTGAGTTTCTCACACCCCATTTTTAACGCTTTTATACATTTTGGGGTAGCATATATATCCTATCTATTCAATTGTTTATTGAGTCACTTATAAACTGCGATTCATATCATGGACTTGTGTGTTTACTTGTTTATTTGCTTACGTGCGTTGATTTCAATTTCAAGTGGTTGCCTCAATAAGTATGATCATACGCCCCCTACCCCCCTTTGTACTCAGGACCATTTTGTTATTAGTGGAAAAGGGACCCCCGATCCGAGTGCGTTGGTTGTTACCAACTGGAAAGGACATTGCATGCTAGTAGTTATAATTTTCACAAGTTTCATGGAATTGCATGATTTTTAGTTAATTATATAAAACTTGTGTGAACTCACTAACTATTCAATTAGTTGACCATATTTTATATATATGCTACATGTACCGTTAGTAGAAGATGACACACGTAGAAGATACTAGACTTAGATTATCTAAACCAATTAGCAAACTACTTAGTTGTATCTATTTTCCATGTATTTCTTGTTTCAAGCTTGTGTACTTGACTTGTAAATTAATTAATGATAATATTGTCACTTAATAGTGTCACATGTGTTTTGAACAATCTGTTGTATTTGTAACTAAAAAAATATATTATTTCAAAATGTTATTGTTTAAAAAATACATGTACTTTTAATTTTAAAAAGCAAGCTATTGTTTAAAAAAATGTTTCAGTTTAAAAGTTGAAACTAAAGATGAGTAAATGGTACCGGGTATCGGATCGAAACGGGAAATGATTCAGTACTAATTATTTGAGGTTTCGGGATCAGTACGGTTCGATATCAATATTTACCAATAAAATAAACTATTATTTTTAATAAAAGAGTTTCTATAGAAAAAAATTACATGAATGCGAATGAAAAAAACTGACGAATTAGTTATCTATATAGTTTAAAGTTTTATTTAACACAAGTATGATTTAAATAAGAAAGGAGTTAACGTATGGTTGCATAAAATGACATTTATTTCTTATTGACATTAATATTATTTTTTATTAAAAAAAAAGAAGAGAATCATGAAATAGGTCAATCTTGATTTTACCCGATAAGATTATGAGTAAGAAAAAAAAGATGTTAATCAACAACACAAATATGATAAATATTTTTCAACGGTCACCATATTACTAAATATTATTTTCACAAACACTACTTTAGGGAAAAAAACTCACAATAAAATCCGGCTCAACAAAAATACAATAATAAATCAAACCAAAAATAAATGTATAAACTCCCAAAAATTGGTGCATGCATAGGTTTTGTTATGTTATGATCAAAGCTACAAAAATTTGGCAAAAGTTGGTTAGGTCCGTTATGTTATTGGTACTAAACCTAAAAAGTAAGTAAACGCCCAGAATATAGCGGCATTTATATAGCTTATTATATTAAAAAAAATAACATATTTAAAAAATGTTTATTTGGTTAAATTGGGAGCTGCCAATCGATGTAAATTCGGTCGCTAAATTAATATATTCTAAAATACAATTCACGGCACTTACCATCATTTAAACTATATAGTTATGGTTATAATTATAATATTGTTGGAAATTAATGTAGGACGAATGATATTTTATTTAGTGAAATTATTAATGAAACTGTTAATATGGTGAATTAATTAAAAATAAACTTTGAGTAAGTTTTATTTATGTCACTTGATGAAATTTATTAGAGTTTATGTCTCAAATTAAGTGAAACGTTTCACTCATCCGTATTCTTGTATAAATTTTCCTAAAGTGAAGAAGAGAAGTTTTTGGAAGAAAAATGTTGATCATCAAAAAAAAGCCTTTGTATATTTCATTTCTAAGAAATATGGGAGAGGAAAAAGCTCTAAACTTCATCTTTATATTACCAAGTTCTAGCACACTAAAGTATCCGGTGTAGCCTCGGGCGCGTAGCCTTCCCCGACAGTACATATTGCACCGGCTGTTGTACCCTGGGAGACAGAAGCGCTGTTTAAGTAGAGACGCGAAATCTGTTTTTAGGGACACGTGTTGAACATGAATCCTCAGCCACAACCGTCAATATTTCGTTTGTTTTTTATGATAGTCAAGGTGCTTAGTCGAAGACCAAATGTGATGAAGAAACAAGATAAGGATACTTCATGAAGACCCGTTAAAGAACCCGCTAAAGACATCGGAGCATATTAATTTTGAATATGAAAAAAAAAATCGTATTTTATATTCAATTTATTTGTTTTGTAAATGGTATTGTACTACTTTATTTCTCATTACTAACGAGAGTATCGTTAGTGTTCACATTATTATTTTATTTTTTAAATAAAAAGCGACCCATGTTCTACAAACATAACTAAAAATAAAAGAACCAAAGCTTCATACCAAGAGTGGTGAGGGATTTGTAGAAGAAGGGCGAGACGCGAGGAGCAATATCGTGAGTTAAATTCATTGGTACCCTTAAGTCCTTGATCTCTTAGAAACTTTTTGAGATCACAATAAATTCATTGGCTTCGTTCATCGTCTGTGCCATCTCTTTGAGATCTCCGTACAAGAATTTATAAGGGGTACCCTTAAGTCCTTGATCTCTTAGAAACTTTTCGATCTTCTTTGGTTTGAACCATAACCAATTCAAAATTCTCCATATGCAAAACAAGAATATTATTGATGCAACTCCAAGAACACAATAAACTGTAGTGATCTCCATGGCAGGTGTGTACAAGATAAAGTTATTGATTTTGATCTAGTGACGGGTATTTATATGGAGTGATTGATGGCTATCATTCATGTGCTTTTGTTGTTCTCATGTAAACCTCTACGCAGTCCGCATCAGATGATTGTTAAAACTTAAAAAGTGTGGTCCAGGATATGACACTCCAATGTGTTCGATTACGTATACGTTTGTTTTAATTTATTTTTTCTTTTTTTATTATAAATATTTTTATGTGTTTATTATCATTTTGTAATCATATAAAACAAAAGTAAAATCTACTTCTCACATTAGATACTAGAAACACAGAGAGAAACGTGTCTAGCTAGTTTGTTAACATATTAGAAAAACACCCATTTTTCAAAGCATCAAAACTTCTTAATTTAATCCAAAACATTCAAAAATTGTCAATTTATCACCATCTTTTATATTTATTTTTAATCACCAAGCTTTTATATTAATAAAATATATGCATGTAAAGTGAAGAAGGGAGTATGAGGATACGGATTACACTACTGCTCCTATCAGATCCATCCCTTACTAGCTCCCTCGTATGAGTTATTGTCACACCCGGCCCTGAGCGGCGGAAACAGCCGGGCGCGCACGAGTGGGGATTGATAATTAAGCACGGGCCATTGCAAAACATTCAAAGATTTTTATTGCGCATGAGAAGTTTATTACAAACACATTACATTGTTCAAAGATTACAAAAAGAAACATCCAAGTATAAAACTGAAGATTTCCTCGCCATATCCCCTTACGCGGCGGGTAACCGTGCGCATCGAGGGGATAAAACCAAAATCTTCCAAAAAGCTTGTTTTAGATGTTCAGCGTGTGGTGCTCTAAGTGTGACTCCATGCGCTACCTAGTTATCTCCTGAAAGACACGTAAAAACATTTGAATCAGTATAAACTGAGTGAGTTCACAAGTTTTAGTA
Source organism: Bidens hawaiensis (assembly GCF_021521415.1). NCBI lineage: Eukaryota > Viridiplantae > Streptophyta > Magnoliopsida > Asterales > Asteraceae > Bidens > Bidens hawaiensis. Next base: position 367,191 of record NW_027493588.1, on the reverse strand, counting down.
ACTTGATAAAATCATTCTGAAACATTTCTGGCAACATCATTAACATCTGCTTGGTAAAATCGTATTAACACAATTCTGGCAATATTCTGATGAAAATCGTTCCGCGGGTTACGCGTGAACAAATTCTGGATACGGTGCTCGTCTATGTAAGTGGCGCAGCCACTACGAGCTAAAATAACGTAAAACCGTCCCGCGAGTTACGCGCAGACGTTTCTGGAAAACTATGCTCGTCTATGCAAAGAGGCATTGCCCCTACGAGCTAAGGATACTGTCCCGCGGGTTACGCGCGAACAATTCTGAGAAACTGTGCTCGTCCATGCAAAGAGGCATTGCCCCTACGAGCTAAGGATACCGTCCCGCGGGTTACGCGCAGACGTTGTGCCGGAAAACAAGGCGCTCGTCCATGCAAAGAGGCGCGACCCCTACGAGCGGGCTCAACCCCATAGTACTGCCCCATGCCAGGCACTCGTCCATGCAAAGAGGTGCGACCCCTACGAGTGGGCGGATCAAACCAGCAGTCCCTACCCTTAGAGTTCCAATGGTAAAGTGATCACTTACTCGAGTTCTAGCGCACATACATTGAAAACCTTAGATAACCGTTTGCATTGCTCATCATGCAACATAACTTAAAACACATAATCGCTTGCGTAGCTTGTAAGTATACCATGATAAAACATTATTTAAGTACGTGTCCCTCGCCCCGAAAGCAATTTAAAAACAGTGAAAACAGTGAAAATAGGGGCTGTGAGACTCACCTGTGGTTCTTGTTAAGGGATTAATCGAGATTCGGGTTTTCTTGGTGTTGGCCTCGGAATCGAAGGTCTAGAATACGATTAAATAACAAGTATATATATTAAGATCAAGAAATAGGAGAATATAAGGGTTGGATAGTAGGTCTCAAGGTTATATTCTCGGCTTACCTAGTAACAGGATCGGAGCTGGAAACAACGGATGCTTGGGAAAGGATTAGTGCAAGTTTGTAGTTCTTTGAAGTGTGTTTTGGGTGATAATTTAGGCTACAATTTTATAGGCAAACTCAAGGGAACACAATCCCTTGCTTTAGGGGATTAAAATCTTTTCATATCTAAATGTAATGATGATAAAGTATGGAAGTTATTATTATTTACTTAAGAGTGGAGTGGTGGATAAAAGATTTTGATTTGATTTGGACAGAACATGCAGATCTGGGGTTGGTGAGAATAGGGTGGCTGACAGTTGACTTTTCATGTTACAGTGTGCTTTTTCAGGTACTTTTGTCAGTGTACAGTAAAAAGTGGAAAATCTCTGAAACACGCTACTGTTTCCTTTCGGGCGGGAGTAATCTCCTTAACTGGAGAATAGACCAAGTGTTCTGTGCGTATAACTTGGTGCGCATAGCTTTCTGCGTATAGGACATGTCTTTGCTGCGGGTAGGTGCGTAACCTTCTCGCAGTTAGGGACATTTGAGTTTCATTTGTAGATTCTCCAGGTGGTCTTGGTATTTCAACATAGTGATCAGTCATGTTGAAGTCAATTCCATCTTGGAGCTTCAGACAAACTAGCTCTCAACGTTCCCGCCATGCGGGTAGGTTAGTTCCCTTCCGCACGCGCATAAACGATGTAGGATGCACCCGCCTTAGCATCATGCGGGATGGTCAACCCATAGACAACATAATGTTTAAGTTACATGAAAACATAAAGCCAAATCATTCACGCATGGCGCATATAACATATGCTCACGCTGGTTCTTAACATGGTGCGCTCGCGCAGGTTGCACATAACAACTGCACGCGCTGACTAACATGGCGCGCTCGCGCAGGGCGCACATAACATATGCACGCGCTTAATATTTACAATCACCTAATTATTAGGTTGATTACTTAGCTTATGGGTTTGGGAAATTACCGGTTGTCACATTATCCCCTCGTTAAACGAATTTCGTCCCGAAATTTAGGAGACGTTGCTGGCAGAAGCCATGTTCTGAAAGAGGTGTGGGTATTTCATGCGCATCTGATCTTCTCTTTCCCAAGTGAATTCAGGCCCACGCCTCGAGTTCCATTGAACCTTTACTAACTTGATTTTGCTCCTGCGTAACTTTTGTTCTTTCCAATCGGTTACTGCTATAGGTTCTTCTACGAAGTGCAGCTGTTTGTCGATGTGAATCTCTTCCATCGGCAAAATTAACGTTTCGTCAGATAAGCACTTTTTGAGGTTGGACACATGAAACGTATCATGAACTCCACTGAGTTCGGCGGATAAACGAAGTTTATAAGCAACCGGACCGATCTTTTCCAGGATCTCAAATGGTCCAATGTAGCGCGGATTCAACTTTCCTCGCTTGCCGAAACGGGGGACTCCTTTCCATGGAGAGACTTTCAATAGTACTTTATCCCCTACTTGAAACTCCAATGGTTTCCTTCGCACATCTGCGTAACTCTTCTGTCTGTCGCGCGCTGTCGTAAGGCGATCCCTTATCTGAAAAATCTTGTCTGTTGTTTCTTGGATCAATTCAGGACCAGTCATTTGCTTGTCACCCACTTCAGCCCAGCACAGTGGGGATCTACACTTGCGCCCATACAAAGCTTCGAACGGCGCAGCCTTGATACTTGTGTGATAGCTATTGTTGTAAGAAAATTCAACCAATGGGAGATGAGTATCCCAGCTGCCTTCGAAATCGATTGCGCACGCGCGCAGCATATCTTCCAATGTCTGGATTGTTCGCTCGCTTTGCCCATCCGTTTGAGGATGATAAGCTGTACTCATATCAAGGCGAGTACCTAGAGCTCCTTGTAACGATCTCCAAAACCTTGATGTAAACCGACTATCTCGATCAGAAATGATGGACACTGGGACTCCATGTTTTGAAACTACTTCTCGAATATATAGTCGGGCTAACTTTTCCATCTTATCAGTTTCTTTAATCGGCAGGAAGTGCGCTGACTTAGTTAGCCGATCCACAATAACCCATATTGTGTCATAACCCCCAGGTGTCCTTGGCAGTTTGGTGATGAAGTCCATAGAGATTTGTTCCCACTTCCACATGGGAATTTCTGGCTGTTGAAGCAACCCTGATGGTTTCTGATATTCAGCCTTTACCTTCGAACACGTTAGGCACTTACTGACATACGTCGCGATGGCGCCTTTAAGATTGGGCCACCAATACAGTGTTTTAACATCTTGGTACATCTTGTCTGCGCCAGGATGTACGGAATACCGCGTCTTGTGAGCTTCGTTCAATACTTGCTCGCGCAATCCTCCCTTGAGAGGGACCCATATGCGGTTAGCGAAATATAGATTGCCGTTCTCTTTCAGTTCCAAACTCTTAATCATTCCCCCAAGGGCTTCGTTTTTAACAAACTCTGGTTTCAAGGCTTCTTGCTGAGCGTCTCGGATGCGGGTAGAGAGATCTGCGTGAATGGTCAACCTTAGAGCCTTGACTCGTAGCGTTTTTATTCGCTCCTTCCTACTTAGCGCGTCTGCCACCACATTCGCCTTTCCAGGGTGGTATTTTATTTCACAATCATAATCGTTCAACAATTCAACCCATCTTCGTTGCCTCATGTTTAAATCCTTTTGATCAAATATATGTTGAAGGCTCTTGTGATCCGTAAAGATTATACACTTTGTACCATAGAGGTAATGGCGCCAAATTTTTAGCGCGAAGACAACCGCTCCGAGTTCCAGATCATGCGTTGTGTAGTTCTTTTCATTGGTCTTAAGTTGGCGCGAGGCATACGCTATGACTTTGTCTCGCTGCATAAGGACACATCCGAGTCCTTGATGTGAAGCGTCGCAGTAAACGACGATGTCATCTGTCCCCTCGGGCAGAGATAGAATTGGCGCACTACATAACTTTTGCTTCAACATTTGAAACGCTGCTTCCTGGTTTTCGCCCCAAACAAACATCCTGTCTTTCTGAGTTAGCGCGGTCAGAGGTAGAGCTATCTTGGAGAAGTTCTCAATGAAGCGTCGATAGTAGCCAGCTAGTCCAAGGAATTGCCTCACCTCAGTTGGGGTTTTTGGCGCTTCCCAGTTTTCGATGGCCTTGACTTTGGAAGGATCAACGTGAATTCCTTTCTCGTTTACAACGTGACCGAGGAAGTGAACTTCTCTAAGCCAAAATTCGCACTTGGAAAACTTCGCATACAACTTTTCTTTCCTTAACAATTCCAAAATCAATCTCAGGTGTTGCTCATGCTCGGCCTTGGTCCGAGAGTAAATCAGAATATCATCTATAAACACAATCACAAACTTGTCCAAGTATGGTTTGCACACACGGTTCATCAGATCCATGAATATAGCCGGCGCATTAGTTAGCCCGAAAGGCATCACTAAGAACTCATAATGGCCATATCTAGTTCGGAAGGCTGTCTTTGGCGCGTCTCCCTCATGGACCCTAAGTTGGTGGTATCCTGACCGTAGATCTATCTTCGAATAATAACTGGATCCCTGCAACTGGTCAAATAAGTCGTCAATCCTCGGTAAAGGGTACCGATTCTTGACTGTCAGCTTGTTCAGCTCCCTGTAGTCAATACACATTCTGAACGAACCATCCTTCTTTTTAACAAACAGTACTGGAGCTCCCCAAGGTGAAAAGCTTGGGCGTATGAAACCCTTATCCAAAAGTTCCTGTAACTGATTGGATAGCTCTTGCATCTCAGATGGAGCTAATCGATAAGGCGCTCGGGCTACTGGCGCAGCTCCTGGGACCAAATCAATTCGAAACTCGATTTGTCGCGGCGGCGGTAATCCGGGCAGATCTTCAGGAAAAACTTCTGGAAATTCGCGCACTACCGGTAAGTCTTCAATTCTTCGCTCATCTTTCTTCTCTACTACATGCGCCAGGAAGGCGTAGCACCCTTTCCTTAGGCACTTACGCGCCTTTAGGCACGAAATCAGTTTCGTCGCAACTCCCTTTCTTTCCCCTTGGATCATCAAAGTTTCTCCGTTCAACAGTGGAATCCGAACCTGCTTCTCATGACAAACAATCTCCGCGAGATTCTCGACCAACCAATCCATACCTACCACAATATCGAAACTTCCCAAATCTATTGGCAACAAGTTTATATTGAACTCATGACCTCCCATGACTATTACACATTGCTCAGTCCTTTCATTCGCGCATAACTGCCTACCATTGGCTAGTTCTATAGTATAAGGTTTGTCTAGCCTACTGGTCGCTAAGCCCAGGGAGTTTTTAAACTCATGGGATATAAAACTTAGGTCAGCGCCAGTATCAAATAAGACAGATGCATAATGACCGTTAAGCAAAAACGTACCGGTTACCACATTCGGCTCTTCCTTTGCTTCACCCGCGCCGATCACAAAAGCTCTCCCGCGAGCTTGGTTTCCTTTCTGTGGGCAATCCCGACTGAAGTGTCCAGGCTTCCCGCATGCGTAGCAGCTGTCGCTCGATCCAGCTTCTCTGATGCGACAATTCATCGCCTTGTGTCCTGGTCTGCCACATTTGGCGCATTCGATTTTTGCGCATTCACCCTCGTGGTGATACTTGCATTTGCTGCACCATGGGCGAGGCCCGCTGTATCCTTTTCTTGATGGTTCCGCGGCTTGAATCGCGTAAACCCTTGTGCTTTCCTGCTTCTTGGGCGGTGGCTGCTTGAAGTCTGACCCTCGGTGGGAGTTCCATTTCCTCTTGGAGTCGGAGGTTCGCTGCTCGTTCAAGCGGGTGGTCAACATACCCGCACGAACCGTATCCCTTGTAAGGGTGATGGCTCGCGCAACCGCCTCGTCAAAGGTTGGAGGTGCGGCGGCGTTGAGCGGGACTCTAACGACAGGAGGTAACCCAAAGATGTACCTCTCGATTTTCTTTTCTTCTGTGTTTGCCATGTCTGGCACCAGCTGGCAAAGCTCGTTGAAACGATTGGTGTAGGCATCGATATCCGTTCCTACCATGGTGTGGTTCCAGAATTCTTGTTGCAAGCTCTGAATTTCTGCGCGAGAGCAGAACTTTCTCATCATCATTTCTTTCAATTCTTCCCAGGTCTTGTGAAGAGCAACTTCTCGCCCCAAAGTCTTTACTTGGAGCTTCCACCAAGACGAAGCTGCTTCTTGGAACATGCAGGTCGCGTAAAGGACCTTCTGGTTTTCACTACATCCGCTGATGGAGAGAACGGTCTCCATCTTGTCAATCCAATTGTAGAGCCCAATGGCTCCTTCGGTGCCTTTGAATGGCCAAGGCCTACAGGCCATGAATGTTTTATAGGAGCATCCTTTGTTCAAGGCTCCGGATTCGGGTTCTGGGGTCTCGTTCTCTTGGCGACCCTGACTAGATTCGGCCTTGCTGGCCTCATGCGTTGCAATCGCCTGCGCGATTATTTCTGCGAGCTCCTCGGGTGTCATGGTAATTCCCTTGGCTCTGGTTGGAGGCATTCTTTTCATAAAAAGAAAATATAACAAACTTAGCGCATGTACTCAGAGCACATAATGTTCTTATCTCTAGACAGTGACCCGTGTTCCTAAGTGCGTGTGTGATTTTTCTTTTGAAAATATTCTTTTGAAAATATTCTTTTGAAAATATTCTTTGAAAATATTTCATGCGATTTCCCCAAAGGTTATAGTCTAGGTTAAAAACTTCTTTTCCTAGTTCGCTATAACCAGTGCTCTGATACCAATCTGTCACACCCGGCCCTGAGCGGCGGAAACAGCCGGGCGCGCACGAGTGGGGATTGATAATTAAGCACGGGCCATTGCAAAACATTCAAAGATTTTTATTGCGCATGAGAAGTTTATTACAAACACATTACATTGTTCAAAGATTACAAAAAGAAACATCCAAGTATAAAACTGAAGATTTCCTCGCCATATCCCCTTACGCGGCGGGTAACCGTGCGCATCGAGGGGATAAAACCAAAATCTTCCAAAAAGCTTGTTTTAGATGTTCAGCGTGTGGTGCTCTAAGTGTGACTCCATGCGCTACCTAGTTATCTCCTGAAAGACACGTAAAAACATTTGAATCAGTATAAACTGAGTGAGTTCACAAGTTTTAGTAACTTGATAAAATCATTCTGAAACATTTCTGGCAACATCATTAACATCTGCTTGGTAAAATCGTATTAACACAATTCTGGCAATATTCTGATGAAAATCGTTCCGCGGGTTACGCGTGAACAAATTCTGGATACGGTGCTCGTCTATGTAAGTGGCGCAGCCACTACGAGCTAAAATAACGTAAAACCGTCCCGCGAGTTACGCGCAGACGTTTCTGGAAAACTATGCTCGTCTATGCAAAGAGGCATTGCCCCTACGAGCTAAGGATACTGTCCCGCGGGTTACGCGCGAACAATTCTGAGAAACTGTGCTCGTCCATGCAAAGAGGCATTGCCCCTACGAGCTAAGGATACCGTCCCGCGGGTTACGCGCAGACGTTGTGCCGGAAAACAAGGCGCTCGTCCATGCAAAGAGGCGCGACCCCTACGAGCGGGCTCAACCCCATAGTACTGCCCCATGCCAGGCACTCGTCCATGCAAAGAGGTGCGACCCCTACGAGTGGGCGGATCAAACCAGCAGTCCCTACCCTTAGAGTTCCAATGGTAAAGTGATCACTTACTCGAGTTCTAGCGCACATACATTGAAAACCTTAGATAACCGTTTGCATTGCTCATCATGCAACATAACTTAAAACACATAATCGCTTGCGTAGCTTGTAAGTATACCATGATAAAACATTATTTAAGTACGTGTCCCTCGCCCCGAAAGCAATTTAAAAACAGTGAAAACAGTGAAAATAGGGGCTGTGAGACTCACCTGTGGTTCTTGTTAAGGGATTAATCGAGATTCGGGTTTTCTTGGTGTTGGCCTCGGAATCGAAGGTCTAGAATACGATTAAATAACAAGTATATATATTAAGATCAAGAAATAGGAGAATATAAGGGTTGGATAGTAGGTCTCAAGGTTATATTCTCGGCTTACCTAGTAACAGGATCGGAGCTGGAAACAACGGATGCTTGGGAAAGGATTAGTGCAAGTTTGTAGTTCTTTGAAGTGTGTTTTGGGTGATAATTTAGGCTACAATTTTATAGGCAAACTCAAGGGAACACAATCCCTTGCTTTAGGGGATTAAAATCTTTTCATATCTAAATGTAATGATGATAAAGTATGGAAGTTATTATTATTTACTTAAGAGTGGAGTGGTGGATAAAAGATTTTGATTTGATTTGGACAGAACATGCAGATCTGGGGTTGGTGAGAATAGGGTGGCTGACAGTTGACTTTTCATGTTACAGTGTGCTTTTTCAGGTACTTTTGTCAGTGTACAGTAAAAAGTGGAAAATCTCTGAAACACGCTACTGTTTCCTTTCGGGCGGGAGTAATCTCCTTAACTGGAGAATAGACCAAGTGTTCTGTGCGTATAACTTGGTGCGCATAGCTTTCTGCGTATAGGACATGTCTTTGCTGCGGGTAGGTGCGTAACCTTCTCGCAGTTAGGGACATTTGAGTTTCATTTGTAGATTCTCCAGGTGGTCTTGGTATTTCAACATAGTGATCAGTCATGTTGAAGTCAATTCCATCTTGGAGCTTCAGACAAACTAGCTCTCAACGTTCCCGCCATGCGGGTAGGTTAGTTCCCTTCCGCACGCGCATAAACGATGTAGGATGCACCCGCCTTAGCATCATGCGGGATGGTCAACCCATAGACAACATAATGTTTAAGTTACATGAAAACATAAAGCCAAATCATTCACGCATGGCGCATATAACATATGCTCACGCTGGTTCTTAACATGGTGCGCTCGCGCAGGTTGCACATAACAACTGCACGCGCTGACTAACATGGCGCGCTCGCGCAGGGCGCACATAACATATGCACGCGCTTAATATTTACAATCACCTAATTATTAGGTTGATTACTTAGCTTATGGGTTTGGGAAATTACCGGTTGTCACAGTTATGATCACTTGCTTTCTCTGTACCATGCATGTTCTAGTATTTAATTTTATGTAAAAGGTATCATCCCTATAAGTCTATAACTAACAGAATTTAAGATTCAATGGCATAAAGATCTTTAGGCCGGTTTGGTTAAAAAAATGTTTGAAAAGGAATTGGAATTCAAGGGAACTGAAATTAATTTCGATTGAATCTTACTGTACTGTTAAAATAATACAAGATCTTCGTATGACATTCAACTAGTATGTTCATATAGGCTTCCAACTGATCAATTTTTCATTTATATAATTTTCACATGTTAATTTAAACATTAACTCCTAAGTTGAAGAAAGTTTCAAAATAAATTGTTGTAATCATCATTTATTTAGTAATAAAGACAATTAATTGTTTTTATTGTTATTTTTTTTTTAAATTTTGAGACTTTGTTATTTTATTTTGAATTTTGGGAAATTATTTAAGAACGTTTGGACCGGATGTATGGATGTTTGGATTGAAATGGTGGTTTACATCACGACATTTGGGTTATATTGTTGCTTTATTAAATGCGCGGTTTAATAAAAATATAATTATATCTCGATGTTATATTCATATTTTTATCATTTTTTATGTTGTGTACTTAAATGTTTTATAATTTCAATAAAAATAGTTTTTATAATACACAACTTATGTTACAACATTTACATGTTTACGCTTTATAGTTTATAACATATGACTTTAGTAGATGATGGAGTTTTAATTAATATGTCTCTTTTATTTCATTATATAAGCTAGAAATATGTGACATAACTTAGAATTATGTTTTAAATTGTTACCTTTCTCTATTTGTCTTTGTATGTTGAATTTTTTTTAATTAAAATAACAATATGATACCTTATAATAATAATACTATATTATCTGACGTTTATAATTCACTAAAATGTATATAACACACACACACACATGAAATTTTATATATTTTTAGTAGATGATGAAGTTTTAATTAATATGTCTTTTTTTTTCATTATATAAGCTAGAAATATGTGATATAACTTAGAATTATGTTTTAAATTGTTACTTCTCTCTATTTGTCTTTGTATGTTGGATTTTTTTAATTAAAGTAACAATATGATAATAATAATAATAATAATGCTATATTATCTGACGTTTACAATTCACTAAAATATATATAACACGCACACGCGCACACAATTGAAATTTTATATATTTTTTATCCGTGTGTAACACGGGATCTAACCTAGTTATATATTATGTTTAGTTTGGAAAATTAGAGTTTGAACTGGAATGTTAAAATTACTGAAAATACCAAATTACCTATTGAACTGAAGATCTTGAAATTTTGGTTAGCTCATCGCTGTTATGTCACTATCTCTAATCCTATTGCTAACCGGTGTTCGTCACTATTAGCACTAAACAAGCAAACGTGCAATACATGTCTTTGATGAGTGGTCTTATGTTCATACCAAAATCAGTGACCATGTGATCCACTGGTTCATGTTGGTCAGCTTTTGATAGATTTTGTCTTGTTGATTTTTGATCCATTTTGGCTCTTCAAATTTTTTATTATTTTTATTTTGATTTTGTATCTTCAAACTTAACCAAAGACGATGGCGGTGGAGCTTGAAGGTTGTTTGACTTGGATAGCCCTTAAACGAGTTATAACACTCCATTTATTTATGAAATCCTTTCATCATCAAATAATAATTTTCGCGAGTCACGGGTCTCACTATATCCGGATAGCCCTTAAACGGATTATAACATCTTATTTATCTGCAAAACTCTTTCATCTTTGAAGCCGGTCTATCCTCTCCATCACCAGTGAACTTCCGATTACCACCCGCCATCGTCAACCTCCCCTCTCATGCATCAACCACCATCGTCACCCACATCAACCGGCTAAGATATGCCCCTTGCCTCTGCTTAATTTATTTATGAAACCTTATCCACGTCAACTCATTTTCATCTTCATCACTCATACTACCACCACCTCACCAACTTTGATTCCGGGCCTAAAATAGTTGTTACTGAAGGCAGATTACTAGCATACTTTGCTATCTTATAAACTTATAAAAGAACTCCTGATTTAGATTTTGATCCTAATGTTCTCTGATACAAACTTGGGTTAAATGTTCGTTTATTTAAAATGAACGGTTCATAAGCATAAACCAATGTAAATGAACATAGTTGAACAAAGGTAAACAAACATAAATGAACAAATATAAACAAATATAAATAAACACATTTAAATGAACACATACGAACAAATTAATATAAACCATTAAGTAAATGATTTATTCAATGTTTCATTCCAAAATAAATATAACCAAACATAAATTTATCGAAATATGTCCAAATATATTACAAACTTACATACAATAAATTAAATTAAAATTCAAACAATATATTTACAATATTAGAAATGACAAATGTAAAAAAAACACACACCGTAATATAGGAGCTAAAAGCGAATTCCTTATATCGACCTATAATCGTTAAATAATACATTTTTACTGTTTTTTAATCATTTATCCTACTCATAATAATTTAAAAAAATATAAAAAATATATATATAAATTAATAATGACAAATAAATCTTTATAGAACGTACCTGTTGTAATCCTCTTATCTAACAATAGTGAGAGCCGTTGGAAAAAAATCTAACAATATGAAGAGCGGAAAGCTACCTCTCATACAATGATACAAATCATATTCTGGAAGACCCTTGTTTTTTCTTCTCCTTCGCTCTTTCTCGGTAAGCCGTGTGGTAATTGGTTTTTTCTTCTTTTATGGTCTTTTTTTTTTGTTGTCAATTTTACATAAAGAATGCTTAATGATATTATAGTTTAATTTTAATTTTCTAATGTTACTAAATGATTTGTATGCATACATAATACAATTTTTTTTAAATTAAATAATATATTTCAGGATTTTACTCAATTTTTCAGTTATGAATTTAAAAAACTTTTGGTGATTTATGATTTTTCAATACCCTTTTAACTAATATGTATATATATCAAGTAGATTAGATAGTTGTGTATTATACGTATTGAATAAAGAAAATATTAAATGTTTAGCAATAAGGACTTTTTTTTAGAACGGTAGTAATAAGGACTTAGAAATTATAAAATCATATTTTGAAATAAAACATTATTGGAATTATGTATAAGTTATTGTAACACCTAACCCAACCATTTTTTTTATTAATAATTAATTTTGAATTCAATATTCAAAAAAATAAAATAAATAAAATATTTAAGAATTCTGTAAACAAAAGAAATCATGTATATAAATTAGCGTGGTTCAATTAAGGAATAGCGCTATCTGTTAGTCAAGGATGATTGGAAGGGGATGTGTATTGGTCTTTCGGCAAGAATGTGTAGCAGTTGTTACTGGATGTTGGAGATTGCTAACAAAAAAGGATAACGTGTGCTTGTTATTGAGAAATTTTATAACAAAGACTTTGATAGCGTGCGTTTTGTACTGAAGTGTTACAAAAAGTTTCTATCATATTTAAGTTGTAATCGTCTAGTTATTAGACAAAGGTTTATAAATGATAAGAGAGAAGTGTAGTTAAAGAGTTTTTCATTCTCGTTTCATTTCCATTTCATTACGGTGATAGTTAGTGAATAGTGTGATTAATAAAGTCTTAATTTGTCGGTGACTGATTTTTGTCTCAATTCTTTGATCTCTTGTTCTTTGGTGTTCAAGTTATTCCGTTTTATTATTTCAACAAAGACTGATTACAAGTTATACATGATTATACGAAATTAACATATGTCACTCCAATTTTTGTATATGTATAACAACATATATCTAAAACTAAACTAGAATATGTGATAAATTTCCTAAAGTTTGTGTATAATTAAATGAGCGCCAAACTGAGGTTGAAGAGTAGCCATAGTGTGCGGAGCATGCGAGTACGATGGAGAAAGCTCAAAAAAAAAAGCGTTGCAGAATCATTGCAAGAGCTATTTTCGCTTCCATCATAGCAAAATTCTGGCCAATACATTTGTGCGGTCCACTTCCAAATGGGAGGTGCACAGCTTGTCCATTTGTAGCCTTTGAAACACCATTGGAAAATCTCTTAGGAACTTGTTCACATCGTCGCCCCACATATCTTTATCATGATGCAAAGTCAATATGTTTATTTGGATAAGGGTTCCAGCTGGCAAGGTTAAGTTACCTAATTTGGTATCTTCATGTATTAGCCGTCTAAGTAAAGCTGCCGGTGAATATAGCCTAAGAACCTCATTGAAGACAATGTTCATCTGCAAAATGTGATCAAGATACATATAACATCAACTTAGAACTACAAGATATTCGACAAGGATTAAGTAAACATAGACCAGCTCCCTTGCCAGTCGCAAACATACCCCCCCCCCCCCTCCACATTTGTTTGCCCGAAAGAAATGAACGAGCGATGCTCCCTCTCTCTTCTCCTCTCACATCCTTGCAATTATACATAAACTAGGAAAGGGAATAAATTGTCATAACTTATCTCTTTCATTGTTTATCTCTATTATTTGCTCATACCCGTATGTTTTCAAGGATTTCACTCACCCTCTATGCCGGAGTATGTGCCACCCTGGCTTTAAGCGGAATACGCCCGGGTGTAACGTACAGATCATTCATAAGCTCGTAACGCTATTAAAGCGACATTAATTATATTTAATTCATTTCATATCATCAAAAATACACACATTGTTCATAAATAAAAGAAAATAAGAACACTTCATCGAAAAAGTAAAACAAGTTCTTTATTTCTAATACCTTAAGGCAAACTAATTATCTTCGTCCTTAGCACACCATTGATTCAACCTGTAACACGTTGAAAATAATATATTTTGTCAACAATTAAATTGGTGAGTTTTTATAAGTTTTTGCGTATACATATATATAGGAAACTCGCGATTCAACGATCATCATGCAATAAGTATTCAAGCGTAAAGTAAATGAAATCAAATAGTGGCATCCTCCCATTCATTTAGCCGAAGCCATTGAAGTCGGGGAAACGAGAACCACCTTACGTAAACAACCGGAGTCGTAACGTTAGACGGCGCGAGTACGTCTCGTCGGACCCTCCCACTATGTGTATGTGTTTGCGTTTGCGTAACTTTCACCATAAAAACAATAAACATGTTGCAAGCAGGTTCACGTATAATCATAAACAATATGCACGAATAATATTAACATGTACGATATAAGCGAATCGGTTTGTAAACAATCACATAACTAACGAAAGAAAAACTTGTGACTTGCTACCCCAAAAATATCATAAAACGTTAAAATAGGGTTATGAAGAACTCACATGAAATGCGGAATACGGTAACGAGAAGACGGTTAAGATTAGAGCAAACAAGTTGGTCTCGCGAGAAGTCCCAAAAGTTTGTCCTAATTATTAAGGTATAAACAAAATAAATATCTAACAAAAGAAAAGAAAAAAAATGAATCCTTGAGCGAGAAGTAACATTGCTAAAACCTATAATGATTAACAAGACATAAGTTCCCTTGCGACTTTCGTACAAGAATTGTAATGTTTGTCATAAAATATTTCACACATTTTCGGTTCGAACCTTATAACTTGACAGTATATGACATATCAAAATTTCAAAATGCCTAATTACTTATTTAATTAGTAGATAATATTAATTTTATTATATATGTGCAATTAAAAAAATGTATCTTCAAAGCTGATAATGATACGAAATATTTATTATCAAATCAGTTTCTTCCTTTACTTTTTCATCTCTTTTTCTTTAAATAATAAAATAATAATAAATAAATAAATAATCAAATAAATACAAGGGATATAGTACCACATGTTATCTATATTTCAAATTCATTTTAAAAACATTAACATATTAAAATTGTTAATTATACTATTCATATAAAAGAAATACACAAACTGTTATAGTTTTGGAAAACGTTTACAGATTGATGTTCATGTTTCAGTTTAGAACCCAAATAAGCCGCCACAAATTTCATTTGCAAAACTTCATTTTTAATAATTACAGATTGCTTATAGATGCTTAGGGTACTTGATCGAAATATAAAAACGAGATACTGTAATCACTTACTTCGAATGCTGCTTGTTCAACTATGGTGGACCTCGTTGGAAATGAGGATGGCGGCGGCGTCGGTCAATAAAGATACAGAGAAACGATTTCGAGTGAAGGGATAGATAGATTTGTGATTAAGGTGCGTCCGTAAATGAGTACGCGGGTCGGTTTATAAAGTATGAACTGCGTGCACTAGAGATTTGGTAGCTCCGTGATTTCTGGTCGGGATTTGGGACTCAAATTGGAAGGTTTTTGACTACGTACAACGCGTAATATTAATTGCATAATTATTGGCACGATTCCAACGGTGCAATCAATTTAATGTTTCGGTTGTTATTTGGGTGCTGAAAGTTCACCAAAAATAAACAAGGAAGTCGCCGGATTTTTAGTCGTCAAGTCTTGATTATGAACTGGAAGTAAAAGGTGTTTTGAAAATATTACACTTAGCCCCCCTTAGCTT
This sequence comes from Bidens hawaiensis, assembly GCF_021521415.1. Taxonomy (NCBI): domain Eukaryota; kingdom Viridiplantae; phylum Streptophyta; class Magnoliopsida; order Asterales; family Asteraceae; genus Bidens; species Bidens hawaiensis. The sequence goes on along the minus strand of NW_027493588.1, from coordinate 351,792 downwards.
TAGACAACTTTGCAACAATTTTCAAATTCATAAAACTATATATATATTACAAATTTTATTAAATATATATATATATTACAAATTTTATTAAACCAACGCCCTGCTTGCGGTGCGCACATATAATGTATATATGTGTGAACCCTTGGGTGGGGAAAAGTAAAATTGCACTAATTTTGACGTTATTTTACTAATCACGTGAAAATAACGTTAAAAGTGGCGGAAGGTTAATCAGGCATCATGTGGTGGCGTTGATAGCCGAAAGACAAGGGCACATGCACCAATCAGCCGGTGTCCCGATGATTGAGTGTTATGTGTCTTATGTCCAAGGCTTGATTCAAAACTACTATCGAGCCGGGGGTCTCACCGGAAGCAGCCTCTCTATCCCTATGGGATAGAGGTAAGGCTGTCTACATCTTACCTTCCTCAGACCCTACCATAGCATTGCTATTGGTGGGATATACTGAGTACGACGATTATATATATTTTTTTTATTAAACCACTATCAATTCAATAAATAAACTTCTTACACCGCATAACGATTTCAATAATTAATAACATTAAATTTTATAATTCTAAAAAAAATATCATGTCGGGTTTCCGGTTTTAAAAGTAACGAATGTTACAGAGTAGCCTCTCTTTCTTTCTCCAACACCCCATATCTCTCTCTCTCTCTTGTAGACAAATAAAAAATTTCTTCCACCTCACTAGAGATGGAGATAGTCTTATAATACTAGAAACTTACAACTTTGAGATGTTAAAGCCATCAATATCTGGTATTTTATTGCTGAAAACATGTAAACTTCATTTCTAGTGAGTGCCTGCCATTCCGAGTGTTGACCTGATAAAATCATTGTCCAAACAAGCATATTTCTGGAGGTCTCAGCCCTGCAAAGTAAAAAAGTTTGCATTATTCAATGACTTCTTCGAAGCTTATTCCTGAATTGCTATTCCCATGTTGCTTAATTTCTGTGTAACTGGAATCCAGAAGTATGTCTAATAGATCATCATGGCTAGCTTCCCCGTCTTTCATCGCAACCACACGTTTATTGATTATGCTAGTTATTAAACCCTTAACTTCATGCTCTATCTCTTTCGTCCTTTTATTGTTTTTTGTTGGCAAATATCTATCAATTTTTTCCAATTAGAAAAACAAAATCCAAAAGTTTAAACCTCTTAAGTAGTTTTGAAACTAACTTATATACCTTGATCCTGGAATGTAAACTGAACTAGTAGCCGTTACAACTAGTTCTGTTAGTTCTCTTTGAAGTTCAAATATCTTTCTTCCTTCTTTAAAACTACTACCGAACACTGTACGTGAAATTACATCACTTGAAAAAGTTTGAAGATAAGGCCAAACGTCAACTTCACATAATTTTTCTGTGTTTACTAATTCTTCCCATTTTTCAATCATCTCACTGCAACTCACAGAGAATGCAGGTATCATATGCTGCAAAAAAATGATAATAAACTAAGGTACATCTTGTAACAAAAGGAGAAAAAGCAAGTGTAAGAAAAACCTTTCTCCATATGGAAGGCTGGATTGATGATTTTTCTGTGTTTGACCCATTGATCACCTTCAGCATCGAGTAACCCTTTAGCTAGTAACCTTATTAATGGATTTCCTCCTCTTGGCTTTTGAAATTTGTTATAATTAGCCAAGACCTCTCGTATCATGGTAGGCTCCGATATATGCACCATAAGTTTTGTTCCCATCCATGTAAAACAACTCTTACCTATTTAATCAAGAGAGGATATCAAAATTCAAAATACCATGCACACATCTATCTATTCTAAGACCAAACCCAATGCAATGCATTTAGCTTGCATTTGTGACATGGATGATGAGTTGGAGGAGAGAGAGAAGAGAGAGAGTGTTGAAAAATCCTTGGCTAAGTGCATGCATTTGGAATGTTGTGATGGAGGATGAGAGAGGAAATAATGAAAGAGAATGTGTGAAAGGAAAGAAAAGTGGTATAGCAGATGATGTGGCATGCAGTTACATATTTTGCATTGGTGATGGTATAATAAATTAAAATAATTGTGAACACTTGTCATCTTTTAGTTAATTCTCATATTTTTTTCATTTCAAACTAAGATCTTAATTGACCCTAATATATTTAATAGATCAGTAATTATTCATTTTCCTTTTATACTTTATTTACATTATATCTATACATTTTTATACAAATAAATGTTAACATATTATTTTACTATATATTCCAAAATACTTGATGAAATCCAAAAATCAACAACAAAACATGTTTGTCAAAGATTGAAAAAATATAGTTTTAAATGTTATCATTAACATATTGTACTATGTATATTGTAGAAGATTGTAAAAAAAAAATCAAAACTCGAATATTCTTTCATTTTACAAAGTAATTTTTTAATCATTAAATTATAAATATATGCTTAAAAGTCTATCCATTTTTTTAAAATCAATCAATTTATCTGTTATTATTATTGTAATTATTATTATTGTAAATGGTCATATAAATTATAAATATATGCTTTAAATATATCAATTTATTTTTGGTTAATTTAGTAAACTATATATATGAAAATGTACTGATAGAATATGCCAATCACTTTCAGACAACAAAGTTTATCATATTTAATTTCTTAGTTTTTTTTATCAAAGATTGTTTCGGGTTTTTTGTAGAACTTAAAATTTGATTTTTATGGGTCAAAAGTTGGTAAATAGATTGCTTGGTACAAGTTAATTACATTTAGATCAAAATTTGTTACGGGTCAAAAATGGGAAATTTAAGTATTTTTAAAAGTTTGAGAATGCAAATAGATTTATCATCAAATTTGTTATAGGTTCAAAGTGTTGGCTTGAAAATGACAAGCGGGTGAAGGTTAGAATTTTAAACATGATTCGGGTTTCAAAATTACTTTCAAGGGCATTTTTGGAAATAATCAAAAGGTCGGGATTTGGCAAATTGACTATTTTTCCCTTGACTGTTATAATTTAAAAAAAGATTTCGAACACTTTTGACATGTCACCCTCAGACCTATCAATGCTTCTAACTTTTATCAAATTTGACATATTTGTGTAAGTATTAACTTTTTCTTCAATGGTGGTTAGAACGTTGTATGGAAAGCATGTCATGCAAAACTATCTTCAAATGAAGCAAAATATTCACAAAATTAACATGTTATTAAATGTTGTCATTATGACAAAGTCGAGAAGCCCCCTGAAACTTATCAAAATCTTTATATGGCGTAGCTCAAAAACGTAGTTATCGAAGAACATCCGTTATTACAATTTAATGTTCTCCTTTCCTTTGATTGGTGGTAAATTGATAAATATATCAATAAAGGTAACACTTATTCTGTATTTAGGTTGAGGGGTTAGAACTACTATTGTATGAGAAGTCTTATTCCTGAAATTGGTTAATAATCAAAGTTCTTTCAATTATACATATATGACACTGAGAATGAAACTTTCAATAGAAATAGCATTCTCGGGTACGTTTTTGCACGTCATTTTTTTATTAAGTTCATTTAAACAAAATCATTTTGTGATATAAATAAAATTAATTTATGTACACATAGTATAGATACAAGCATAGATGTAATACATTTTTCATGTATGTTATGTAATTACTTGTTTTATTTGTAATTTTATAATTTGGATCATCCCGTGTATAACACGGGCTTTAAACCTAGTATATTATAGACACGTGTACGATAAAAATATATAGTAATCCAAAGAAATGTTAGTTATGAAATAAAAATTAATAATAATAATAATAATATTTGGTAGTAATATACGTTCTACTTTCTTTTCTCAATTCCATTCAGCCGTATGTAACCAGTTTTGTTTGCTTTTGTTTTTTTGTTTTGTTTTTTTTTTTGATCTTAACTAGAAGTTAGAACTGCATTAGGTCTCCTTTGAACGAATTCGACATGGTATGACAGCCTTAGATTATGGTTTCTTCTTTTATATCACTCCACAAATCTCTTTGTGCTTTTTGTCATTGGATCATGGGTAGCTGTCGGCCGACTTCCCCATCTTCCCTCCGGTGTGACGACTTTATTTCTCTTGTTATCTCTCACGTACTACTTCATAGTCGTCAGTTCTCTTGCTATCTTTGTAGCTTCTTTCACTTTGCTGTAATATTGCACAATCATAGCTCCTTCACAATCATAGATACTCTGCTACAATAGTAGATCGTGCTATATAGCCCTTATGTCGTGCCTCTTGTTGTCAACGCACGTTATGCCCTTAGTTCTATGTTGCATTTGCTCCATCGATCTAAATATCCGTTGTCCTCTCTCTCTGACGGCGATGCGCGATATTGTGCGAATTCAATCCGTTTTTTTATTAGTTTAAAAGTCTGATTATTTCAACTTGTGTGCTAATAAAGGATTTTTTTTAGCGGCACCTAATCTATTCCTATATATTACTGCTTCTAGGATCATCAAAGCTTCACACTTCATAATTGGAACCCTTCTCTTTAGTTTGGAAAAATACACCATTTGATAGCCTATGTTCGGTGTTTATGAATTTTCTTTCATTTTCATACAATTATATTCTACAAAATTTACTAAATTTATATATTTACAGTTATCAAGTTGTACAATATGCATTAAAAGTGTTGTGTATAATGAGTTGTACAATGTGCATCAAATTGTTATGCATAATCAAATAATAAATATTTAATAATAAAATATTAAATTAACCCCAACACTTTTCAACTTTCAAACTTTAGTCCCCAATACTTTTCATATTTTACAATATTTTGTTTAAAGTTTCGGTATAAATTTTGCAAGTGTAGTTAAACATTCTTACATCTATTTTCCCCGATTATTGGCCAAGTTGCAAAGCGCTTTACAACTTGGCTAATAATGCAACTTTGTTGAACATAAAGGTTGCATCATATAATGCAACTTTTTTCATAAAAAGTTGCAACATTATATTAAATTTGCAACCTTTTATTTAAAAGTTGCAAGTTTAAAAAACATTGCAACCTTTTTACATGAAAAGTTGCAAATTTTATTAAAATTTATAACTTTTGTTAAAAAAGATTGCATTGTGAAAGTTAAATAATATTTTATATAATAGTATAGTGAATAATATTTTACATAATAGTATAGTGATATTTAAATAATATATACTAAAGCACATATCTCAAATTTAAGACCAAATAAAAAAATAGTAGTTGTTTACAAAACCCTGGCCTCGAACACGCGTAGGTGCTAAGATAGAAGACAAATTAAACTATTGGGCCAGAAGCAAATTTATGGCAACTTCTTATAATAATAACTTCAGTTTGCTTGACTTAATAAAAAAACAAAGCTAATTCAATACAAACATTCGTAGAAGCCGTAGCTCAATTGATGAAGAACTATAATTCATTCGAAACATAAGTCGATGTTTCTTCTTCCTAATCTACAGTGCGGCTAATAGATTTTCTCTTTCTCCCTATTTCTCTTTGATTAATTGCTTTTACATGTTCATCAATCAATGGTGTTCTGCTTGTGTGATACGTACCCTGTTCTACTATGTGGCCATGAGTGCGTGAAGTAGAGAAAGTGGGTTATTTGATTTCTTGCATTTTTCTCATGTTTAGTTGCTTTGAGCAAGTAGTGGGTAGTTTATTTACTTTTTTTTTAATAGTCAAAGAATCCTTTAAATTGGCTATTGGTTAATTTATCATATTCTAGATAAACTCGTCTTTTGATCCGAGAAAAACTCTCACCTAAGGTCAATGCCCGAGAAACACTCACCCGAAGGCACGACAGTGTGGTGAGGAATAACCCGTTCAGTTCAAAGATTCAACTAGTGACCTCATCTACTCACCTAATCTCTCATCATCACCCGGTACCACCAAAACTGATGACAGAATTCGAACATGGGTCACATAAATCACCAAGCCTCTCATTTATCACTCTACTATCAACTGTTGGCACTTATTTACTTAAATACATTTTGCTTTTTGATCATTAATGAATATGATCCATATACATAATGTCAGCATTATCAGATTGTGAATAGCCCATTTTGAGCATTTTTTAATTTTATTTTCATGTTAAAATGTCATTAAGTAAATCAGGGTCGCCCCCATAATGGTTAAAAATTTGGACTGAAAACGAGAAAAATTTGAACCGTTGTTAAAAGTTAAAATTTTATTCCGCTTAGACAGTTAAATGCTTAAATTGGCCTATTGGTTATAATTTGGGTCGCGCAAACAATTTTTTATATAGAAATTTGTTTAAATGAATTGAGTAATCGACTTTAAACATTAAGAATAGATATATTATATATATATATATAAATAAAAAAAATCAAGCCTAAGGGGTAATCGAGTCGAGGACACCCCCCCCCAAGCCGGCTCTAAATTTAATATTATAAATGATAAATTTAACTCATTCAGAAAAAGGTAATCCGTTATCATTACAAACTAGCACTTTACTCGTCCGGTGGACGGGAACATCAACGCGAGAATGTGATGAATGCATTAATAGAATACTATCTTTCTAATAATATATTTAATAAAATAACGACAAACTATCTTTCTTTGCACTTGAACGAAAAAGCGTAGCTCATCTTACTTATGTGTAAAAAAGACCGACTTCATTAAAAGGAACAAAAAAATGATGACGTCAATCACTTCCGATTTCCTTCACACTTTGAGACCTAATTTTATAACAATCCCTAGAACCCAATCACCAATCTGCATTGCTTGATGCTTGAATTAGAATGAATCTAACGTCTTCAAACCATAAAAATATAGATAAGAAACGTATGCAATAGACAGATTTCCCCACACAGTTGACAAACCAATATATACCGGAGTTTTTCGACCACAAAAATCATACATGGAAATTGCTTCATGATTTAAACTCATATAATTATTCAGCTACAACCATAATCAAATGTCATAACTAAATTAATCATTGCATGAACATGAGAAGTGTTCCATTTCTAAGAGAATAAACTCTTGACAGAAGCCAAATTGCAAATGATAAAATAAAATAACATTTTAATAAACCCACAAATACCCCATATAAGTTAGCAAACAACTCACCAACATCAAACACGAACTCCTAATTAATAATTATTTAAATGATAAAAAGCTTCAAGCATCTAAAATTTCATTATTATCCCCAATCTTGGGTGACAACATCGTCAATACTCGATAACAGAAGAAACATGAGAAACAATCGGAGAATATTTATACACACCTAAAATAGCTACCTCATTATTGAAAATGAAACACACCCTTCTTTCTGTATAACCATTGGTTGCATTTCTTAACCTGTTTAGTAGTCCCCCTGTATGAAAGCGTTCAAACGGTTGAGCTCTTCTATGTGTTCACTCACCATAACACGAACCACATCACCTATAGCAGCCATGCCCTACATTCCCGTGATTATCGGCAAATACACAAGAAGTTATTAAGATCAGCCACATTATTAGAGGGGTCAAAACATATAGGTTAGGTGGGTTGGTGTAACGGGCCAAATGGGTTTGGTTCAAAACATGTGTATATTAAGTGTGGATTGAGTGGGCCCAAAACACGATTATGTCAACTTTAAAAGATACGCATGAAAAGAGAATTTATCATGATTATTATAACAATATATACTCAAGGAAACATATACATATTAATACTACAGCTAAACATAATCCTGAACAAAGCACAAAAGAATTTGCACAATTAGAGTTATAGTTTCAATTCTAAGAAGAGGGAAAAAAGTTTAATCAATTCATTGCAAAAAAAAAAAAAAAAAAAGACATAGTCAACTACAGAATTTCTTGTATTTTAACACAATCATCAATCATAGAGAAAATGCATACTTGTCATATTGCTAAATGCTACTTACAATTTAGAACATACATAAGAGGATTTCAAGTTTCAAGTAAAGGAGAAAACGAAAACACAACTTACAAAACAAAATGGATCAATCAGCAGACAAGCAGCAAAAGCAAGCTGTTGGCGACAACTTCAAGCTGCAGGTGGCCATGTTCGCAAAACAACTTGATTTCATGTTTTTGAGCAAAGAATCTTGTGTAGAAGCTGCAGTTGGCCACATTCCTCATCCCGTAAACTAAAAACCCAAACATGATATCATAATATCATGACAAACCTCAAAGCTTAAAATACACTTTAGTTAGATTGGTAAAGAAAATATTTAGAAAATAAGCCTTTGGAGTATAGTGAGAGATCCATTTGAACCAACAAACCACTTCTCAGTTTCTTGAACATTGGACAGTATTGACCTTTTCAGGTGACCCGAATGATGGCACCCTCTGGCATATGAGAACAGTCATTGCTTCCGGAAGTTGATGTATTGTAAATGCAGAAACTTTAGGCTTCAAAAATAAATTATTTATAATAATAATAATACATTTTCAAATACAAATAGTTTCAACCCAATAGAGTAAGAAATTGAATTGACGGAGACATTGACAGGTCTTCGCTCTTCAGTGACTGTATGTCTGTATCCTGCATACATTTTTATCAACTTATCATCAATATAATTGAAACTATTATGCCATTTTTGGTGTTTTGTAGACAGAATATGATATCCTATAACGTTAAAAAAATGTAAATTCAATAGATGAAGTAAAAGAAATCACTATAAATTAAAAGAATTACCCTTGTCCGTAGTTTCCTAACCGTACATTCTTGAACAATTTGTTTATTTGAAAGCTGTGCACATATATAAATTAGAAGGAATAATGGTATTAAGGTAATACAAAAACTATTTTAGCAAGTAGTAAAAGTCAAACTCATATCTTTCAAATGAAGAGGTCGCCATTTCTACCCATTTGTTATGGTAGTAATTTGTTTTTTACTTATAGATAATGCACTAATGGATCAGCCAACCCGTTTTGATCAATTATAAAACCTGCCCGGCCAGCCAATCTTGCAACTTCTAGTAAAATGCAATTAAATTTATCAATACTAATCATACACAAAAGTAATATTTTACCATAATCTTTCACAAACTTGGATAAGTCTGCTTCTTTTGTCAACAGTCAATGCATTGTCTGCTGCACAAGCATTACCAACCACTTCTTTAATCTCGGGAACAGTTTCAAGCGCAGCATCAAGTTCCTATAAAAGATCACAAGTATGGGTGTGCATAAAATGGGTCTGACCCATGAAACCCGCGAAACCCATGAACCCTAGCCGTGAATTTTAAATAAAACGGGTCACGGTTCCTAACTTTCTTTCCAAATGATTCCGGTCCGGTTTCAGGTCACAAGCGTATGAGCATGTTATAACACATCACACATTAAAAAAAATTAAACTGACAGGTGGCCCGTTAAGAAGCAGAGCACAATAGGCTAGCCAAGCAAAGTTGTGTAACGTGTCAAAACATGTTTGGGTCGAAAAGGGACTGTTTTTAGTCCCATTTTTTTATAATAGTTACTATTTATGTTAAATATTTGATTAAAAACTATGTTTTATAATAATATTCTAAACCATGTTGAAGTATACGAATTTAAACCCATGTCGAAGTTAACGGGGAGTGTTTGCGGGCTGACCCGAACATGACCTGTCTAACCTGAAGATTTTTTTATTTGTTATTGTTTTTGACATATTGATACTTTAAGTTTACATTATATTCTAATCATAATTTTTTTTGTCAATTTCCATTTTAGTTTTATATTTAGGCATAAGATAGCCAACTAATTTATTTGATTACATAAAACATATTATTAAAAAATAAAATAAAAATAATAGGGCCAACCCGCGAACTCACTTGGTTGACCTGAAAACATGTTTAGCTAAATGGGTTCGCGGGCTCGATCCAAAATTGACCCCATCTCGTTTATACCAACTAACCATAAAATTTCGTGTTAGGTTCGTGCCGTGTCATATATCTGCACCCCTACTTCTCGATACCTTAAATTATAACAGAAAGATAAAACTTAAAAAGGGAGCATGTAAAATAGAATTGGAATGTGAGACAACCTTTCCTTGTTGATGACCCTTAAATACAGTTTGACCAGATTAACTATAACTGTTTACTACAGATGTTGTCAGATAAAGACTCCATCTTACCTACAAATTTTAAAAAATAATTGGTTAATAGACCATCATTTATATGCAGAACCTATGACTTCTAGTAGAAAACAACCGAGACCTGGAAGCAATCGCAGCACGAATCCATGAATCACAAATTCCATATTCTTTAACTCTGCAAAGAAGCAACAACATTTCAATTAATCATGAAAAGTAAAATCATTCAAGATCATGAACACGAACACGATCACGATCACGATCACAACTTACAAGTATGCAACATATACATTGGCGTCATGAAATATATTGATATAGAAATGGAACAACTCGGGCTGACATCTCCACATAAAAAAACGTTAAAAAAGAACCTCACAATTAAAAACTGTATATTAAACATGTCACTATAATTCAGTTCAAATAAACACCTTACTCTGAGGCCTCAGCAGCAAGCAAATGCTCTTTGGTCATAGTTGAGACTTGAGACGACTCCAAGTGTCCTTGCAGCGTGAGTGGCACTAACCCTAGTTTTTAGAGCATTGGGCTTCTGTAATAATGATCTGATCCTAGAAAACACCTACATTTGCAACATATAATAATTTGAACAAATACCAACTTTACAAGTAAGATACAATCAAAACCAAAAAAAAAAACACAAATGAAAGGAGCTTTACATGTAATAGTTGAAGAATGATAATCAAATACATAATGAGAAGTGTGGAAAATGGAGATAATACCTAGCTCATTGGGTAAAGTTACATTGGTTGAAAAGAATGTAAGCATCTGGTATAATAGCATACATGGTACCCAAACTCTCAACATAAGTTCAGCATCTCCTTCAAAATAAGTATTATAACTCTATCAGTTCAACAAAATCTGTGTTTTAATTAAAAACATTAAAATGCACAAACTTATTAACCACAAACAAAAAATAATTAAATCATAGCATAAAACTAATGACAAGATTTTACCTTATGATTGTTATTGCAAGAGCAGTGATGGAATCTTCCTCTTGGCATATTAGGCACTCAATCAACCACTCGTCATATGAATAATACTTGTTTTCTAACATGGTAAATTCATATACAAGCAAAGCTGTCTTCCCATAACTCTGTGTATATACAACACCCCACTGCTATCATCCAAATCACCAAAACCTTGCACAAACTTAATAGAAAACAAAAAAAAGAATTCAACTATACATTATATGGAGACGAAAAAAAGTTCAAATGAGGGCGGGTTAATGTGCATGCCATTATGGGAATGAATCAGAAACTTGATTCGTTTTGCTTTGTGATACAAGAATTAAAAGATGAAGGTTTAGACGGGAAAATCAGGACTGAAAAGCAGGGGATGGTGAATCTGTTTGCTCAACTTTCTGATTATATTCTTATTAGACGGTTCAAATCAAATTCTTTTAATCCTTATCGAACGGCCAATATTCAATCTTGGTTCTTATCGGACGGTTCAGATCAAATTCCACTCTATGATAACCTATTATATATAATGGTAATATTAAACAATTTATTATATATATATATATAAAGGAAACACGTGAGTGTACTTTTGGTACAATTAAATAGGAATTATCCATAACTCGTATTTCAATGCTAGTTACGCATGCATAAATGTCGGTTACGCACATTTCGAAGCCAAAAGGTGCACTTCACTAGGCTCTGCTGTGCACTTAACTCGTTGATCCGCACGAGTAACAGGCATCAATTACGAATACAACGTTCATTACACGCATTCTTGTTTCGGTTACGCGCATGCATTTTAGTATCGGTTACACGCATTCTAGTGTCGGTCACTAGGCTATGGTGTGGGCGTAACCGTGAATAGTTGTTAATGACTTAAGTACCCTCCAGTCAATAACGCTATTTGAACATTGAACATCAATAATCCAGGGTGATCTATAGTAATCATACATCACCATCTAATGTAATTCACATAATAACCTTGAATGGTTGTTAATGACCTTAAGTGATGATCCTTAGATGTATATTCATCTTAAAAAAAGTTAGAAAAAACAAAATCAATGGCCTTGATTAACCAAAAATAACTCACATTGTTCTATAGATACCAAGATTAACCAGAATGGCCAAAAATGACTGCCGTTGATTCTAATTGACCTAATACAGCATCAATGACCGTAATTGACCATTAAAAAGCCTATCCAACATCAATAACCCTATTTGACAAGTTTTGACCCTAACATGCCATGAATAACTATAATTGGTTATTAATGACCACGTTAGCCTTAACTAAGCATCAGCTACCCTAATTGAACATCAATTAACTTTAAGTGATAAGTAATTATTAAATTAACCTGATGGAGTATCATGACCTTATTTTAACCATCAGCAAGCCTATACAAGCATCAATATATGTATTTGATCACCTTTGGCCATAACCGACCGTCAACTACCGAAATTGGTTGTTAATGACTCCGAGCACTATCATTAACTTATATATATATATATATGGTTTGGATCAAATACAAATGAAATTAACGTGCTAAACGTGAGAATCAAGTAGAGTAATTATGTAATTACACCATAGAGTAATTACGTAATTAATTACTCTATGGTGTAATTACATAATTACTCTACTTGTATATATAATTACTCTACTTGATTCTCATGTTTAGCACGTTAATTTCATTTGTACGTTAACCCTTCCCTATATATATATAAACAATATTAATATCAAGTTATTATTTTATTCTAACAATAACAAATTTTAATTGAACTTTACAAAAGGGGTTTTTCCACGTTGTCTATTTTCCTCACTAATGGTGCTCTTGTTGAGTCAGACTTAAGCATCAAAATCAATATAAACGGTTGACATTTCTTCTTAATAAGATTCACTTGGGGTATTGGAGATGCTTCCAAATGTTGTCCAACTCTAAATCTATAATTGGTATTTTATTAATTTTATTGTTTTTTATTTTGTATTTTTTATAGAACGATGACTCTCTTGTATTTAGGCTACCGCATTCTTCGAATTTGGAGAGCCTCGATGCCTCACTCTAGCCAGACTATGTTGTCTTAACCGGGCCCACACTGGCTTTAGAGTTTGGCTTGGGCGTTTCCCCAGGAAACCATACCGCCGACTGCCACTTGGCAGTCGTTAAGCCACCACAAGAGTAGAAATCTCTGGCATAACACACGGCGGGACGAAAACCAAGTGAGCTTCGGGTTCGAACTGACAACCTTTACACAAGGCCTAGTTCAAATTCTTCATTGCCAAATACCCACCCAAAAATGACAAAGGTGGAATTCGAGCGGGGTCTCTACCGGAGAAATTGTATTTTATTAACTAAACAATAACTTTTAGTCATGAAAATAATGCTTCTTTTATTAACTAAACAATAAAATTCCCAAAAATGAAAAATAAAAAGTTCCTGCTCTTAATTTCCCTGTCAAAAAGTTACCGCCCCTTATAAAGTAGTACTAATCAATGTTTGTCTTTGATTTCCACGTGTCTCTCGATTTTCTTTTAACCGTCTCCACCCACTTCTCTGTTATCCCTATTTTTTTGTTTAACCATGATAAGTGTTTTGAGACTTGACTCTCATGATTCGTCTCTGGAAACGTCTATCTTCTGCTCAACATCAAATCTTCTCGATTCAGTCTTTTTGATTCAACGATTACACTCAATTATTAGGTTTGCTTGACTTTGGATATGTTTTCTCGATCGAACTAAACCCTTCTACTTAATTTTCTATTTCTTTGATGATGTGATAGTTTTCTTTTACATTAATTGTGGATTATTTGTTCATGTTACTACGTGCACACAAATTGTTCGAGTAAATGTCTATGAGATATCACCCTGCTTCAAGGCTTTAAAAAATTCCATTACAAATTATAAAACTATAAAGTATGTTGGTTAATGGTTATAGACTTCGATGTTGATTTTTGGTAATGGTTATCAGCTTACTACTTTGTTAATAACAAATAATCGAAGTTTTATATAATTTACTATAAAACGATTACAATAAAGTGGCAGGCAAACGGGCAACAAGCTGCGCCGCAACCCCCCTTTTGAACAGCAAAGCCAATCCTGCTAAAAACGAAGCTTTGAGACCTAGAAGCTGAAGAGGTTCCGTGTACGACGCGCTGAACCCTACTCAAAAATTTCACAGCCTCTGGAGCCAGAAAAGCAAATGTATCAAAGGCAAATGGTAGAAAGACATGTTGATTATCTAAACAAGCTTTCTCGTGTTTAACAACTTTGCCCGATTCAGCCTTCAACGCAGCCTGACCCACAACAAACCCACGGTCCCTGAGCCCAACAAGAGGAGACACTCCTGTAAGATCCACACAGGCGTGTTCCCCCCTGCCCACCCGAACACAAGAATATCAGCTGGTCGTAAAGTAGACCTCCCTTCAATAGGATCCGTGAGAAAGTTAACAGGGGCCTCCTTTTTAGCAGAAATCCCTGCCCGTTTAAGAACATCACACAGAACATCCCTAACCAGATCATGTCTGTATTTAAAGCCAGGCAATTCTTTGCAATGCACCGCATGGTCACCAAAAGAATCCAAACAGACCTTGCGACAAATTGGGCAAGGTTCATCCGTCGGGAACATAGGGATCATTAACCGGTACTTAAGGATAGCCCGATACTCCAAACCCGACATACGTTGGCCTAATCCTTCAATGGGGATAGCCGTTAGAAAATCCTGAGCCCGAGGAGCCCGAAGTCATTCAAACACCGCCTTTTGGCGAGGGGATAGATCAAACTTCACTTCTAAACTCTTGACGATTCCACTAAATAAGGCACTCGCCACAACATGTTGGGCTTTAGGGGGGGCGGTGTCCTTATTAGAGAACCCGCTAAGATCAAAATCTGGAAGTGAAGTACGTAAACGATCCATCGCACACCCATAATCAGAGTCCAACCTATGAATATCACAACCCCGAAGAATATGGTCTTGCAAACACCACGACTGTGCTCTCGAAGCCACAAAAGCATATGTAGATACATCCTCGGCCGAACAGAGACCCAACCCCCCATAACGGATCGGAAGTGACGCCAACCTCCATTGGAGATCCCCAAAGAACGGACCTCCACAAACCACGATGTCCTCAATCGCCCTTCGAAGACCATTGTCAAATATAGAAACAGCTTCCCCCACATACATAGGTTGGCATGTTCTCAAACCGAACAAAAGCTTGGCGACTCCCATACATGAGCGAAGCAAAAGAAGCTCGCATTGAGGATCCCGAAGTCTTGGGAGACAGCTCATCAGTTCCACAGCGCTAGATGCCCTTTTCATAGCCAAACTGCTGATAAACCCCGCATCCTGGCTTACAGCACCACCAAGGAGTTTCACGCCAAGCACCGGCCTTCCAATCCCGCAAGGGAACAACCCCTCCTGTGCCTTCACCCCATTGCATGTTGGCCAAAATAACTCTGTTTTCTTAACGTTTAATTCAAGACCCAAACGAGGCCCCTCAGACCTGATAATATCTAATGCTTTGTTAATGTTATTTAACAATCACTTAATCATGTGACTACAGGAGTGCAGGGTCATTCGATCATAATTTTTTTTCAACTATCTGCCAATTAAGATTTACTTCATGTGGTAAATTTTTAGGATTCATATTATTACATATAAATTCTAATGCTTTAGCCTGGTTTTTCTCATGGAGTCTTTAATTCAGGTAAAAGCAGTAAGCTAACAATATCTTATTTGTTTTATGTTTCTTCTATGAACATATAATAATCTTCCTATTTTATATACATAATGAGTTAGCTACTCGGTTTGCAATGTAGAACTTCAACGCAAAGATTTCTGATTTTGAGGCTGCAAAACCAACATATGGAGATTTATATTAGGAGATGATTATAGTTCCATTATATATACCACCATCCACTACAATCAAGTAAGTTTCTTTATTGTTTCTCCAAGTTTGTATCATTACTCGTTATTTCCATAGCCGTTGAAATCTAAATTAAACTTAATCAAATTCCACATAGTGTTTTTGGTAACACATTTAGACTGATAGATTTTTTTATTTGATAAAGCAATGTTTGTTGAGCCGTATATACAAATTATTTCTATAACTTTCTGAAAATGTTTTATTATGAGGCTTCATATTGTTCCTTTTTTATGTTGCTGGTTGTTGTTAATTGATACATAGGAATAAACAGGATGCCGAAATATATCACATTTATGGAACTATGGAAAGCTAGAATGGATGGATTAAATAGTAACCAAGCCAATTCTATAGTGTCTTTCTTACTTATAAGAGTATTTTTCAACACCATTAAAATTAATAACCATAGTTTTGGTCATAAAGGCACTCTCTTTAATGTAGATTCACCATAGTAAGCCGCACATCATGTAGTCTCATTCTTGACCCTTTTAAACTTTCTTTCATTGTTAAATATTTTATGTTTTGTGTAACGATACCTCTAACATAACAGTTCTTAAGTTTGTGTTGGGTCATTGTAGATTGACTCATCTCTCACTGCTCTTTTTGATTCGGGCACCTCTTTTACCTATCTCATAGCTATAGATATCAAAAATGAAGCCATATTTTTTTCATCTATGATTAAGTAATCAACTTAACAAATGTAAGTGCTAACTTCTTTTAAAAACGTTTCTATTTTAATGCATTTGTGCTGATAATTATCACACTAAACATTATGCAGCTTGGAGTTGTATACTATCTAACTGAATCAAGAGTGCAGAACTGAGCATTATCCAGTGCAGAACTGAGCTACTTGGATTATCATCTGTATAAATCTTTTCATCAGTCTATTATATGTTTAGCTTTATTGAACGCCATTATTAAATTGTTATTGGGATAATTTTCAACAAGCAAATAGTTTTGTTGGTTTGCTTGCTACTTTAATTTGAAAATATTTACTTATCATTTTGAAGGATCAAATGGAAAAAATACACACCTCAGAAGATGGAAGTCTGGTTGATTGCAATGAACAAGGAGCATGAAGTCTACCTTCGAGTTTATGGGAAAGGTGTTACGTACTAGAAGTGAGCCATGCTTACATGATTCCAGGAGGGCTTATGGAATCATTCAAATAGGGCCTTGAAGTTGTAACACAATTGATTGAAATGCTAAAAGAAATTGAAGAAGACCGTCAAAGGAACAAAGTTGAGCTAGAACAAAAGATGTTGACAGCCTACAAGCAAACTTTGAAGCTAAGATGTGGATATTATAGAAAAGCTGCCTACTAGAGCAGTTTAGGATATTAGAGACGGGTAGGAGCAAACTTGAGATTGGAAATATGTTAAACTGCAATATACGATTATCTAATATTTATCTTGTTATTATTATGTTGGTGTGATCAAGTTAGTATTGCATGTTAATAGAAAGTTCTGTACATCAAGCAATGAGCTACATAGTTGCATTTGCTTGTAAAAAAGTTGCATTTGTTAGAGCTAAAATCTTAAAAAAGTGTTGCGTTTAATTTAAAAAAAGGTTGCATTTTTTACTAAAAAGAAAATAATGGTTGCATTAGAGTGTAGCAAAGGTTGCATTTATGTGTTAGAAATATTGCATTTAAGTGTAAAAAAGTTGCATTAGCATGTCAAAAAGGTTGCATCCTACAAAGGTTGCAATTAAATAGTAAATGCAACTCTTTCAAAAAAGGTTGCATTATCTAACAAAAATGTTGCATTAGGTCTAATGCAACTTCACCTAACGCAGCCCTTGATAAAAGGTTGCATTAGACCTAATGCAACTTTTTAAAGGCCTAGTGCAACTTTTTACCGGTGTTGCAATAGCTTCATTTTCTTGTAGCGGCCCCCTTCAACACACGGGTTTGATAAAAACATTTTCATATTAGTTTTTTTTTATGGTTTTATGCCCTCGTCGTAACCGCGGGGGGTGGTTAGGGGGGGGGGAGGGCGGCTTAATACTAGTTATTAACTAATAAAGAATGGAATTTACTTTTAACATTTTTATTTCTATATTTTGTATGTAGTTACAATTTTTCAACAACAATTTTTATTTTTTACCTAAAAGTTAGAATACCACATAATATCACACTTTCAAGGAACTAAACTCACTAACACATTTGTGATAGCAAACACCTTACCGCTAAACTAATAGGTTATACCGTTATAGGATATGAACAGATATGAACTTGCATACATATAACAAATTTACATTAAAAGACACTGTAATAAAAATAAGAAAATCACATACCAAGAGTGGTGAGGGATTTGTGGAAGAAAGGCGAGACTCGAGGAACAATATCATGAGTTAGACTCATGGGTTGAGACCTGGCCTGGTTCGTCATCTCCGCCATATCTTTAAAATCTCCGAACATGAACTTATAAGGCGTACCCTCGAGCCCTTGATCTCTTAGAAACTTTTCGACCCGTTTTGGTTTTAACCACAACCAGCTCCATGCTCTCCATACATAAAACAAGACGACTGTTGCTGCTGCTACAAGAGCACAAGAAACTGCATCCATGGCTCGTGACTAGTACGTATAACAAGTGAAGAGGTAGGTCCCAGCAGAGCCCAGTTGGACCCGCAAGACTCACCTTAAACAGGGACGTCTGCGCAGAAAACAACTGGATCCGCAGGACCAACCATGCTCAGAGACGTGACGTCCTTACGCGCAGTATGCAAGCTGGTCCCGCAGGAAATGCCTCCCAATGGTAAAGGACTCCGCCTGTCCCCGCAGCCTCGGATACAAGCCATTAGGGAAGGCCACCCGCGCAGCAAGGCTACACGCACAAGGCACTTAGCTCTCAATCATTCAGTGTCACCTGAAGGAATGAGCGAAGCCGGGAACAATCCCGCACAAGGGTGGGAGGGGGAATACTCCCGCCCAAATAAGCCAGTCCGTACGATACGGGAAGATCTTCTGTACTGTACCTGACGAGGTATGGGAAAAAGATCTGACTAAAGATACGACAGCTTATGGACAACAGTATGGCGAGCAGCATGTTCCTACACTGTATGTCACTATTAGCCGCTGCCTACTCACCAACTCCTGTCATACCACGTGCGTAGCCGGCAGTTGGTGGAAAAGGAATAGTATACAGCAGGCCTGGTCGCTATCAGCCGCTACCTACCCACCAACTACCAGCAGGGCACGTGCGTAGGCTACTGTTGGTAAACAGGAACACTGTTGCAGCCGGCCATACCTCCTTGGAAACCTACCTTCGGCTATAAATACCACAAATGGTATGACCATCTCATCTCATCATATCATATCACATTATCATCATAATATACCTGATATCTGCTCTAGCAATCTCTTAATATACTTTTATATTTAAAGAGCAATCTAGTCTGATTCTCACGCCGGAGGGTGGTCACAAGGAGGAACCCCCCCCCTTCTCAGTGACGAGCTCACGGTGTCTGTTTTGCAGGTTATCAGAAGAACCATCTTCCAAGGGTCTAACCCCTCGTGGGAAACATCTATCTAACCCCCAGGTTACCAGTAATCTGCCCGGGGTCCGGTTAGTGTTTCTTCATTGGCGCCATCCGTGCATAAAGCTAGAACTACAATTTTCTCCAGTTTTTTCAAACTTTTACAAAGATGGTTAGAGAAATTCCGGTAACCACAACCCCAGCTACTGGGGGGAATACCGGCAACACAGTTTTTACGAACACTACCCCGGCTACCGAAGCCGGGGCAAGTGAAGTAAATCTTACGAACACTACCCCACTTACCAAAGCTGGGGCAAGTGCAGTAAATGATCGCCTACTGGGATCCACCGATACCCAGTTTGAGAAACGAAGACTCCCCCGCCAGACTCTCGATGAAGTTAAGGCATGGGCGGAGGCACGACAAAAGGAATTCCAGGCTGAGTTGGACGAACGCTTGCGTTCCGTGCAACAGGCCGACGAATTCGAATACTGGGAGGATGACTCGGAGGAATCCGACTCCGACGCGAACCCTCGCCATAGGGCAAAAGGGAAGCGTAAGGAAACGGAATCCCAACCGAAAAGGCATTTTGGACAAGCCTTCAAACCAAAAACCACAGGTGGAAGTCCACGAGACTTCTCCAAAACGTTCAGACCAAACGTTGCGAATGCAGGAACGTCCAAGTTTGCAAGGGACATTGCGGAAGCAATCGCCCCAAAGAGTGCCAAACAAATGCCTAACATAGGCACATATGACGGTTTATCTGATCCAGACGATCATTTGAACAGGTTCATAGCGGGGGCAACCGTCAGCAATTGGACGGAACCCACGTGGTGCTACATGTTCCAAATGACGCTTGTTGGGGCTGCTAGAGCTTGGTTTGATCGTCTACCGGTCAACCACATCTACGACTGGGCAGACTTCCAACAGAAGTTTAGCTAACACTTCAGCCAGCAACGGAAGTATACCGAGGAGCAATGGACAATCCTCAAATGCTTACGAGAGGAAGATGAATCTCTGCCAAACTTCATCACTCGCTTCAACTCAAAGAAGCTAAGTTTGGGCAATATCAGCGAAGATCTTGTTCGCGCTGCCTTCATCCAGGGCGCACATGACCCAGAGCTCATCCGCACCCTAACGGGTAAAGATGGCATGCCATCCACATGGGATGGCATCATGACCGCAGCAAAACGCTATGCGGAAACAGAGAAGCAACTGGGTAGAGATCTCCCACAGAGCACAAACCTCTACACTCAGAAGACGAGAGAAGACAACGTCCTCACCGCCAGACTAAATAAAAAGCGAAAGCTAGGCATTTGGCAGTCAAGGGTAAACTTTGACACCTCATCCGGCTTGCAACATCGAGTGGGCGGAAGGGATAATGTACAGTCGCACCGGAACTCCAGATGGACGCCACTCACCAAAAGCGTCACTGAGATATTCGCCACTGAAGAGCTCACATGGCCAAAGCCTCCAATAATCCGACATCGTCACGATGCTGATCGGAGCAAATACTGTGACTTCCACAAGACAAAAGGCCATAACACTGAAGAATGCATAGACGTAAAGGACATGGTCGAAGCATTTGTCAGAGATGGGACGCTCGCGCACCTCGTGGCACAATAAAGGCTGAGCAGGCGGGTGCGTATAGAACCTCAGCTGGGGAAGACACGAATCAATTCCAGCTTCAAAATCGAGACTACATGCTGCGTAAAGAACGAGATCCCGAACCAGGTGCGTATCGGCTCGATGGCACTCCCATCCCAACATGGAAGGGAGCTCATTTACACAGTCTGCATGTAAATCAATTCCAATTTGTAAAGAAAAGGCCAAGAGCCACTTCTAATGGAAATGATTCTCTTTAAGAACATCGAAGCTGATGATTTTACATTCATACTTTTCTGAACACTAATATGCCGGTTTTCACCGCATAATTACGTGAAGTCATTGCATGGGAAGGCGGTCCTACCCGCACGAACCCAATAACGTGACAAACCTTCACGCAGGTCAGTTGAAGGGGAAGAGTTCAATTATCCTATTAAATGAAAGTGCCAGTCTATCCGCATGAATCATGAAAGGAAACCGATCACTAACCTATCGACAACCGCGCGTCGAACGGTTCAAAACAAAATTCTTAAAAAGGATAAGGAAAACCTACACGCAGGTCAGATAAGGGTAAAGTTTTGCCATCCTACTAAGTGCAAGTGACGGTTCTACCCGCACAATCACGAAAGAGGAAGCAAGACTTCCTGTTATCAACCACGTCCAAAGGTTAACTTATCCTCAAAAGGTGAGAAAAACCTACACGCAGGTCAGATAAGGTTAAAGTTTAGCCATCCTACCAAGTGCAAGTGACGGTTCTACCCGCACAATCACGAAGGAGGAAGCGAAACTTTAACCCATTATCAACCACGTTCAAAGGTTAACTTATCTTAATGCCTTAGAAATTTCGAAAAGGAAAACCTACACGCAGGTCAGATGAAGGTTAAAGTTTAGCCATCCTACCAAGTGAAAGTGACGGTTCTACCCGCACAATCACGAAGGAGGAAGCGAAACTTTAACCCATTATCAACCACGTTCAAAGGTTCTTATTCTAAACACTTGGAAAATTGCTAATTTAAACTAAGTATGCAAGTCATAAGTTTATAAAGCAAGGAACCCAAAGAAGGAAATAACAATCTTATACGCAAAAAGATTAATATTTCAAGAATATATTACAAGAATGGCCGGGTAACTACCCGCCTAAAAGAATAAAACTATACAAGTCTTAGCAATGGGAAGGGATCTTCAGGATCAAGCTTCAGGGCCGCTTCCACTTGGACCCGCTCCGTCAGAAGAACGGGGTGGTTCGAGGAACGCTTTGAGGACAGCTAACCCATCATCAGCAGCAGCTACTTCGTCCACCTTTTCCACCACTGGATGCGGGAAGGCGGCGTATTGGTTCAATGCTTGGTCATAATTGGCTTCGGTATCCACATCGAACAAAGGGAAGTTGGAAGGCGGGACGCCTTTCTCAACAAACCCTAGACCAAGCAGGAAGCCGGCCTTTTCCCCATCCTCATGAGAAGCGTTGAGGGCTGCGGTCATAGCATCATTGTAAGAGGTCTCTGAAAAGACCCGACGCACAACCTACAAAGAAAAAATACAAGTATTAGAACCTTTTTCTTACAAAAGAAAAGCGAGAAGATAAAGCTAAACATACCTGAGGCAACGCTTCTCGAAGAAGCCATTGGAGGGCAGCTTGAGCTTCGTTATGGGCGCGTTCGGCTTCGCTCTTGTTAAGGTTGACAAGTAAAACTTCCTTTGCGGCAGCCTCTTCGACGCCCTTAAGCTTCCGCTCGGTGTGGTCAAGCACCCCTCTTTGGTCCAAGATTTCCTGGAGTTTCTTGGCATCTTCCATTACCAAGGCATCATGAGCGCGTTGGAGAGCCTCTAATTTGGCCTTGAGCTCCTCATTCTCCACACGCAAAGGCTCAGCAACGGCTTCAGCCTTGGCAGCCCTCTCGGTTGCGTTTCGCGCAGTCTCCCTGGCCAGCCGAAGCTGTTCATTCACAGCTTGGGCAGCCTTGGAGCGAGCCTCGAGTCGCGCCTGAACTTCAACCTCGAGGGCCTTGAAGGCCTTCTCCTTGTCGGCGGCAGCTGCCGCCAGCTGTTGGTTCTCCTCCCGGAGAGCACGCGCCTCAGATACGTCCTTGGCGCGAGCTGCTTTCAACTTGTCGTTTTCACGACAAAGCAGCTCGACGCGCGGCTGCATCCGGGCTTGGAGAACCCGAAGCTCATTGGTTAGCCTACCCTCCTGGTAGCTAGCCATGGCTTCCCCCAACGCACCATGAGGAGCAGCGTGGCGAGCCCAGTCCACGCACTCCACAGGGGTACGAAGGGTTGTTCCTCGGCGTATGTTCCATCGCGGAACATACACTTCATTGGAATCCGACACTGCAAAAGAAACAAAGGCAGTAAGGAAAAGATGATAAAAAACATAAGGGAAAAAGAAAGGAACCCTACGCACCTGTAGGGTCAATGACAGGCCGATAGCCGCCAAACCCATCACCTGAACCTAAAGGAAATCCATCCAACAGGTCAGGCAGACGGGAAGGGGGCAAAGATCGGCGGGAAGCCCTGCGCGTACCTGATGGTCCGGCCGTAGGTGCCGGTGGCGCGGGCATGGTGGCAGCCGCCGTGGTCGCCGTTGTGGTCGCCGCCGCGGTCGCCGCCTCCTCAGCAGCAGCAGTAACCGCCGGCTCCGTGAAGGATGCTGTAAAAATCGCACTCACGGCCGGCGGTGACGTCATCTCGGCCGGAACAGTTGGCTCAAAGGAACGAGCAACTGGACCAGCGGATGCAGGCGCAGGCGCCTGGGTCGACGCCTCAGGAAGGCTGACCGAGCCTACCGTCATTGGCGGGGAGGTACTCCCCTGCGCTTCACCCCGGAATGCGTCAACATCCACGCCTGCACAAAGAAGAAAGTGTTAGATAAATTTAAGAAGTAATAAATCTGCAAAGACATTATGATTGTACTTACGGGTTTTCTTGACCCTGAACGTACGGACGGGCGGGGAGGAACCCGATGGAGCTGGCCTCTTGGTACCGGTCACCGTCGTCTTCGTTGGTTCTCCGGAGGTAACGGTCGTAGCCACCGGAACAGTGGTCTTCTCACCACCGGGCTTCCCCGCCACCTCTTCACTATCTGACTCCGAGTCAGATAGAACCACCGGACCAGCCGTGGAGGCCTTCTCCTTCCCTTTCCCACCGGCAGCAGCTTTCTTCTTCCGCACCAATGGAGGAGCATTTGAGGATTCCTCAGAAGAAGACAGGTCAAGAATTCCAACAGCGGGTACAGCATTGAGAGATTGAGGAAAGAATATCGCCTTACCTGGCCGCCGGTGGCTCAGGATCTCGTGGCCCAGCGGATAGACCTCCACAAAACGATCCGCCGTTTGCTCCAGGATGGGCAACTCGCCCTCGTCCAGAGCACGAGTACCCATCCGCGCGGGACCGTCGGTTTCCCGCGGGAACAGAAGCGACTCCAAATTATTTCCCTCTGAAAGAAAAGAAACAGTTAGAAGACAAACTTGTATCAAAAAGAAAGACAAGACATACCATAGGGAATAGAGTTCAAACCGTATTCGAGAAGGATGGGAACCTGAGACGCATCCTTCCACACCCGGCTCATCCCTAACATGACCATCCCGGACTCCGCAAACCGGTAAACCGGAGATTGGATTCGGGATATCTTCGAAAACCATTCCGCCTCCTGGTAGTTGGGGGCGTGAAGGCTCGGTATCGCTTGGCCATTTTTAAACTTCATGGCAAGGGGGATGGCGCGGGCAGAAATGTAGAAGAATTCCTGCTTCCACGCGCGAAGACTGTGCTCGGTGTCGCAAATCTTCAGACCCTTAATACGGGTCGTCAAGGTGTACCACCCCTGGATGCACCTCCAGGTATAGAAGGTCATCAGGCGGTCCACATGGGGCTCGATGCCCAAAATCCGGCACACCCACTCAAAATGGCGAATCTTGGCGATCGCCATGGGGTGCAGCTCGGTCAAATGAACACCGTGCCTCTCAAGGACACGGTAAACAAATTTTGTCAACGGGAATCTAAGATTCCCATAGACAAAAAATGCAGCATAAACCCCGATCTTGCCTCTGGGGGCATCATACACGGTCTGGTGGGATTCAGGAAACTCAGGCTCGAGATGATCGAGCATGAACTTCCTGACAACATACCGGTACTGATCGCCGGGCAGAGCACACTGGCACTCGCCAACAGTACCCCTGTCGTCAGCTATAGCTTCAGCATCACGAGAAGACATCTTGCAGAGAAAGAAGAGAACGATTTCGAGAGAATGCTCGATTGAATAAAGGAGTATTCGCCGGAAATCGCCTTAAAGATGAAGAGAAGAGTGAAAAGTGTGAATTGCAAAGTAACCCTCTCCCCCTTTATATAGTAATCGCAATTAATGCGGTGAAATTAATGCGGAGGAGAGAGAAATCGAATGTGCAATGAAACTATGACACGTGGCAAAAACCAAGCTGGCAACAGCTGTTGAAAGGACGTATGCCGGTAATTTCGCGGCCACGCGCCCGAAAAATCGCGCCCACGCGCCTGAAAAAGCGACTGGAATGACCATGTTCTGTCACGTCACCATAACTTCCTGCACGTCCTGACACAGTCAGAAGAAACCGTCGCACGACGTTTCAGAGATTTGGACTGTTCTTATCTTTTCACCAACTCTTCGAATTTCAAAATTCAAAAATTTGAAAATATTAAAAAGCGGGAAAATACCCCTTACCCCTTGGCAAACAAGTAACCGTAAGACGGATGCGGGTACAGTGTAAAGGCAAAACCCTTCACATACCTAGCACCCGCAGGGAATTGAAGCCAAATAAACCTTGGCAAACAAGTAACCGTAAGACGGATGCGGGTACAGTGTAAAGGCAAAACCCTTCACATACCTAGCACCCGCAGGGAATTGAAGCCAAATAAACCTTGGCAAACAAGTAACCGTAAGACGGATGCGGGTACAGTGTAAAGGCAAAACCCTTCACATACCTAGCACCCGCAGGGAATTGAAGCCAAGTACCTCGGCAACCAAGTAACTATAAGACGGCTGCGGGTACAGTGTTCAGGCAAAACCCTTCACATACCTAGCACCCGCAGGGAATTGAAGCCAAGTACTTCGGCAACCAAGTAACTATAAGACGGCTGCGGGTACAGTGTTCAGGCAAAACCCTTCACATACCTAGCACCCGCAGGGAATTGACGCCAGGAATACCTTGGAAGTAAAGTAACCGTAAGACGAGCGCAGGTACAGTGTTAAGGCAAAACCCTTCACATACCTAGCGCTCCGCTGGGAATTGAAACCAAGAAGGATCTTCTGGGCAATGCTTGCGGAAACGGAAATAACATCCCCGCATAGCGGGAAGGTCGAGAACTACGTTGTTTGAAGCTCCAAGATGGAATTGGTGGTCTTAACATAATTGATCACTATGTTCAAAACTACCAAAACCTCATGGAAAATCCATACAACTGGGACTCAATGCTCCTGACTTGCGAGGAGGTTACAGACCTACCCGCATCATACCCAAAGACCAAGCAGGAAACTCGGGCATTTCTGCAAGTGACAAGGACTTCCGCGGGAAGAATCCCCATGGAAAACCTTAAAAAACCCTTTTCAAAACCCTTTGCTTAAGTCCAAAAGTTCACCTCACTTTATTAAACATGCATGAGAAGAACATTGGACTGGGGGGACTTGAAGAGGTAGGTCCCAGCAGAGCCCAGTTGGACCCGCAAGACTCACCTTAAACAGGGACGTCTGCGCAGAAAACAACTGGATCCGCAGGACCAACCATGCTCAGAGACGTGACGTCCTTACGCGCAGTATGCAAGCTGGTCCCGCAGGAAATGCCTCCCAATGGTAAAGGACTCCGCCTGTCCCCGCAGCCTCGGATACAAGCCATTAGGGAAGGCCACCCGCGCAGCAAGGCTACACGCACAAGGCACTTAGCTCTCAATCATTCAGTGTCACCTGAAGGAATCAGCGAAGCCGGGAACAATCCCGCACAAGGGTGGGAGGGGGAATACTCCCGCCCAAATAAGCCAGTCCGTACGATACGGGAAGATCTTCTGTACTGTACCTGACGAGGTATGGGAAAAAGATCTGACTAAAGATACGACAACTTATGGACAACAGTATGGCGAGCAGCATGTTCCTACACTGTATGTCACTATTAGCCGCTGCCTACTCACCAACTCCTGTCATACCACGTGCGTAGCCGGCAGTTGGTGGAAAAGGAATAGTATACAGCAGGCCTGGTCGCTATCAGCCGCTACCTACCCACCAACTACCAGCAGGGCACGTGCGTAGGCTACTGTTGGTAAACAGGAACACTGTTGCAGCCGGCCATACCTCCTTGGAAACCTACCTTCGGCTATAAATACCACAAATGGTATGACCATCTCATCTCATCATATCATATCACATTATCATCATAATATACCTGATATCTGCTCTAGCAATCTCTTAATATACTTTTATATTTAAAGAGCAATCTAGTCTGATTCTCACGCCGGAGGGTGGTCACAAGGAGGAACCCCCCCCTTCTCAGTGACGAGCTCACGGTGTCTGTTTTGCAGGTTATCAGAAGAACCATCTTCCAAGGGTCTAACCCCTCGTGGGAAACATCTATCTAACCCCCAGGTTACCAGTAATCTGCCCGGGGTCCGGTTAGTGTTTCTTCAACAAGTGTGGAGAATATAACCAGAAAGATGGTATTTATTGATGGGCAATGTTCAATTAACCACCTTATGGTTCAAGTCATGGATGGTTATTCTCCATATCGGATCTGTTTCATAGTTGTCATGAATGCCCTCCACAGTCCACATACATGACTGGTGACTCTAAAGTAGTGTGGATATGTGTGATTAATTATTTTTGTAACAAAATATTTATGAATCATTGTGTACGTAATTACCCAAAATACCAAGCCAACTTAAAGGTAAGGATATGAATTATTATTATTTTTTAACAGGGCGTTTTCCAACTAATGAGAGATTCTGGGTAAAAGTTGACATTATTTTAGTTTATGGGTGTTCCATAAATGACACTCGTGGGAGAGTCCTAGCTAGTTCTGTAAATCCTTCACTAATGTCGCTAATTCAATCATATTAATTGTCAATCATTAAAGAATTTAACTAATTACATCGAAACAGAAGGTAAGCGGGCAACAAGCTGCGCCGCTACCCCCTTTTGAATTGCAAAACTCAATCTTTTAAAAACTATATTTGCGGATCTTGTAGTCATAACATTACTATGCATGACCCATTGAACACGGGCAAGTAACTCCACAGATTCGTGAGGAAACCAAAATAAAAAATGAAAGTTTTTAATGCCTTTCAATTCTAAGCACTTCCATGAATGCTATATACGAAACACCAATAAATCAAAACATTTTTAACTCTTACCCAAAATCATTGTCAAGAAAACTATTCATTTAAAAAAAATCCAACTAAATATAAGGTCACATTCTTGGATTTTACATTACAAAACTACCTTACTAAATTGTGTCGCCTATATATGTTTTACAATCGTTTGACAATATTCAATCACTATTTTATTAGCCGAACTGCATCGACCGGCCTAAGAGTATCTCAATTGTGTTTACATGGCACCGTCTGAAAATGAGAGAGAGAGAGAGAGAGAGAGAGAGAGAGAGAGAAGAAACCGTCTGGGGATGCAATCGGTTTTGTGAGGTAGAAAAAGTGAGAGAGGAGAGAGAAGAAGAGAGAAGATGAGAGAGAAGAGTGTGATGGTAATATGGAGCTTGTAGGCGGACGATGGACGGTATCTCCATTGGAGATGCTTTAACGAATTGGATGGAGTTGAATTTATATTCATTTACATTTTAATAAAGTATTTATTAAGAAAAAGTTTTTTTTTCTAAAATAACATTATTTTATAAAACCTTTTTTTTAAACATGTGTTAATGGCCATTTTCGTCCATGTGGTTTGTTACTTTCGCCACTTCAGTCCAAAGTTTGAAATTTTGTCAATTTAGTTCTTAAAGTTTTAAACATTAGCCAACTACGTCCCCCCGTCTAACGGCATCCAACTATGCCGTTAGTTTAAGGGGTATTTTTGTCTGTTCTCTTGTTTATTTTTAGTTAATGGTCAGTTTTATCCCTGTGTTTAGATACTTTTGCTACTTTAGTCCAAAGTTTGAAATTTTGTCAATTTTATGTTTAATTTAATTTAGTTTATTTATTTATTTATTTATTTTTGCTACTTTTTCTACTTTAGTCCATGATGGAATTCATTGGTAAAGTGGTTAGTGTAATTCCCTAAAACCGAATTATACCGAAAAAACTAAAATCGTTTCTTTGATTAATGCATAATAGTTAGGGTTTAGATATTAACATATCGTAGTAAACATTTGGGTCGAAATCAACATCAGCAGGTTGAATATCCCGCATTTCCATGTTTGCTCAAGAAATCGATGCACTTAATCGCATGTGCGTTCTTCAAATTGTGATATTGTTCTTGAATCCGTCGAATTCAACCCTAGAGTTGTAGATTTGAAGAATTCAATAACAACAACACGATTCGAAGAACACACATGCGATCTAGTGTATTGATTTCTTGAGCAAACATGGAAATGAGGGATATTCGACCTTCTGATGTTGATTTCGATCCAGATGTTTGCTATGATATGTTAATCTCTAAACCCTAACTGTTATGCATTAATAAGAGAAACGATTTTAGTTTTTTCGGTATAGTTCGATTTGAAGAACACACATGCGATCTAGTGTATCTACAGAGTAAATGTAGACATTTTTTGGTCGATGCTCGATGGTTTTGGGCTTGTATTATGCTCTCAGGGGTTATAGACAAAAAAAACTGAATTAAATTAAACATAAAATTGCAAAATTTCAAACTTTGGGCTGAAGTAGCAAAAGTATCAAACCACAGGGACGAAAATGGCCATTAACTAAATATAAACAGGAGAAAGACAAAAATATCCCTTAAACTAACGGCATAGTTGGATGCCGTTAGACAGGGGGACGTAATTGGCTAATGTTTAAAACTATAAGGACTAAATTGACAAAATTTCAAACTTTGGACTGAAGTGGCAAAAATAGCAAACCACATGGACGAAAATGACCATTAACTCTTTAAACATAAGACGCTGAAAAGATAAAACTTCTTCTCCATATATATTTACTAGGTTAGAACCCGTGTAATACACAGACTGGTTAAAATCATAAACACACATTTCAATTTACAAAATTGATAATATAAATTATAAGATGGATCATTGAACATAATTAATTATTGAAATTTTATAATATAGATTATAAGATGGATCATAGAACATAAATAAGTATTGAGTTTTAAAGGTGATTTGATTCAGTGATTTTTATTTCAATGTTTTAAAAACCGGATGTGGTACAGCCCACTTTGCATAATGCCGGTCTTTCAGAAGGCGTGTTTGCACAACAATAACAAATTCATCATCAAAATTTGTCACTAATGATATTTAATATTGCAAGAGATTGATCTAGTTGGGTAAAGGAAAACAAAGTCACCGTAAAGATTTTATAAATTTAGAAAACAATTACATCCAAAAGAGGTTTAAAAGTACTTTATTGGGGCAATTCCCCAAATAAAATTTTTTAACCCATCTACTATCAACAAAATGAATCTAAACAATTTGTTCCAAGAACCTAACCTGATGACATACGTTTCATGACCTTACAAACCAAAATACCAACTTAATATTCAAAGTAACCGTACGTTTCAAATTCAATACCAACATATACAAAAAAAAAAAAAAAATACAGGTTTCAATAGGATATTTCCTTGAAATTTATAGTTACCATCTTTTTGAACTGACAATCATTGTGAGCACTAATCAGTCTGTTCCATCTTTCATTTCTTTGAAAAATGGGCCAAACTTTTTATGATCTAGTAAGTTTTAACCAACTTGTATCCCAGAATCCAGATATCAACAACACAGTATTACTATAAGTTTTCCAGCAACATAAACCAAGCATGTTAAGTATTTAACCAACTCCAATGAAAGACTTTGAATCAAAAAATATACATTATGACTATAAAATCATAATTAAAAAAAAAGTTTTCAAATATAGGAATCTCATGTTGGCGAAGTTACCCTTTATATCCCAAATTTTTGTTGACCATCCTAATCATACCGGATAGTAGTTTTGACCTGGTAGAAGTCAACTTTGACCAAGATGCCGAAGTTAACCAAATTATCTATTTCCTTCAACATTTATAATATGACCAAGCTACCCTTAAAGTCAAACAACTTTATGAAGCTTTTGAAAAAGTTTAAATTTCTCCCACAAACCAGAATTTGTTATAATATTACCACTAAAATTATAACAAGACTATCAATGTATTAAACAATTTGAAGATGACAAAAAACAAAAACATGAGAGAGATATATATTCAGTAACTTTCGATTGTTGCTTCTTCCTTTGTTACATAAGGTTCATATATATACAACTACTTTTACTATTTAGGAAACATATGCATTAAATTTGAGTTGAAAATGTTCATCCATTCACATGGATGTTTCTTTTCTTACACGTTTATAACACTCCCCCTTGGATGAAACATTTTCAAACTTCGCTGTCTCATTAAAAACCTTGCTAAAGGAAAACCCAATGGGAAAAAACTTTAGCTAAGGGAAAAAGAGTGCAGTATATAGCTCCCCCTCAAATTGCAGGTCGTTACATTGTTCATACATGGTGCATGCCAATATCATGAACATGTTTCCTGAATGTTGCTGTGGGAAGTGCTTTTGTGAAAAGATCAGCTGAGTTGTTGCTGGACTGGACATATCTCATTTCAACCTGATTGTCTTTAATAAGGTCTCGAGTATACTCAAGTATCTTGGTGGTATATGCTTTGTTCTGTCACTTTTGATATATCCTTCATTCATTTGCGAGACACAAGCTGCATTATCTTCATAGATAGGAGTTGGAATTCGATCTTTCTCTAGTCCACAAGAAATCAATATGTGTCGTGACATAGATCTTAACCATACACATTCTCTTGAAGCTTCATGCAATGCAATGACTTCAGCATGATTTGAAGATGTTGCAATGAGTGTTTGTTTCTGAGAACGCCATGAAATTGCAGTTCCTCCATTCTTAAATACATATCCAGTTTGAGATTTTGCTTTATGGGGATCAGATAAATAACCTGCATCTGCATAACCAACTAACCTTTCTTTTGAATCGTTAGGATAAAATAAACCTAAATCAACAGTTCCTTTTAAATACCGAAAAATATGTTTAATGCCATTCCAATGTCTTTTAGTTGGGGATGAACTGAATCTTGCCAATAAATTAACTGCAAAAGAAATGTCAGGTCTTGTACAGTTAGTAAGATACATAAGTGCTCCAATTGCACTGAGGTATGGTACTTTGGGACCAAGAATCTCTTCATTATCTTCGCAAGGACGAAATGGATCATTGTCAACATTGAGTGATCTAACAACCATCGGTGTGCTTAAAGGATTTGCTTTGTCCATATTGAAACGTTTTAAGAGTTTCTCAGTATAAGTTGACTGATGCACTAGTATCCCATTATGCATATGCTCAATTTGTAAACCAAGACAATATTTGGTTTTTCCAAGATCTTTCATTTCGAATTCTTTCTTTAAAAGAGCAATTGCTTCATTAATTTCTTTTTGTGTCCCAATTAAATTTAGATCGTCAACATACACAGCTATGATCACATATCCTGATGTTGTCTTCTTGATGAAGATACATGGACAAATAAGATTATTTGTGTATCCTTTGCTTATCAAATAATCACTCAAACGATTGTACCACATCCTTCCAGATTGTTTCAGTCCATACAAGGATCTTTGTAATTTAATGGAATACATTTCCTTAGGCTTTGAGCTTATTGCATCGGGGAGTTTAAATCCTTCGGGAATTTTCATATAGATGTCACTATCTAGTGATCCATACAAGTAAGCTGTGACAACATCCATAAGGCGCATCTCTAAATTTTTAGAGACTGCTAAGCTGATTAAATATCTAAACGTAATAGCATCCATGACAGGAGAATACGTTTCTTCATAGTCAATTCCTGGCATCTGAGAAAAACCTTGAGCTACAAGTCTTGCTTTATATCTTGTAACTTCATTTTTCTCATTTCGTTTTCTCACAAAAACCCATTTATATCCTACAGGTTCATTGACTTTGGTGTAATGACAATAGGTCCAAAAACCTTTTGATTGTTTAGTGAGTTTAATTCAGCTTGCATAGCATCTTTCCATTTGTTCCAATCTTGTCGATTTTTACAATCATCTACAGATTTTGGTTCAGGGTCATCATTTTCTTCCATGATATCGCTTGCCACAGAATAAGAAAATATATCATCAATATTTTCCATTTCATCTCGATCCCACATTATATGTGATTTACCATAGTTTATTGACAATTCTTTATTGGAATCATTTATTTCTTCCTGAGGAAATGTTATATCATTTATTCTTTCCCGAGGGAAGGTTTTGTCAATCATTCCTTCCTTAGGGTCAGTATCCTTCTCAGAACCCTTTCTTTTTCTAGGATTTTTATCCTTTGAACCGATTGGCCTTCCACGTTCTAAACGTTTTTGAGATTCATGAGGTGCATTATTATGGTTTTGCTTGCTTGGAATCTCAACTCGAGCTGGAGCATTAGTAGCTGGTATATGAGATTTAGTGACCCTGTTTATATCAGTAAATGCATCAGGTAACTGATTTGCAATTTCTTGTAGATGTATTATTTTTTGAACCTCTGTCACACTTTGTTTTGATCTTGGGTCTAGGTGTAACAATGATGGCACACACCATGATATATCTCTTTCTTGCCTTTTCATTTCTCCCCCTAATGTCGGGAACATTGTCTCGTTAAAATGACAATCAGCAAAACGTGCTGTAAATACATCACCTGTTAAAGGTTCAAGGTATCTTATGATGGAAGATGTTTCATATCCAACATATATTCCCAACCTTCTTTGGGGACCCATTTTTGTGCGTTGTGGTGGTGCAATAGGAACATACACAGCACAACCAAAAATTCTAAGATGAGAGATATTTGGCTCATTTCCAGAAACAAGTTGTGTGGGAGAGTATTTATGATTTGCACTTGGTCTCACGCGGATTAATGATCCAGCATGCATAATTGCATGGCCCCAAATAGAAATAGGGAGTTTTGTCCTCATTATTAATGGTCTAGCTATTAGCTGTAGGCGTTTGATCAACGACTCGGCTAAGCCATTTTGTGTGTGCACACGAGCAACAGGGTGTTCTACAACAATCCCCACAGACATGCAATAATCATCAAAAGCATGTGATGTAAATTCTCCCGCATTATCAAGCCTTACTCTTTTAATGGTATAATCCGGAAAATGTGCACGTAATTTGATAATTTGAGCAAGAAATTTTGCAAAAGCAACATTACGAGTCGATAATAAAGAGATATTAGACCATCTGCTAGATGCGTCTATTAAGACCATGAAGTATCTAAATGGTCCACATGGTGGATGAATTGGTCCACATATGTCACCTTGAATTCTTTCAAGAAACATTGGTGTTTTTTTATCGACTTTTAATGGCGAAGGCCTTGTAATTAATTTTCCAAGAGAACAAGATGTACATTGAGGCATTTTATCTATTTTATGGATATTTTGACTTTTCAGTGGATGCCCATGTGTATTTTCAATGATCCTTTTCATCATTGTGGATCCTGGATGGCCTAATCTGTCATGCCATAAGTTTATGATACCAGAATCGCAACAATTTTCTTTGACTGCCATATGTGCTTGAGGCACATTTATATATGTATAATGCAAACCAGAATGGAGCATTGGCAATTTTTCCAATATTTGATCTTTGCTTATGATATGCAAATATTTTTCATTACTAACAGTCCTTGACTGAGTATCATATCCATTATGATATATGTTTCTGAAATTCAACAAATTTCTTGTTGATTTTGGGGAAAATAAAGCATTTTATATTTTGAGCTTTGTACCATTTGGTAATGCTAAATTAGCTTTTCCCACTCCTTCTATCAAGTTTGTAGGACCTGATATTGTTTTGATGATCCCTTTTGTTGGTTTCAGTTTATAAAAATATTTTTTAGATCTAAGTATAGTATGCGTGGCTCCACTATCCGCTATACATATATCTTCTTCATTTGTTTGATCTTGTGCTCCGGTGATTTTCATTTTAAATCTTGAAAAATATTAAGAAAGAAAAAATAAGTGTATAACGAAGACATATGATATTTTAATAAGAACTTTATTTAATTGAAACACAAGTAGTACATGAAAGAGGAACTACATAATTAAAGATAATGAGAACACACTTAATAACTGCATCTAATTATAGTAGTCAAGCAACTTTGTTTCAAAGTTCTACCCCAAAGTCTTCAACGCTCAGCTCAGCATTGATATTATTAAAGTTATCAACATGGTTCACTTCTTTCTCTTTTCCTTTTAGAGAGGCTTGGTACAGTTCACACAGATGTGGAGCTGTGCGACAAGCCTTTGCCCAGTGGTTTGTACTTCCACATCTAAAACATGAAGTGCCATTGTTTTCGGACCTACCAGCTTCATTCAATTTATTTTGGTGGTTGGAATTGGTATTGTGTGGGACATGATAATTATTGGCTCTCTGGTTACGACCACGACCACGGCCACGACCACGACCGTAAGAGTTATTGTTCCATTTGAATGGATGCTTACGATCATTAAAATGCCTTTTGTCAAAATGACCACGTCCACGTCCTCGGCCTCGTCCTCGACTTTGTTCCCATTTATGATCAGAATTTTTATGAGAACTTTTGTGAGCAACATGTGCTTCTGGTATGGCTAATGAACCCGTGGGACGAGATTGATGATTTTTCATCAATAAGTCATTATTTTTCTCTGCTACAAGGAGTAATGCATTTAGATCAGAGTATCTCTTAAAATTCTGCAAACGATAATGTGTTTGCAAGTTTATATTTGATGCATGAAACGTGGAGAAAGTTTTCTCTAACTTTTCTTCCTCTGTTACGGGATACCCACAAAATTCTAGCTTTGAACAAATTCGGTATAAAGCAGAGGTGTAATCATTTACCCTCTTAAAATCTTGGAACCTAAGACTGTTCCATTCATCTCTAGAAGTAGGAAGTAAAACTTCATTTAGATGACCGAATCTGCTTTTCAAATCTTCCCATATCATATATGGGTTATCATAATTAAAATACTCATGCTGTAGTAATTCATCAATATGTTTATGGATGAAAACATCAGCTCTTGCTTTATCTTGGTCAGAGCAATCATTGTATTCTTGGATTGCGTCTAACACATCCATAGATTTTAAATGTCTTTTGACATTTGCTGTCCAAGACATATAATTTTCTCCAGAAATGTTGAGTGCAGGGAATTCGAGTTTTGCTATATTTGACATTTTGTTGCTAAACATAATAGAGCAAATAATAAGATAAATATTATAATCCATATATATCAACAATGAGATACAATACATTGGTAGAGCTATAAACATATAAAAGAAAAAGAAAATGACGAAATCTTCGGATGGGAGATTAAAAATTAGAATGAGAAGTAGTATAAGCATTATAGTGACCAACATCAAAACCGGGTGAATCATTTTGAGAATTTTATCTTGGATAAATTTAATAAGAAGAATGTTTGTTGTAAATGAAATGGGGTTAATGATTGGTTATTTATAGTGAAAATTTATAACCCTTTTATAACGGTTATATTACCGTTTATAACGGTAACATTACCGTTTGTGTGTGTGTATATATATAATATATAATATTAATTATTTAAAGTAAGATAATAAATAAGATATTAAATACAGTTTATTTTATAAAATATATAATTAGTATGCACAATAATAAGAATAGAATTGTTAGTGTAAATAAATCTAACTTCTAAATGAGATATTAGTGTGCATATATAAATAAAAGTTAGAATAGTTATCAAATTTTAATAACAATGTTTATACACATTATTGCTATTACTCAGTATATTAGTAAGTATATGTATATGCATAGATATATATCTAATGTACATAATTAAAGAAGTGTTTATGATGCTTATGTAGGTACCTTTGTGTCTATTACCTTTCTTGGTTAGGATATAAGCGGCTCGTGCTGATAATGTGTTATAATATTACCACTAAAATTATAACAAGACTATCAATGTATTAAACAATTTGAAGATGACAAAAAACAAAAACATGAGAGAGATATATATTCAGTAACTTTCGATTGTTGCTTCTTCCTTTGTTACATAAGGTTCATATATATACAACTACTTTTACTATTTAGGAAACATATGCATTAAATTTGTGTTGAAAATGTTCATCCATTCACATGGATGTTTCTTTTCTTACACGTTTATAACAGAATTAATATAATTGTCATATTTAACCAATTTTCTTTTTCTTTCAACATATCCATATAAATCATAATAAGTTTTTTTTTTCGAAAAATCTTTCTAACGCATAAACTTGGCATTAACCTCCCCAAAATTTTGATTAAGCTTTTGTTAGAGCAATTAAGTTGCCATGGTGGAATTTATTTTGGAAAACTTTGAATTCAAACTCATGTTGTCTGGTTACTATCTTACCCTTTTCCATGGTTGCATTTCTTTGGTTAATAGCTATTAATGGCAACAATGATGTTGACACCCACATCTTTGAGGATTCCGACGCAGAACACAGATCCCCTTTCCTACGTAGTGATAGCAACTAAAAATTTAAAATTCATTTAAATTTGTGAATATTAAAACATAATCAAAATCCTAATCAATAAAAAGCAATTTTTATTAGTTTTAAAAGGACTAAAAATAGACTACATGAAAATAAAAAAAATATAAATAATGTTTATTGGCGAGTTTTAACTGGAATGGAGGTTGATTCAACTTCCCCTTCGAATTCTCCCAATTGGTTCTCATTCACTGTTTCAAAAAAGGGATTGTCATATCAGATTATAAGATGTATTTATAAATGTATTTAAACCTTATATTTATGCAATATGATGATTATACATGCACCAAATCTCTATTTATCAAGTAGTAACTCATGCTGGCATATCAAAAAATGCAATTGGGTAGAGAATAGATTTTGGATTATCATACAAAGCATTCTAGTCCTACATATTAACAGTTTTTAAAGAAATGCATCCATTAAATTTTGGTTTTGAATATATGAATAAACAGTTAACAGAACAAATGTTCAAGAGCAAATTTTACTTAATTATATGGTTTTGATTAATGATTATATATGTTGTGATGACTGCTATATAAACTACAAATTTTAAATTGAGTTTGATAATTCCCATAAGGTTGAATATCTTCCTAGAAACAAAATTAAATCATCTAGATTGTTTTAAAGAAAAGATTTTGAGATTATTTAGTTTCCAAACCTTTTTCAAAAGAGGATACTAAAATACAAAAATATAAAAACAAAAGATTTTGAGATTGTTTAGCTATTGCTGTGTGTGTTTGAAAAACCTTCATTCCGAACCACCGCCACTTTCATTGTTCGTATTTAAACAAAGATTTATTGAAATGATCAATTACATACCTCGAAGATTGGATGATGAACAATGATGAGTTTGACAGGAGGTATGATTTCCTCTTAATCACAACAGCTGACTCTACATTATCACAACCTGCAAATCAAGCAATGTAAAAGAAACCTTAGCATAATACGCATAAAACACTATAGAAACAAAATAACCACATAATTATGCAATATAAGGTCAGATTGGACAGAAATCATACACTGTTGCTAGATAGATTTTAGGGTTAGATTGATAGCAGCGAGTAAAGGAGATAACAAAACCCAAACGATGATTTGCGTCTTGCTGACAGCAGAACCAAAAATATCAAGAAAAACCAATTTCGGATATTAATCGAAGACATGCAATTGTAATTGATCGTTTGAACCTGTTAATAGAATTACAAAGATTGATCGATTGAACCTGATTTAACCCGTGATGTGAAAGTGAATTGATTGAAACAGATTGAAGCTGGAAATAAGATTGAATATGTTTAGGTGAGATGATTGAAGATGTGAATCAAATTACAAAGGTTTGATATTTACTTGTTTAGTTGAGTGCTAGTGTTAGAAGCTCTGGAATAATGAAGATGAAATCTCAATCCTGAATTTGAAAGGCGACAGGCGTGATTTTTTGGGTATAACATTGAATTTTGAATTTAAATTAATTAAAAAATAATATGAATTGACATGTGGCATTTTGGAGGCATCTTGTTAGCTATAAAAAAAAGTTTTTAAAAACCCATTTTTTATTATATAGGTAGATAGACGGTCTACGTGAAAAAAGTATAGTGGGACATACAAGTTGAAATTAGAGCGAGTTAGGTATGACTTATGCAAAAGACTTTTATCACAATAATTATTGAATTATTTGCCGGGTGTATGATCATATTTTCACGTAAGAATGTGACAGCTCTCCTTAACAGCCTGCTGCTCGATTATGTTTTATAAACTGGATTATTGTAAATAATATATGAAAATTAAAATACATATAACTAAGTGAAAAGAATAAAATTATTTTATGCTTTATGTTAACATACAATGCCAACAAAAATAAAATCTAAAATAAGTGAATCAGTAAAAATGTTTTAAAAATATATATATACTAGCTTTAGAAACCTGTGTATTATACGGTATAAACTAATGTATAAATTACAATGAATAATATAATACAAATATAATAAAAGATAATTAAGTATCTTTATATTATGTAAAAAATGTATTACAAATATAGTTGATTTATATCATCAAATGCACTTGAATTTTAAATCGAGAATGGGTTGTTCTACAATCGATATACAATAATGAAGCAATGCTACTGAAAGCAACATTTAAAATAATGAGGCATTTAGATTTGAAAGATGTAGTTAAAGTCT
The DNA here is from genome assembly GCF_021521415.1 of Bidens hawaiensis. Lineage (NCBI taxonomy): Eukaryota > Viridiplantae > Streptophyta > Magnoliopsida > Asterales > Asteraceae > Bidens > Bidens hawaiensis. The sequence continues at coordinate 311,952 of NW_027493588.1, read as the reverse complement.
TTCACAAAAATGTTTTTCACTCCATACCCTAAACCATAAACATTAAATCCTAAACCATAAACCAAAAAAGACACCATATTTTTCTTTTTGAACAACTTTCATGATGTCTCTCATACTAAATATAAAAAATGGAAAATTTGTCTTTGATTTTTAAGGCTTATTAAACATTGAATATTTATAAAAAGTAAACAAAATTATTATAATTTTCATTAATATGAAGATGTTTCAAAAATTAAATGTTCGTGTATTCTTTAAACATAAACTCTTTTATATACATTTTAATTTTAAAGAAAATATCTTTATGACACGTAATTATTATATATATTAATATTTTTTTTATATTAAGTATGTTTGAAATATAATTTATAGCATTAATAATTTAATCAATGAAGATTAACCAATTAATATGGTTTGTTGAATTTATAATCAATACTATATTTAGAACCAAGATTTTTTTTCTTTTTCATCAATAGAAGAAAAATGATTTGAGCGAGAATTTGATAGTGATAATTAACCTCAGAATGTCATGTGTCCAGAATTATTTTCTTTATTAGTATAGATAGATGTTAATTCACTTGGTCCAGAATTATTTTCTTTATTAGTATAGATAGATTTTTTTTCTTTTTCATTCTTTATTAAATCCGGTCAGTCAAACCACTTGGTCCGGTTCGTTGGGTAACTCTCCCAATTTAACCCATCCCTTAAAATGGACTAAAATAACCCATTCTAATCCGGTTTTAGGAACAGTTTATGTTCTTTTTTTCTTTTTAGAAAATTAAGTTAGGTAATGTGTAAAGGAACATGTAATTAATTAAAAGATTGTTGGATTTTAATAATCTTAATTTTAATTATTGATTGGGATTAATTCTAAATGAAAAAAATGAATTTTGACAATCCAAAATTGTGAATTTATTTTTCTTCTACAATATTCTGACATTAAATGAAAGGTAACCACATTAGTTTTTTATGACATGGTCAACTCTTTCATTTATTAAGCTGGAACTGAAAAAAAAACACTTTTCTAGTTGGGATAAATCACGTTTATATAGTTAATTTCATGAGTTTTATCACAGTGGGATATTCGGTTGTAAGTTTCTTTGAAATTGGTGACAGACTAGGTCACCGACGCTGCCTGTAATTGTAAGTGTGAGTTACCTTTTGCCAATTAATGTACCCAGGTGCCAGATGTTAATGTTCGTTAAAAAAAAATAAAAAATAAGAAAATCATGGTACGTGTATAATTAAGTTTACTGTAAATATATTGATCAATAAATAGTCTATCTTTAAACTAACTCTTATGTTTCTTAACAGATTTTTTAACGACAATTTAGATCACCGGCGGTCAATTGACCCACCCGATCATTCACATTCCCAAGTACGGAACTTTGGGGGTACTAGGATGACGCGCCCGGTGTCCCCAAAGGGAAGCTCGTACATCAGTTGGTCGCATCAGTCCTGACTCGAAGACTCCCCAGTCCCCACAAAAGAAAACATACCATAGATGAGAAAACCCCTGATGCAACCTTACATAGAGGTGCACAAATCGGGTTCGGGTATGAAACCGGGTTCGGGTATGACCAGGTATTTGAAAATCGGGTATTAGCAATACCCGGGTTGGGTTCGGGTCTGGGTATTCTTTCTAAAAACCATACCCTATGCATCGGGTTCGGGTATTCTAAAACCAGGTATTTGAATACCCTATTTTCGGGTATTGAAAAAAACCCTATTTTTGGGTTTTTTTTTGGATATAGATTGGATTTTTTTAAGGGGTGACAATTTTTAGGGGTATTTTTGGGTATTTTTCAGGTATTTTTCGGGTAATTTCGGATACAGATCGGGTCTTTGAAAAACCCGGTTCGGGTTTTCGGGTATTACCAGGTATAAATCGGGTCCGGTTCCGGGTATGGGTTTTGGTACTGAAATGTATACCCTATTCGTACTCTACGAGTAGGGTCGGGTACGTGTTCGGGTATAAAAAAACCAGTTCAGGATATTTTTTTCGGGTCCGATTCCAGGTTGGAGTTTTTTTTGCACCTCTAACCTTACATGCTCGCCTCACTTCAACCATTTTGAATTAAAATCTGTTTTACACGTGTTCTAATAATAACTATCTGAATATATAAATAAAAATAGTATATTTAATTAAATAAAATAATGTATTTAATCAATCAAAGTAATTAAATAATTAGTAAATAATAATTAAGCCGAGCTCAAATAAGCTTAAGCTTAAAAGATAATTCATAAATCGGGCTTGAGTTTTAGATATCAAGCTCTATATAAACCAAGCCTCAGCCCAGGCCCAAACCCAAGCCCATTTACGTCTCTAATTGTGTTCCTCACGTAATTAAAGTCCTAGCTCACTCCACGTTTCCACTCAAGGCATGCTTAATTTCTTATCTTCAGTCCAGCCACTCACTTCGATATAACACCTTTTTTCACATATATATCCCTTGAACTTTGGAATAAAACCTCAATTGTATCCCCCTATTTTATCTTGTTTTTACTTGCACACTTAAACGTCATGTGATTTCTTAGTATATTTGTGCTTTAATTTCTAGGCGCCATGAATTTTTGACGACGTCCATCATGAAATTTTAGCACCAATTCTCAAAAGAATTTATGTAATATTTTAAAATTTTACAAATATAGTTAAAGTAGTTGACAAATATAAAATAACTAAGTTCATTTTGAACAATTAAGCAAATAAACTCATTCTAAACAGTTACGCTCATTTTAAACTATTAAGCCTACCAACTTCAACTAGCTGTGACGGTAGCAAACAAACATATGGGTGTTTGTGGCTTTTTGAAACAGTAGGGTGTTTGACGAATGTCGCTTATGCTTAGCCGAGGTGTGACCACATGACTTTTTACGAAGATGATAAAAGAAGACTCAAAATTGAACTTCCGAGCTACATTGATTGATGATTTGAAAGCGCATAGAAGATATTTCATATTGAATGACGGGGTAACCATACCGTTGACCTACTTATGTTCTAACCAACAAATCTTACGAATAAAAGGAACCATCAATTATAACTATATAATTATGTCCCCATCAACATTTCCTATGACAATGAATATCTTTAGACATATATGGACTACAACATGAAGGAGATCTCAAAAACTCAAAACACAACACAATAAGTAAAACTCATAAATGCCCTCGCTCAAACCAAGGACGTTCTATCTTCTTAGCAAGTGCGAGAGCAATCTACGTTTGTGATCACATATATTTTGGTAGCATCTTTGTATGAAAAATAAACCCCGTCATGGTATTATATGGAGGAGCATACCCGTGATGCATTAATGATGGTAAAAGCCAGAGCTGGCTTAACGAATGTAGATGCTTAAATCAAAATAAGATTTTTGGGCCTTTTTGTTAAGAAAAAATAATTGCTTATTATAGATTTTGAACTCGTAACCTATACTTTAATAACAACCAAGTCTACCGTCACACCAATACATAACTTTGAACTTTACCCATTATAATATATCTATATATATTGTTTTTTTTGAATTTAGAGTCCTTAATTAAGTGTGAGCTTAGATCCCTAACTTGTTTTCGCTGACCAACAGGCCGCCCCTGGTAAAAGCCTTTGATCACCCCAATGCAAAGAAATCATCGGTCCACCACTTGATACGACAAAGCAAAAATATTATAGGGTCCATCATGAATTACTCAAAAGTATAGGGGAGTCAAAGCGAACATCATCCATCAATAAATATAATTTTCTCCTCAAGTCATCACAAGATTTAGAAAGCTTCCTACCAAGATGGAAGTAAGTGGAGTATGGCGTGGTGTGGGAATAATAATATTGATAATACTTGTGTGGTGTGCATCAAGATTTTTGAATTGGGTGTGGTTCAAACCAAAGAGGATGGAGAAGTTTTTAAGGAAGCAAGGCCTCAAGGGAAACTCGTATAGATTCTTGTTTGGAGACATGAAAGAGTTTGTAAAGATTGTAAAAGAGGCCAAATCAAAACCCATAAATCTAAATGACGATATAGTTGCCCGAGTCTTGCCCTATGACCATAAAGTTGTCACTACTTATGTACACGTTCTGGCTCACTTTTCCTTGCTATTTTCCATCATTTTTTCTGTTTTTTTTAATTCTTTTGTAATGTTTAAAATAGAAGAGTAAATTATGGTTTTTGTCATTGTGGTTTGTTCAAATTTTTTATTTTATTCCAAATGTTTAAGTTTGCCTTTTTCGTCCATAGAGTGTCATTTTCGTTGCAATTTCCATCCATCTCGTTAACATATTTTGGGTTAAAATAAGATACTTTAACAAATCATATTTTAACTAATCTTTTCCTTGTTACCGATAATCCATTAAGGAATCTGAGTAACAGTTAATGATTTTTTTTTTACCGAAAATCGTTCTTTATTTTCATATGTATGATGAAAAGAAAAAATATAGAAATCTAGAGTTTTTAATATACACATAAAAAATTAGAATTGAGGATTGACATGCGGGTGGACATGGTTGAAAGATGGTACGATCAGTTTAGATAAAGTAGAGATAATGTAAGATAGCTATGTTGTTGTGAAGTGTGAACTTAAACTGATATTGTTAAATAAGCAAACTACCTGGAGTCCTAGACTATCCTAAGGACTAACAATGGTGTAACCAAACTATCCTAAATAATTTTATTTTGTAATTTGAAAACTAAAGCAATAATTTAAAAAAAAAACTATATATAAATAAATAAGAACTTTCATTTATAAAAAGAAAAATTACAAACTAAAAAAAATAAAACAAATAAATAAGAAAATAAAAATACTACTCGCCGTCGAGGTAGCTAGGTTAGATTTAGAGAGTCAATATGATCTACAAGATCCGATCGTAGTGGGAAATGAATTGTCGCATCTTGTAACTCATCCATTTCTTCGGTGTATTTCGGGTTCTCGACGAAGTAATCTTCCATTAGAACTTGGAGACCTTTTTCGTGATCACGATCCACGTATCTTCTTCTAGATGTACCGGTGCCTTCTTCTTTGGTTTGTAGGTCAAGATCATATAGAAATTGGATAATACTATCGTTGGAAGATTCTTTGTATTCAGGTGGACGGGAAGAAAATTCAAATTCATTTTTATGGTTGGAGTAGAGTATGCATAAATTTTATAAGAGTGGGTATAAAATTATTTGGAGTAGAGTGGGTATAAGATTGGTTATTTATAAGATAAAAAATAAGATAAATATAGCCGTTATCAACGGCTAGTCAAACTAGCCGTTGGCTAGTTGATGTGAGTTTCATCAAAAAAATGCTCGGGCAAAACTACCCCTCAAAATCTCACCGCTGCAAGAATCAGGGGGTGGCGGCGGTGCTCACCACGGTGGCAACCACTCGTGAGCCGGCCACTACCCGACCACGACTCCCTCCACCCTAAGGAGAGTAACCTTGATAAAAGAATTGCCTCTGTGGCGTACGTACCGACTTGATAATGGCCTCGGCCTTAACTATATCTCAGTCAAACGTGCTTGCCCTGCCATCTCCTTCCTTGAGAACCGAGTGAGTCTCATTTATGCTTTGTCCTTAACGAGAACTGTAGAAGCACATTGGCTCATAAACACCTTGAACAATTTCGTTGGAATTTGAATTTCTCGACATAATCCTTACAACATCATCAACAAAAAAAAATTAAAAAATCTGGAAAAAAGAAATTAAAGAGTTCATATAAGTCATATAGAAGTTATATGAGTCATATAGTTGTTTGATGTTCTTGACCAGATGCTTCGTATAGGTTATACGAGGCTTTTGTTAAGAACGATACAACTCATATAGTGGAAACCCTAAATCTTGTGTCTTGTAAATAATTAGCAGCAGAATCTTTTATTTTATTGAATAACTGACGAGATCTTGTATCGTGTCTGATAATTACCCGACATGTTTATCGAAAAAAAACCTTGATATGCACACAAAAAATAGGCATTTATACGAGTTGTATAGCTAAATTTTACATACACAGCTATACAAATAGTATAGACACTTATTTGACGTCAGGTCTAATACCGTCGAGTTGTATTGTGTTGGAGTTTGGGAGGTGGTGTGACTGTGTCTAATAACTTTCTTATAATTTATGATTATTTCGATAGCAGGGTACTTATGATGTAACTTGTTTCATTAAATCTATCATTTAATGCATTTTTAAAATTTTAATAATTTTGAAGTTTCTTCAATTGGCATAAATGATGCTATTTATTTATCGTACAGGCAAAAACTACTTCACCTGGATGGGACCTATACCTGTGGTGCATATTATTGAACCGGCTATGATAAAAGAAGTCTTTGCAAATAACTATCGATTTCAAAAGCCGAAGGGAAACCCTTTAATAAAGTTGCTAGTAGCAGGTCTAGCTGACGCTGAATGCGATCAATGGAGCAAACACCGGAAAATCATCAATCCCGCTTTCCATGTTGAGAAGCTCAAGGTTTGTTATTACATATTGTCTAGCAAGAAACTTTAGATACAATCATCAAATAATTGTGAGTTTTCATTATAGCATATGGTGCCTGCATTTTATACGTGCTGCGTTGAGATGATCAACAAATGGGAAGATATGTTAAGAAGGGAAAGCTCGTGTGAACTTGATGTTTGGCCTTATCTTCAAACGTTCTCCAGTGATGTAATTTCACGTTTGGCATTTGGTAGTAGTTTTGAGGAAGCTAAAAGAATATTTGAACTACAACTAGTACAAGCACAACTCGTCGTAGAGGCTATACTATCAATCTATATTCCAGGATCAAGGTGAGTATATATGTTCATAACTTTTGAGCTTGTTCACTTTTGATTAATGGAGATTGAAGGATTATTACAGTATATTTTCATTTCAAAATGGCAATACCTTAAGTTCTATTGTTGAAAGAGATGAATTTTAAAATCAAACACAACTTTGCAGATTTTTACCAACAAAAAGAAATAAGAGAATGAAGGAAATTGACCGTGAAGTGAGGGCTTCGATAAGGAGTATCATCGACAAGCGAATCATCGCAATTGAAGAAGGAGAAAGTAATAATGAAGACTTGTTGGGCATACTATTGGATTCCAATTACAAAGCAATAAAACAACAAGGGAATACCAATTCGGGATTAAGTATTGACGAAATCATTGAAGAGTGTAAGCTTTTCTACTTTGCAGGACAGGAGACCACAGGAACTTTGCTTGTTTGGACTATGGTGTTGTTGGCTCAACACACGGATTGGCAAGCTCGGGCTAGAGATGAAGTTTTACGAGTCTTCAAAGAGAACAAACTGGATATTGATGGGTTGAATCGTTTAAAAACAGTAAGTACTTTTACCGTAGGAAAAAAAAATTCTCTTATACATTGCCCGGCCTTTATTGTGTATATAAATCTCTTTACTTCCGTGATTCTATTGTGCAAAGTATATATTAACGCGAGTTCCATGAAATTACAAAAATATTAAGTATTTTATATCTGCATAGCTTTAAATATTAATTAGCAGAAAACCAAAAATAGTGTTTCATAATTTTTGCCTAAAGTAGCAGCAACAGCTGTCTTAACTTCTAAGGATTTGTCAGTGATTCAGTTCTATATTTAAGACTATGTAACTTCTTATGTTTTGTAGGTTAACATGATTTTTAGTGAGGTGCTTAGACTTTACCCACCGGTGACATCATTAACACGCACGATACATCAAGAAACCAAATTAGGCGACATCACAATACCTGCTGGATCTTTGCTACAATTGCATAATATGCTTTTGCACCATGACCGTGACATATGGGGTGACGATGTTAAGGAATTCAAGCCTGAAAGATTTTCCGAAGGTGTGTCAAAGGTGACCAAGGGTCAAGCATCATACATTCCTTTTGGTTGGGGTCCTCGTATATGCGTTGGACAAAATTTTGCTTTGTTGGAAGCAAAAACTGCGCTAGCAATGATTTTACAACATTTTCAGTTTGATCTCTCACCATCTTATTCGCATGCCCCACACACGATCATCACTCTTCAACCTCAATTTGGAGCTCATTTGATATTACGAAAACTTTAGATGATATGAACAGTATGCATATATAAATTTAAATTGTTTTGTTTGTGCCACACTAAAACTGCAATAAGCTGTCACCTTAGGAAAAAAATCTGTCTATATTATAATTGTTATAAATGCAGACATTTATACCAGCCCGATGTTTATAATTGTTATAAATGCAGACATTTATACGAGCCCGATGTTTATAATTGTTATAAATCTATCTATATTATAATTGTTATAAATGCAGACATTTATAATTGTTAGGCCCATTGGTCGAGCCCGATGTTTACTTGCTTTCATGGTTTGAGCTATATATATGTATAATGAATTAATTATGCATATATGTGTTAATTTTGATGACTCTGTATGAATGAGATTGCTCTTTACATTCTCTCAGTCTTTATCACGTTATCACCTCGTTTGCTCTCTATATTTGTTTTCACTTGCAACCCACAAAGAACTTCATAGCCTCTGACCGTCACAAGGAGTTTCACTGTGAATATGACGACATATTGGCTATCCACAACAAGGTTTTGAAAACCAACATGGTTGTTTCTTAAAATTCCTTACACTTTTAGATCTGTGACCACTAGGACATTCATAATCGTCCTGAATAAATGGCATTAAATTAGGTAGCCGGGCTTTGATGGCCATTAAAAAAAATCTTGGCACGTGTTTAATTAACCAGAGTAAGTGAGCCAAGTTCAAGTCTAGCTCAAATTTAAAAAAAAAAAATCAATTCATAAGTTGGGTTTGAGCATAAGCAATAAAGTTCTAAATAAGTCGTGTTTGAGCTCTCTTAGATTAAAGAAGGGGATATCATTTACATTGTAAAATTTTGTTCCTCACGTAATCAAGTCCTAGCTAACTCCACGTTTCCAGTCTATGTATGCTTAATTCCCCTTATCTTCAGTCCGGCCACTCACTTCGCTATAATACCTTTTTTGACATATATACCCCTTAAACTTTGGAATCAAACGTCAATTGTACTCCCCAATTTTATCTTGTTTTCACTAGCGCACACTTAAAACATCGTGGACACGGGTGGATCTAGCTAGGTGGTTTAGACAAGTTCGCCCACAACTCATGATTTTATGATTTTTTTTAGTATACTCGTGTTTCAATTCCTGATGAAATGTGATATCTTCCATCGTGAAATTTTAACACCAATCCATAACTTTTTTTTTTGACAGAGGTCCTCAATATAGAATTTATGTAAGATTATAAAATTTTACAAATATAACTCAAGTCGTTAACAAATATAAAATAACAAAGTTCATTTTGAACAATTAAGCAATAAGGATGTCTCTTCTCATTAAACAAAGGAATATAAATAATATTACAAAGGTACACAAATAGGAAATAAGATCATCCTAACTATATAAAATATATTCACAATATATGTCGTCTAATAGTCCCCCACAGTCGAAGCGGTAGCAGGAGGACGAACGCATAGACTGGATCGAAAACGAGTAAATAGTTCCTTAGGTAATCCTTTGGTGAAAATATCTGCATATTGAAATTCTGTAGGAACATGTAGAACCCGGACATGACCCACCTGAACCTTCTCTCGGACAAAATGAATATCAATTTCAACGTGTTTTGTTCGTTGATGTTGAACCGGGTTACTCGATAAATAAACGGCATAGACATTGTCATAGTAAATAATGGTGGCTGAACGTGTAGGTATGCCAAGTTCCAATAACAGGTTACGAATCCAACTTGTTTCAGCGACTGTATTAGCTACACCCCGATATTCTGCTTCAGCACTAGAGCGAGAGATCGTAGCTTGACGTTTAGACGAAAATGATATCAGATTATCACCAAAGTAGAAACAATAACCCGATGTAGAGCGGCGAGAGTCCGGGCATCCCCCCCAATCCGCATCAGAATACGTAGTAAGAAGCAAAGATTTGGAAGGATGAATATGAAGGCCAAATTCAATTGTACTCTTTAGGTAACGAAGAATGCGCTTGAGAAATGCCGTGTGGGGCTCACGGGGATCATGCATAAAAAGACAAACCTGCTGAACAGCATAAGAGATGTCGGGTCGCGTAAAAGTCAAGTATTGTTAAGCCCCGGCTAGACTACGGTATAACGAACCATCAGCGATTGTCGGACCACTATTAGCACTCAATTTAGAGTGTGTATCGACAAGAGTGGTAAGTGGGTGATATGTTGTCATATTAGCGCGAGAAAGTATGTCCTGAATGTAAGATGCCTGAAACAAAAATAAGCCCCCATTTTTCTTCTCAACATTAATACCTAAAAAATAATGCAAGTCACCCAAATCAGACATGGCAAACTCCTTGGAAAGCATACCGATGATAGCATTTAGTAAGGCGGTACTGGAAGCGGTAAGTATGATATCGTCCACATAAAGCAATAAGTAGGCCAGATCGTTCCCGTGCCGATAAATAAATAGAGAAGTGTCACTCACACAACTCTTGAACCCACATCGATTAATGAATGAAGCGAACCGATGATACCAGGCCCGAGGCGCCTGCTTAAAACCATACAAAGACTTTTTCAGTTTACAAACATAGTCTGGTCAGGTCGGGTCCGTGAAACCAGGCGGTTGAAACATATAAACCGTTTCATGTAGGTCACCGTGAAGGAATGCGTTTTTGACATTGAGCTGTTGAATTGGCCAAGCTCGAGAGACAGCAAGGCTTAACACTGTCCGAATCGTAGTAGGCTTAACTACCGGGCTGAAGGTCTCATCATAATCAATCCCAACCTGTTGAGTTTTGCCATTAACTACTAAACGTGCTTTCTATCGCTGCAAAATCCCATTCGCATGAAATTTATGCCTATATAAGCACATACAACGAATTATATGAGCATGGTCGGCCTAGGTACGAGATCCCAAATCTCATTGTTCAATAAAGCACTATACTCATCTAGCATGGCGTGTTTCCAATTCGGGTTGATTAAGGCTAGGGTGTGAGATTTAGGAATTGGTGAAATAGGTAGAGCGGGTTGAGTGTGAAGATCAAGGACGACACGAGGCTTAGAAATGCCATGTTTGGAACGAGTATCCATGGGATGGTTGTTGGCAGAATGTGTTGGGTTTGTGGAAGTGTGTTGGTTGTTTGGTTAGGGCATTGTGGTAGGTGGAGTGGGTGGGATTGTATCTGGTTGGGTCTGAGGAGATGGGTGGGAATTATTGTCGGTCGGAACGGAATCGGGTGTCGGGTCAGTGGCTTGGGGTTGGGGTGATGGGGACATGGCAGTGGAAAAGGGTTGTTGAAACAGGGTAGGAGATGGGGATGGATCGAGAAAGGAGTAATCTGGAGATGGTTGGTTATCGGCTGAAGCATAAGGAAATGTTTGCTCGTTAAACATCACGTGTCGGGAAAGAATGACCTTTTCGGTTGTAAGATTGAGAAAATGGTATCCTCGATGGTCAGTAGGGTAACCGAGTGTCAAACCCCAACCTAAGGCGGAAATGCCGGGGCGTGATCCGATTGCTCACAGCTCGAAGATACTATCATAAATATAAATGACAATATCTAATTAATTATTTGGTTCAAATAATACACACAATAATCAAATACAATCAAACAATTCAAATAAATAAATACAACAAGTCTAAATCCATGTTTGTCTTCATTAAAATCCTAAGGTCTTTCTAAGTGTCCATCCTTTAACTCAGGCAACCTGCATATGCGTAGAAAATGGAGTTTTGTCTACAAACATGTTGAGTGAGTTTACCATCAAGTTATGACACCAAAATAATGTTAATATGATAAATAAGCAAAATGTAATAAACGCGGTAATGAAATCAAACCATAAGCATGTAAGTTGCCGATTAAACCATTGCCAAGCGAATCGGGCGCCGGTAAATCAACCGTAAGCATATAAGAATAAGACCGTTGCCAAGCGAATCGGGCGGTGGTCAATAGAATGAGAACCCTCTCCAAGGGGATATGTCAAGCGAATTAATATAATAACACATAAGCACATAACAAGTAGATTTGATTAATCACACACAATTACACGTTTGCTATTTTTTGATATGTATGTATATATAGATATGTATGTATAGTATGATATACGCATATGTCCCCAAAACATTTATGAAAATCGAGTAAAATAGGGGAATGATAAAACTCACCTGATCGATTAAGCCAAACGGGAATGATTATGACAAGAAAGCGATAATCACGATCTTCGAGAATTATCGACAAAAATCCTATTTAAATGATATTATGAGTGCATTATAGATGATATAATACATATAACGAATTTAAGATTTCGATATGAGTTACAATTATGATTAGTATGTTATGGATTGAACGATTGATCACTACGAATTATTATTGTTATTATTTAATTATAAATCATTGTTTATCATATAATCGAATTTACAAATAATTTGTTTAATAAATACAAGTTGAGATCTATTATAATAATAATCGTTTGAATATATAATTATAGTAAAATTTATATCTTAAAACCATTTAACGAAACCCGCTAGTGAAAACACGTTTTAACATGTTAAAGACATTTATTATAACTTTGTTTAAAATAAATAATATATATATATATATATCTATATATATATAATAAATATGAAAAATTTATAAGATACTTTTATGACGAGAAATTATCGATATTGATATTAAGATTTAATTCAATAGTTTGTTGGTTTATTATTAATAAAATACATACATATACATGTGTATGTATATATATATATACATACTTGAAAACATGTAACGAGATCAATCGACATGAAACGTTTAGCCTTATGATGTTGGTTTAAATAAATAACGTCTAGTTTGATATTTAATATTAATTATTATATATTATAATTAATTAAAATAAGTTAAAAACAATTAAGATAAAAAGATCCAGAAAAAGGGGCTGGCGAGACTCGAACATGCGACCTGTGGCCGGACACGGGGTTGAGCACACACACCCTATCCAACTGTGCTAGGGTGTCAGTTGGTTAAGTTTTGTAAACAGTTTATTATATACATAACAAATAAAACTCAATTTTGATTCATAAACCCTAGACTTTTAATCAATCAATCTGTTAAACCTTCAAGAAATTAATGTTAGGGCTTTTGTTATACGATGTTAGACGATCATAATGCATACGTCAATTACATGATTTGATGTTTAAACCAGTGAGAATGACGAACTCAGTTGCCGGCCAAGAATGATGACGAACAAGGCATCTAGAGAAGTTTATAATCAAATTAACCAACGGGCTTCAGATTGCGCTGATATTAGGGAGGACATGCACGAGGAACTGAGTTATTATCAACCCTAGTATATATAATTGATTTTTAGGTTTTGTCAGTTCAGGTTATAAATCAAATTCGTATCCTTTTTGATCTTGTTTTCCAAATTAACTACGTTAGCTAGGCCAAAAATAATTAGAAGAATCAAAACCATGATTTAATTCTTGATTTACGACGAAAATTGTGGCACAAGATATCTATACGTGCCATGGATATGGATATACGGGTCTGGGTTACTGGTTGCGGATACGGGTTAACAATTGAATATACTAAAATTGCATTCTAGTCCCCGGAGATTGGTGATGGGAACAATAAGGGATTAAGGCTTATCTTTGGGTTAAAAATGCATATTTTTCAAAGTTACAGATATATTAAATATAATAAATCAAATATAAATCGTATAATATTTTCTCGATGGACGTGAAAATTTTTAGTGATGAATTTTCCCGAATATAAAATGGGTCGAGTAACGGGTATGAGTTGTTTGTGGAAAATCTGAGTTGTTTGTGGAAAATCCGAGTTTGTGGAAAAGATTTAATTAAAAGTAATTATTACATAAAAAGATTTGTAACAATATTAATTAAAAAGCATTCATTCTAGGTTTGGGTTATGTGTTCCATACGTCAATCACAGATTCTTTAGTCTTTCGTTTTATAATAATTGCTAGTTCTATGGTTTGATTTATGATAACAAACGATACCCTAACTGAATTGTTGACACAAATGAATCCGGACTCCACAATTGTCAAATCTATGTCTAGGACAACTAACTCAATGATAAGATTTGATGATTCTAGTCCAATGACACAAGAGCTTAACCCTAAATGTTGATGAACAACCAAACAAACGTTACACGAATCAATAATCGCAAACACAAGCCTTAATCAACCAAATAACTAATTAAGCAAGACAAATTCATATAAAATCAATCAAGCTATATTCATTAAGCATAAGAATCTGATCATAACAATATTTCACACAAAACCTTAGCCTATAACGAACACATACGACTAGCCGGACATCGACATAATTGTTAAAGCACTTATCTTGATGAACATATGATCAATGACGGAACCGGAAGCTTCGAGATGGTTAAGGGGTTTATATAAGGCAAACCTAAATTTTTTCCGACTTAAGCATCTTCGCATATCGCTAAGATGATAAGCGTGCTTCTTCGCGTATCGCAAAGGACAAAATAGTCGCGACCTGATTTCTGCAACTTCGCGTATCGCGAAGTTGCCCTTCTTTGCATCTTCGCGTATCGCGAAGATGTAAAACTTCAGATTTTTTTATTAATCTTCTTGAATGCCTCGTGATGCGTGCACATCCAATCTCTCACTTCTCGATCTTCATTCCAATATCCGCGTTAAGCTCCAAAGCTTCCAATGTCCTGAAAACACTTAACAACGCTTGAAGTACCAATGTTCATTCATTTATTTAACTAAAATTAACTCATTAATATATAATAATTAACTTTTACCCAACCACATCCCCACACTTATCCTTTTTCGTCCCGAAAAAAATTTTGCAATGAAATCAGAATCAGAGACTATTTTCAAAATACTTCATAGATTATCTTAATTAAGCACCAGGAACACAAAAACCGCGATTGCCGATGTTGTTGTCTACTTAAACCCATGCCTTAATACTTACCGGGAAAAATAAGGTGTGACGATTTTATTATTTCATATGATTAAAATGGAACCCACACCTCAAAGCCCTGAAGCCGCCTTACCATGCTTTATTATAGTTTTACCGAACCAGACCACCCCAACTTGACTTAAACCATAAAATTAGACGATCAAAATTTTGCACATTTGTACAATTTTTCTGTAACATCCGTATTTTGAGAATTATTAAATAACGGAAAGTTTTATTATTATCAGTGTGTCGTTAGTTTGGTTGTGCGCGTGTTTGTATTTGGATAAGATTGGAATGGAGGTGGATGGTGGGGCCCATGGCTCCCTATATAAGGCCATTTCCTATCCTTTCACCATTTCTTTACACGACACACACACACTAGAAAACACACACTTTCTCTCTAGCATTTCGGATTCGGATCCAAGCAAAAGTAAGGAAGATTTTCGTGTTTAAGTGCCTTAGAATAGCAAGAACACGTCCAGACCTACGATCCGAACCAAACCCGAAGCAAAAAGGTGGGTTTTGGTTTAGAAGGTTAAGTTTTTTTTTATGGTTAGTCTTGGCATGCAAACCGATAGAAGGATAGATCGGGGTGTAAGATGGAAGAAAAACATGAACTTGATAAGTTATAACCCCACGAGAGTGTTATATGGTAAAAATGCGATGTTCGGGCCTTATAAAACGCAAGTATACAAAGTTGATACAACCCCAAACCCTTGGAAAGGGTTAAATTGGGTCCTAAGGGAGAGTCGTGGAGTGAAATGGCCATAAAATGGTAAAAACAAAGAAAAAGAAAAATTTTGCATCGCATAAGCCATGCGAAGCGAAAAAGGTTATTTCGCATCGCACAACGATGCGAAGCGAAAAAGGTAATTTCGCAGCGCACGGCCATGCGAAGCGAAAAAGGTTATTTCGCATTGCATGTCCATGCGAAGCGAAAAAGGTTATTTCACATCGCATGACCATGCGAAGCGAAAAAGGTAATTTCGCATCGCACAGTCATGCGAATCGAAAAAGTTCCATGCGAAGCGAAATTTTCATGTGAAATTGTTTTTTTTAAATTGATGAAAAACGCATGAACTTGATAAGTTATAACCCCACGAGAGTGTTATATGGTAAAAATGCGATATTCGGGCCTTATAAAACGCAAGTATACAAAGTTGATGCAACCCAAAACCCTTGGAAATAGTTAAATTGGGTCGTGAGGGAGAGTCGTGGAGTGAAATGGCCATAAAATGGTAAAAACAAAGAAAAAGAAAAATTTCGCATCGCATAAGCCATGCGAAGCGAAAAAGGTAATTTCGCATCGCACAACCATGCGAAGCGAAAAAGGTAATTTCGCATCGCACAGCCATGCAAAGCGAAAAAGGTTATTTCGCATCGCATGACCATGCGAAGCGAAAAAAGTTATTTCATATCGCATGACCATGCGAAGCGAAAAAGGTAATTTCGCATCGCACAGTCATGCGAAGTGAAAAAGTTCCATGCGAAGCGAAAAAGCATGCGAAGCGAAATTTTCATGTGAAATTGTTTTTTTTAAATTGATGAAAAACGTGGCCCGATCCACTTTCTGATGAATTTTGTTAAAGGATTGTTAGTGAAAATAAAATTTTTCCAAGCTGACCTGGCAGCTCTACCCCAGCCAGAGGCTCTGCCCCTTGGACCCTGCTAGGGGATGCCGCCCTTAGACCCCGCTACCAGGGGCGCTGCCCCCGGACCCCCGTTAGTTGAGGCTTTCATTCACTTAGATGTAAGAAGTAGTTGAAATAGATAATTGATACCCGTGCCTTGTTACACAGTTAGCCGTACACAGATAAAGAAGGGCATCACACTTAACTCCGAGAGAAACAGGACCCAGGTGAGTTTTCTAGCCCCATTTCTGTGTTATGTTTTGGGGCTGTGTGCATACTCAATGTGATTAGTTAATACACTTACCTTAGCGGTAAGTGTATGCCGTATGAATGTTTATAAATATACCTAATTAGTGTAGAAAGAGTTAAACGTATGTGTGAAGAGGTATATGATCTGGCTAATGAAAGAAAGGTATGTACGATATGTGTAGTGTATGAATGGTATGTGTGATATGTAGAGTTGAAGAATAAAGGGTTGCCTACCCTAATAATATATGCGAAGAATAAAAGGGTTTCCTACCTTAATAATTTATGCGAAGAATAAAGGGTTGCCTACCCTAATAATATAGGCGAAGAATGAAGGGTTGCATACCCTAATAATATATGCGAAGGTTATATGACGAAAGGCTCTTTAAAAACATAGAAAGGTTATGTATGTATAAAATAATGTAGGTAAGTAAAAAAATAGGAATGTATGGAAGTAAGAATGTAAAGAATGAGAATGAAATGTATGTTACCTGCTTAACTAGAACTCACTCAGCGTAGCTGACTTTTAGTATGCACGCAGGCAAATAGGTTGAGGCAGCTGACTTGAGGAGGGACACATGGCATGAGCTAAAGAGACTGGTATCTATGAAGAAGTGTCATGACTGTCTTATGTTATGTCTATGAAAGGATATTTTGTATGTTAAGACAAGATTCGATGTTTTGTAATGTAATGTATGAAGTTCTTTTAACTATTCCGCGAAAGTTTTAATTAACTCTGATTTTAGAACTGTGTTTATAAGTAAATCCAACGCCAAGGTAGGGTTTCCGGGATCGGGGCCTTACATTTTCAAACCCATATGTAATAATAGCTAAGACAATCTTGGATATTTTTATCGAACAAAAACCTAAACTTAAGCATTAAAGTCTACCAAACCAAAATGGCCATTAGATACGATTAAGGTGCAATTAGGTAACCAACTAGTAAATAGCCCCCACTACATGACATACCCCCGTTATCAAGCAATACCCCGAAGTCCATCACCATACGTGAGTAGGCACGAATTCATCCGTAGGCCTTACATATGACGTGTCTCATGTGATCCGTTTCTTAATGGTAATGAGACGCGAGCACAGGGACCCCACATGACTAACAATGTGGATGATCAAGTCAGTAGTGAATTTGTACTTTGAAAAGACTTTTTGTGATCATGTTTATTGACTTATGAATTAGCAGATAAACTGCGGGTTTGTTCTTTTTAAGCTTTTTTAATATGAATAAATCCATTTAGGATTTACGCATACCAGATGATAAACCGCATACCGACCCATGGTCTCCGAACCCCGGAGCATCCCATCAATACAGGATTTAAGGCCATAAAACCATACGCCTATGAAGTGTTAGCCACTTAACTAGCAGTTTTTTCATTTATGTTTATATCACAAGCCATTTAGCATACTCTAATGTTAAACCTATCCAACCATTGTACTATAGACTATTCATATTAAAATATATTTTTGGTGATCAAATCTAATAGAAAGGCTTGAGTATGGCCTAATCTTTCATTCTAGTCCTTACACAGGCTTAGCTAAACAAACAAAACCCTGAAGGCGTTTCTCACTAATAATCAAGCATTTAAAAGTTCAATTAAGTCTACAACCAAATTATCCTTTCATTCTCAAGGTTGAGCCTACCGACACATCCCAAATTAAGTGCGTTCCCGTTTTATTTATCTCATATTATATAATAATTTTGAAAAATTATCCCCGATTTTTCTATCATTTTCCATTTATTATGCAAAAAATCTTAACTCAAGGAACATTAAACTTTAAAATTTTTCAATTTCTCCCCCCATCCCCACACTTGAGGCAAACATTGTCCTCAATGTTTAAAATTTAAGACATAAAATATGGACGAGGTTAAAATTCAATTCGACAAATTTTAAAAAAAAAACGGGCCTAATATGATTGTGGTAAATTATACATAAATACAATTACACTTTTAACACAAAAACTAATAAAACAAATAAAGTTATGAAAACGAAATCACCTGACAGAAAATATAACTCTTATGTGCAACTCTCGTGCCCTCGGTGATCTCTCGGTGAACCTTACCTCCTCAACTCTCAAAATAAAATCTGCAAACTCACACACGTGTAGAAGCAAGCTTCTCACAATTATTAAAAAGATAGGTCTTTTAAACCATTTGCACAAACCATTCATTTTAAATTACCAACAGAGCTTAATTAATTTCATAACCAAATTTGTTAAACGACTAAAAACGTTAAAAGACCTAACTCACTTTCGTAGGAATCACGATTGCATTTAGCGTATGCAACAAGCCCTTTAACCCCCTGGTAGCCCGGGTGGACAAGTATGGTCTCGTGAGGGTTTATTTTGAACTACACCCACAAAGTTCGACTACAACAAAAATATACACGTACCTGAATACAAGGTCGGGCTGCCTCCCGGTTAGCGCTAATTTTTTGTTAAGGTCTTCAGCCAGACCGTTACCTGATTTGGCGATTTATGGTGGTCTAATGGAGCATTTGCCTACCGAATTTCCTCTAAAAGCTCGGTAGTTGATATGCCTCAGTTTCTCTTCTTCTTTCCTGTTAAGTATGTTTGATGAATCCATACAAGCGGACGTGAATGACTTTTACCCGTAGAATTTCTCATATACTCCAGGTGGTTAAAAAGTCGAGCACACCCACTTTTTCTTTTGTTTGAGCAACCCAAATTTGATCGAAAGCGAGCTGAACATTTCCCCACTGAGTTCTCGGAGTATGCTCGGTAGTTAAGGTGCCGTGCGCCCCCCTTCTTCCTTGTGGTTAGCATATCAATAGAAACAATATAGGCCCATTTCACCATGTTCTGTTCAGTGTCTTCCAAACTCACTTTCCTTTTTCTTGAACTTGAACCATCACCCCAATCTTCATTTATGTGTGTGACCAAAATGGGAGAACGATTGGAATTCACCTCGGTCACTTTAATCATCGGTTCTTTAAAGGTTGGTATGTCTTCAATAGGGTTTAAACTTTCAACTTCATGCCCTAAATGATCTGAACTGTGTCCCTCAATTTCATCATCTTCAACCACAACCGCAACATTCATTGGCTCATTAGTAATTGACGGATTTGGTGTGGTATTAATCTCCACAACCTCTTCCTCCACTTCGTGCTCTAAAATTCCTTGAACCTCATCTATCACTGCATTATCCACCACGACACCACTAACCAACTTCTCTCGTTCTCGTTTAATTTGGGCCACCTCTTCTAATAGTTGACTCATCAATTCATCTTGGGCCGCATTAGACGTTTCTTAAAGCTTTAACCTTTGATTTATAGCCTTATTCTGAGCTTCTTGATCTCTCTTCATCTCCTTCAGAAAATCCATAACGTCTTTCATAGACTCTTCATTTTTACCGGAGGAATCTTCATGATCTTGCTGATAATTCTTTTGATAAGTACCACCATGATTATAATATTGAGGGACTTCTTTGTATATAGGTTGTAGGTACTCATCATAATAGTAGTCATCCTCCTCTTGGTAACTTACAAAAGTTGGCATCTCAGGTCCATCACTATCATATTCACTTAACTCGTAGTAGCTTTGAGGATTGTATGAAGGTGGTTCATAGTATGGGATTGAATGGTACGAATCTGCTTCTTCCACGAACTCATATCCCTCATATGGGTCATAAACCCAACACTCTGTCATTGTGAGTTACCTACACACATGAAACACAAAGATACGAAGCATAAAATCAAACAAATAAAACTAAAAACAAAAACAAAACACTAAACTAGCACTTTGCGCGTTAAGTCCCCGGCAACGGCGCTATTTTGACGTAGGCCATCGCGGTCTACTCAAACAATAAATTTTAAACTTAAATACCTATAACTAGTACGGGTTAGTAAGGTCATCTCCACAGGGACTCAAGGAAAGTGCAAGTTTATTTAATTTAAAACTGATTATTTAATCTAAGCGGACAGACGATGTCAAGCGGTTTTTTATAAAAAGATTTAATTAAAACTAATTATTACTTTAAAATATTTGTAAACAATATTAATTAAAAAGCATTCATTCTAGGTTCGGGTTATGTGTTCCATACGTCAATCACAGATTCCTTAGTCTTTCGTTTTATAATAATTGCTAGTCCTATGGTTTGATTTATGATGACAAACGATACCCTAACCGAATTGTTGACACAAATGAACCCGGACTCCACAATTGTCAAATCTATGTCTAGGACAACTAACTCAATGATAAAGTTTAATGATTCTAGTCCAATGACACAAGAGCTTAACCCTAAATGTTGATGAATGACGTGTGCAAATATATATATAAAATTTGAATAAAAGTTTCACACAAATCGGGTTTTAAAAATGGTTTTCACCAACAACCAAACCATACACGAAAGGCAAGTGTACCTATCGTTTGTAGCAAAGTATCGACAAGAACCGAGTGTCAATCCATGGACGCGGCTAGCTTTTGATACTAAATCTTCGTAATTAATTTAACCAAACAAACAATCCAAATAATTTTTTCAAGTAACTAAACTAGCATACAACAATAACAAAGCAAAAAAAATACAACTAACAATCAATCCAAACAAGGCTACTTAGACTATGCATCCACTCAAATTTAGTGACAAAATAGCAATAATAATGACAAATATCATGTATTAAGCACCAACATCAAATTCCAATCAAGGCAACCTAATACTATCAACAAAACAACATGATGGGTTTTCAACAAGTTAATAACCATAGATTAGTAAGTTTGTCAAAACTACCTAATCTCATAATCAAAGCAAAGCTAGAATGAAAACAACAAACTAACCACCTAAAATCATGTAAAATAGACAAGTTCAAGAATACTAGTTAAACACATGAAACTTTTAATTAGCAAAATATGAACCAAGAATTATGGCCTTAATCCCTAGCAAATATTAACCAACTCAAAGAATCATATTATCACCATACAATTTTCCAATATTAAGTGATAGGTTTCATGCTTGTTAAAATTCATAACCAAGTTAATTTCCACTAGTCATTCCTAACTTAATGATATAAACAAAGTATGCATACACAAACTAAGTTCATAAACAAATGTTCAACACATAGTTTTCCAACATATTATGGTTAAACATTTATCAAACTAACAAGACTAGGAATTAAAACAAGCATTCAACCATCAAACTCTATTCAAGAACATGTCATAAACTTGAAGAACACCAACTTGCCAAAATCATGCATAGATAAAATATAACAAAAGTAGAAGTTTCAACATAATCTAAGTAGTAAACGTATTAGCCCATAAGGCTTGATACAACAAACAAAATCAAAGTAGTCTTAAAAGCATTGTTAGGAACAAGAAATTGCAAACTAAGATGAACAATGAATGCTATTTGCAAGGATGATCATACAAGATGTAAGCCTTGAATTTTCATTAGCAAACACACAATAATTTTCCAGCAATTTAGAGAATTCCCCTAAGGCTCCACACTTGAAATGGGAGTAATGGAGGTGTATTTAAGCTTTCTGGATGTCTGGCACGGGCCCATGCACGGGCATGCACGGTCGTGCATATAAGTGGAAAGTCAACACCCTGCTTTAGTCTGACCAAAAGGGCAGACTTCTCTGTTCTGGCACGGTCACCGGCACGGGCCAGCACGGCCGTGCAGGTCATGCACGGTCATCCGCACGACCATGCACGGTCGTGCACTTTTGAATTTTTGCGGCACTGGCTTGCATCTCCGGGAAGCACGGTCGTGCAAGATCTTGCACGGTCATGCGGGGTCGGCAGATTGCTGATTTTGTCCACGAAACGCCCTCTTTTCTTGTTTTCTTTGTCGGGCGGGCGTCTGGACCTGCAAATTCACAAATAACTCAAATAAGTACCAAAAACAATGAATTTGCATGGTGTTCGGCTAAAATATAAGGAAAATTTGGTGTAATAAGATGTACACTTTGTGTTACATCAATGAACAACCAAACAAACGTTACACGAATCAATAATCGCAAACACAAGCCTTAATCAACCAAGTAACTAATTAAACAAGACAAATTCATATAAAATCAATCCAGCAATATTCATTAAGCATAAGAATCTGATCATAGCAATATTTCACACAAAACCTTAGCCTAGAACGAACACATACGACTAGCCAGACATCGACCTAATCGTTAAAGCACTTATCTTGATGAACATATGATCAATGACGGAACCGGAAGCTTCGGGATGGCTGAAAATCGTCCTAGAACACCTCTTCTGCCTCTGGAAGTCATAATAATCCGAATGGTGAGGTTAAAGGGTTTATATAAGGCAAACCTAAATTTTTGGCCGACTTAAGCATCTTCGCGTATCGCGAAGATGATAAGCGTGCTTCTTCGCGTATCGCGAAGGACAAAATAGTCGCAGCCTGATTTCCGCAACTTCGCGTATCGCGAAGTTGCCCTTCTTTGCATCTTCGCGTATCGCGAAGATGTAAAACTTCAGATTTTTTTATTTAATCTTCTTGAATGCCTCGTGATGCGTGCACGTCCAATCTCTCACGTCTCGATCTTCATTTCAAGCCCGTAAATATCCTCGTTAAGCTCCATAGCTTCCAATGTCTTGAAAAACACATAACAATGCTTGAAATACCAATTTTCGTTCATTTATTTAACTAAAATTAACTCATTGATATATAATATAACTAACTTTTACCCAAGCATCATGGAAAAAGGTTAGGAAAAACAAGTAAAATAAGAAATTAGAGATAGAAAAAAAATGAAAAAAACAAAAAAACAAAAATGAAAAAAAAGGGGATACGAAGAAGAGAAAAAAAAAGTATAGAGAAAAAAGAAAAGAAAAAAAAAGATAAAAGAAGAAAAAAAAATAAAAGATAAAAAAAAGAAAAAAAGGATAAAGAAAAAAAAAGAATGAAAGGAATGAAAAAAAATAAAAAAGGAAAAAAAAGAAATAAAAAAAGGAAATGAAAATGAAAAAAAGAAAAAGGTGGAGAAAAAAAGGGAAAAAAAAAGAATGAGAAGTAAAAAGGAAAAAAAAAAGAAAAAAGTAGAGAAAAAAAAAGAAGAATGGAAAAAAGATAAAAGGAAGAAGAAAATATATTTTGACGTAGGCTGTCGAGGTCTACTCAAACAATTAATTTTAGACTTAAATACCTATAACTTGTACGGTTAAGTAAGGTCGTCTCCATTGGGATTCAAGGAAAGTGCAAGTTTATTTAATTTATAACTAATTATTTAATCTAAGCGGACACACGATGTCAAGTGGTTTTTTATAAAAAGATTTAATTAAAACTAATTATTACTTTAAAAGATTTGTATACAATATTAATTAAAAAGCATTTATTCTAGGTTCGGGTTATGTGTTCCATACGTCAATCACAGATTCTTTAGTCTTTCGTTTTATAATAATTGCTAGTCCTATGGTTTGATTTATTATGACAAACGCTACATTAACCGAATTGTTGACACAAATGAACCCGAACTCCACAATTGTCAAATCTATGTCTAGGACAATTAACTCAATGATAAGGTTTGATAATTCTAGTCCAATGACACAAGAGCTTAACCCTAAATGTTGATGAACAACCAAACAAACGTTACACGAATCAATAATCGCAAACACAAACCTTAATCAACCAAGTAACTAATTAAGCAAGACAAATTCATATAAAATCAATCAAGCTATATTCATTAAGCATAAGAATCTGATCATAACAATATTTCACACAAAACCTTAGCCTAGAACGAACACATACGACTAGCCGGACATCGACATAATCGTTAAAGCACTTATCTTGATGAACATATGATCAATGACAGAACCGGAAGCTTCGGGGTGGCTGAAAATCGTCCTAGAACACCTCTTCTGCCTCTAGAAGTCGTAATAATCTTAATGGTGAGGTTAAAGGGTTTATATAAGACAAACCTAAATTTTTGGCCGACTTAAGCATCTTCGCGTATCGTGAAGATGATAAGCGTGCTTCTTCGCGTATCGCGAAGGACAAAATAGTCGCGGCTTGATTTCTGCAACTTCGCGTGTCGCGAATTTGCCCTTCTTTGCATCTTCGCGTATCGCGAAGATGTAAAACTTCAGATTTTTTTATTTAATCTTCTTGGATGCCTCATGATACGTGCACGTCCAATCTCTCACGTCTCGATCTTCATTTCAAGCCCGTAAATATCCTCGTTAAGCTCCAAAGCTTCCAATGTCCTGAAAACACATAACAACGCTTGAAGTACCAATGTTCATTCATTTATTTAACTAAAATTAACCCATTAATATATAATAATAACTAACTTTTACCCAACCATCAAAGGATGAGCATAATTTCGTTGAGGCGTCGGATCATACGTTCAGATTTACCGTTTTGTTGTGAGGTATATGGACATGAGAGACGGAATTGCTGACCATGGGAGGCTGCAAAAGACTTAAATTGGTGATTGTCAAATTCTCGTTCATTGTCACTTTGAAAAGACTTGATGGAAGTGTGAAATTGGGTTCGAACGAATGCATGAAATTGTGTAAATTTATCGAAAACCTCTGACTTAAATTTAAGAGGATAGACCCATGTAAATTGTGTTAAGTCATCAATAAGAACCATATAATATTTATAACCTGCATGACTTTGTATCGGAGATCAGGGCCGTCCCCGAGAATCCTAAAAAATTCGAGGGCTTGGGGAAAATGAAAAAATGGGCCCTAAAAATAAAAAAAAATTAAAAAAAATCAATAACTTATATATAAAAATTCAATATTACAATGACAGTTATATTAATTATGATAACAATTAACAAACTTAAGTTATTGCAACAATGGTCAAATTTGTATACTTAGAGCATCCCAGCACATTCTATATAGTTGTAAAACCCATATAATTTAGGGTAAATTTTGAGAAAGGCTATCAAAATCACCTCTCCAATCCATTCCCTATTATATGGATGAGTTATATGGCAACTAAAGTAAAAACTTAAATATAGGATCTCATTTTTGATACATACCATATAATATATCAATTATCTCTTAATCGTCATATACTATATAACAAGACAGAAGAGAAAAAAATAATAAAAAGAGAATTTATGGATATGAATAGGGAATAAAATGTGGAAGATTTTTGAAAAATTATAGATAAATTTATGTAATGGTGTTTTTTAGTTAAATTATATGGGAAAATATATGAAATGGGCTAGGAACGCTCTTAAACAATTCATGAGTCTTTTTTTAGCATTTTTTATTTTAAATCAAAAATTATTTTAGTCTTTAAATATAATAAATAAAGAAACATAAGACATGGGCATATTAAATAAGCAAGTAAGAAAAAAATCAAATAAGATTGGACCCTAATTTTAGTGGCTTGCGCTTCTTGTTGATCGTTGGAACAACAACAAAAGAAAAAAAAAGCAAAAAAAAAAAAAAACTGTTAGATGAAAGTGCTTCCTGTTGAGCAACAAATAAAATAAAAACTGCCACAGGGAAGAATCGAACCTGAACATCCTGTTCGAAGAACAAGGGCCTTACCAGTCGCACCAACTTACATTTTTTGTCATATATTGGTTTGCTTAAATATTAAATAATAATGTGAAAAATTAATTATGGGCCCTAAAAAATGTTTGGGCCTTGGGCTGTTGCCATCTCTGCCCACCCTATGGGTCGGGCCTGCCGGAGATGTCCACAAATCACAATAATGATATCAAATGGTAATAACATATTAGAAACTGAATCAAGAAAAGGTAATTTCTTATGTTTAGAAACATTACATGAATGGCAAACAAAAGACGAACAAAGTTTAGTGCAGGAAATAAATTTATTTGAAACTAAAAAATCCATAACATGTCTTCCCGGGTGTCCGAGCCGATCATGCCATGATTTGGAAATGGTAGAGGTGAGAAACGTGGATGCTTGTTGACTTGGATTGAATGTATAGAGTGGACCATCACTGTCGTGGTGGGATATAAGCTCCCTAGTCGAGTAATCCTTCAAAGAAAAACCAAACGGGTCAAAATCAACGGAAAGCCAATTGTCGATAGTAAATTGACGGACATAAAGTAGGTTTTTGATAATTTGCGGGGCATAAAGAATATTATTAAGTTTGAGGTTTTTATTTAGGTGAGGTAAGGTGGTGTGTCCTGATTTGAGAATTGGAACATGGTTACCATTACCGACGAGAATAGAGTTAATTGAACAAGTTGATGGTTGAGAGATGTACCTTGATTTGCGGTTAAGTGCGATGTTGCTCCTGTGTCCATAACCCAATTATCCTGATTAATATTTATTGCCTGAAAAGCCTGACCCAAATCAGTGGGTTCAAATCCATTAAAAATGTGCCAATGGATTGGAATGTGAGTTGTTATTAGATGAAGACCCTTGAGAACCTGATCGAATTTGCTGATTTGAAGTCCACGAAGGTTGAGCACACCCAGGTTGGGTGGGGAACGGACAAGGTGGTGGCGGCATGCCCCACCAATTAGGCCAATTGGTTTGTTGTTGGCGAGATTGGCCAGCAAAGTTTAGGCCATAGTTATTTTGATTTTGTGGACCAAAATTATTTCTGCTTCGATTTGGATTATTGTTCCAGCGGTTATTGCCTCTGCCCTGATTATTCAAACTCCAATTCCCACGAGATGAATTTGGTGCCCGAGAATCAGATTGGTGAGGGCCAGTGTTATTACTCGTGCGTTGACCAGTGGAAGGACTGGAGGCAGTAGCAGCTAAGGGAGGGGTATTGGCAGTGGCTAAAGCATCCCGAGCAGCTTGGCGTTGGTGTTCTCGTTCCAACATATCTCGTGCCTCTTCCCATGAAGAGGAAGAATTATTAATTATAGAACTAGTAATTAACATCGTATTCAACCGGTAACCCGCGAACGAATTGAAGAACTAGTCTCTTTTTGGTGACGGGTTGTCAACGTCCCTGAGTTGATTTGCAAGCTCCTTTAGGCATTGACAGTAGGCCTCAAGCGATGGCATGGATTTAAGTGTTAGAGTTGTAAACTCATGTTCAAGGGCCCCGGCTCGAGAACTTTTGTTGTTTAAAAAAGTTGCTGCAAGACGTTGCCACACCTCATAAGCCGTTGATTCGGCTTCAAGAACACGATTTAGGATGTCGACATGTAGTGTGCTATAAATCCATTAAAGGACTATGGCGTTAATTTCTGACCATGCAGCAAAGGCTGGATCGGTTCCATCAATGTGTGACATAACTTTGTACCCCTTGGCACGGAGTTTAAAAAGTTTGACCCACGAAGAGTAGGTAAACGTTTTTTCGTCGAGGACGTGAACTTTGTTTTGAATGTTTGTGACCGTATACACAGGATGAAGAGTAGTTGGTTTTTCTGCAGGTGGTTGATTGGTGGCCATGGTAGTGAACAGGTTGAAGAAATCGCTCGAAACTGATAAAGAAAGCTACTACAGAAATCGGTCGGAACCGATGAAGAATGCTAGGGCCGGCTGAAAAAAAACTAGAGAGGCTGTGATACCATGTTAATGTAATTGAATCTAATATCTCTTCTCATTAAACAAAGGAATATAAATATATTCACAAAGTTGACAATTGCAAACAAAAATATGGGTGTTTTGAGGCTTTTTGAAAGAGTAGGCCGGTGCTCGAGGAATGTCTCTCATGCTTAGCTGAAATGTAACCATATATATGAATTTTTACGAAGATGATAAAAGAAGACTCAAAATTAAACTTCCAAGCTACATTGATGATTTGAAAACGCATAGAAGATTTGCCATGTTACAAAGGGACCATCATCTATACCTATTTAATTAAGTCCCCATCAAGACTTCTTACGACAATGAATATCTGTAGGTCTCGAAACCTGATCCGACAACAAACGGCTTTGCTCTTGATAAACGCTCGAGACGGGTGCGGTGAAACAAACGATCGAACAAATATATAAAGATAATATTGAACGACTCCGTAACCGGTAATAAAAGATTCATGACATTAAACGAACCGATCCCACCCAAGGTGAGCTCCCCTTGGGTGGTTGTTTACACCATACAAAACACACACACAAATAAAGACAACAAGTCTCTATATATAGCTATACAAACATTCTAGAAGATCTCCTATCCCCGTTGAAGCTAAACGCGTGCCCGAAGCTCTTGTCTCGTGTCCGGATTCCTCTCCGACATTAATTATTAACTTGACCGTAAATATATAATGGGTTTCGTAATTTGATATCGCAAGTCACATTTTTGGCCTTACAATCACCCCCTTGACTTGTGATCTCAAAACATCGTCGAAGTACGAAACCGGTTATATAATCATGTTCCTTGATTTATATTATCGTTGGTCCTCTAGAAATAAAGCAGTACTCTTATTAACATGTTCCTTACAATAATCATTTATCGTTGATTATCAAGGAACAATGATAATAAAATCAACAATATAAATCAACGATAAATCGATAATATATTATCGTTGGCCTTATAATAAATGGGTTTCGTACTTTGATCCATATTACACAAATGTGTCTTATAATCATGTTGCTTTCCAAGGATCACCTTTCCTATCACACCAACCACATTATAGTTCAAATGAGTTCTATGGCACTCCTAGGAGAAAGTGTTGTTTTGTGTGTGGTCACTCTTCTCACCTTGCGAGACATTGCAAGCACTGGTTCAAGCAACAGCTTGATATTCAAAGGCGGCTTAGTCAGTCCCCAAAAGGAGCTTTTAGTAGCCTTGATTCAAGGACTGATCAAGCTAATAGTGAACCCAGTGAAATGGATGTGAGATCCAAAGTAAATAAAGTAAAACACAAAGAGAAACCTTTTTGGAAAACCAAGAAGGATAAAATCAAAAAGGATCTTAAGACTGTAAAGTCTGAGGATTCACCAAAAACAGTTTCAAAATCAAGAAAAGAAAAGTCCAAAATTTCCAAAACCAAGGAACAAGTTTTTACTTGGATTCCTAAGGACTGTTCTTCATCAAGTGAGGATCCAACAAGAAATAAATGGTTTTCAAGAAATAAAATCAAGTTTGGTCGATTTTCGGTTGACCTTCCCGGGACAAAAGTATCCCGGGAACCCATGTCTATTTAAACGCTTAGTGCATGCAGGGTCAATCAAAGAGGACTATCAATAGTGTTAGGTACTTAGATAGTGATTGTACCCGGCATATGATGGGAGACAAACCCTTGCTATTTGATGCTAAACCATTCGATGGCGGATTCGAGTCTTTTATAAGCGATATGGGAGGACAAACTTCAAGGAAGGGAAGCCTTGTTTAAATGGTTCAACAACAACTTTTCGAGCGTTTCTCAACCAACCTTGTCCAACTGCTTCTCTCAAGTGATGGATCCAGCATCAGCTGTTGGATCTCGGTTTGAATCTCTTCAACTTTGTTATACAATGTGATAATGCATGCTTAAAATAGTCTATCTAACAACAACTTTGCTGACCTTTTCACTAAAGCCATCGATCATGCCCAGTTTGAATTTCTGGTCGAATCGCTCGGCATGATCAATTTTGATTAAAACAACCTATCTATCCTTTTGTTTTAAAATTGTAAATATTATTCAAATATGTCACAATTTTAGAGGGAGAAAATGAGTTAAGTTTAACTCACCAAAAAGATTTTCAATTTATCTTAAGAAAAGCAAAAACAAATCATTTGATTTACCAAAAAGATTTTATATTACTTTTAAGAAAATCTAAAAGGAATTGTCTCGTTTAGAGGGAGCTCCTGCTTAGAGGGACTCGGATAATTAAAATTTTCAAATTTTGAGAAATTGATTCGACCATTGGAAAATGATAGTACATTGATATGCAATGATCCTAGCGCATGAAAAGAGTAGATCAAAAGTCTACAAAATCACTCACAGATGTGTAGATAGGCTTGACAAACAAGTAAGTGTCGGGTGATATAAACCTAAATTCCTGCTGGTACTAGTGGATATACGATTATGAAGCGGTTGCATGATTCCGTGAAGTCATATTCATGAAGGCAGAAATGTAATTATATATGTCATACCCAAGCCTCTCTTTACCTGATCACAGTTGTCTTATGAAATAAGTGTCAATTTAATTTTTCATTTGAGTCAAGAAAAGCCTCATAGAAAGGCAAGAAAAAGGAAAACAAAAGAGTCAAGAAAAGAAAAAGAAAAACAGAAAAACAAAATAAAAAATTAGAAAAAGAGTCATTTAGGATTTTAACTTCTGCTTTATTTCTTCATTTATTTTGATTCAAGCCTTGGACTTTCTCTGTTTGTAGTCATACAAGATCTGATTGTTAAGGCCCTGAATCTTCTGCTTTATTTTAATCTTTCTAGATCGAGTCACGTGTGCAAAGCACAAAATGTTAAGTGTACAAAGTACAAAGTGTCAAGTATGTTAATAAGAGTACTGTGATCAAATAAGAAATGTTTAAGTCAAGTTGAGGTGATATGTTAACACAAAGTAAGCCCGAGATATGATGGAATAAGTAACATGTCTGATTATGTGGGGACCACATAAGCACCGTGCCTAATTGTACTTTAAACGTATCACTTTGACATCAAAACACTTGTCAAGTTAAACAAACGGACAATATCTACAGTCGGTGATGAAATTATGACATAATAATATCAAAATGGAAACGCAATCTAGGGCTTTGCAAATCAATATGATTCCATGTTGTGATCTTTCTCACAAAAATATTAAAATCATTAGAAAATTTTGTAAATATTATTGATATATAATATTAATTTCATCTTTACTCCTATCTTTTATTGTTTATTTTGATTTTGTTTTATTTTTGTTTCAACTTCAAAATACTATGTATATATTTTCGTAATATTAAACTATATGAAAATGCCAAAAAGATTTTAAGTTTTTATTGTGTTCGTACATATTTTATTAAACCTTGTTTATTCAAAATCACATGTTTTGTGGTTAAGGTCGTTCATACAAAGTTTGTTGGAAATCTAGGACTTAAACAAATCACTTACAAGTTGAGGGACTAAAATTGGGAGGGTCTATGAACGAATTATTCTTTGACCCTCGAGAGGGCCTGTGAACGAATCTGATTCGTTCTAAGTTTTGTGTAGTTATACATGGACATGTAGATCAAGATCAAGTCTGCTTGGAGTTGCAGATGCTGAAGCGCTTAAAAGAAACGAGAACATGAAAGTTGGTGGTTAAAACTAAAAATGAACTTACTTTATCTGAAGACAAGGAAAATAAACCAATCGGCACAAGAAAGTCAACAAAAGAAATTAGATGTCGAGCCTCCCGCATCTGATGTTTCTAAAATTTGCTGTTGCCGATCCTTCCCAGAAAATAAGATAAGAACGGAAAATAAAGATTTGTCCAAGATCCAATCTGGTTCAAGACCCTAGATCAAGACAAGTACTAAGTTTCAAGAAATAAAGACAAAGCAAAAAACTTGACGAAGGTTCCTCGACATACTCAATCCTAGAGGGAGATTGTAGGCCAATATTATATATTGCTTTTAGGATTGTATATGTCGTTCTAGTTTGCTTTTAGTCGATGTATTACGTACTCGGTATGTTTATTTTGTACGTTTATTTTGTAAGTATTGGAGAAATGGGGACCCTATAAAAGGTTCACTTAACCATTTCTCCAAAAAACTCTTCACAACTCAAGACACTTTTTAGAAAATAAAGTTTCTTCTCTCCATCCTCTTCTTTCTTATCTTCAAGCAAATAACTAAACAAAACTAAGATCCGAGATCCGAGTGTCGTTGGTGATTTCCGCTAACCAACAACACGGATTGATCCGAGTCAAGTCTTGAGATCCATCTAGAGGACCTACATGATTACATAAATCAAGGAACATGATTATATAACCTTTCCCATCGATAATATAAATCAACGATAAATGGGTTTTGTAAGAGTACTGCTTTCCAAGGATCAACGATAAATCGATACTGCTTTATTATATAAATCAACAATATAAATCATGTTCCTTTCCAACAATAATCATGTTCCTTGATTTATATTATCGTTGGTCCTCTAGAAATAAAGCAATACTCTTATTAACATGTTCCTTACAATAAAGCAGTACTCTTGTAGGTCATTTAGATGGATCTCAAGACTTGACTCGGATCAATCCGTGTTGTTGGTTAGCGGAAATCACCAACGACACTCGGATCTCGGATCTTAGTTTTGTTTAGTTATTTGCTTGAAGATAAGAAAGAAGAGGATGGAGAGAAGAAACTTTATTTTCTAAAAAGTGTCTTGAGTTGTGAAGAGTTTTTTGGAGAAATGGTTAAGTGAACCTTTTATAGGGTCCCCATTTCTCCAATACTTACAAAATAAACGTACAAAATAAAAATACCGAGTACGTAATACATCGACTAAAAGCAAACTAAAATGACACATACAATCCTAAAACCAATATATAATATTGGTCCTACAATATCTTTAAACATATGAACTACAACATCAAGGAGATCTTAAAAAACAACACAATAAGTACATGCACAACTTATAAATGCCCTCGCACAACATTAAAGATAGCATGCTTGATGCATTAATGCATTTTATGACAGTTCAATCTCACAATAGCAACATGGACCTTTTTAAGCTTCTAAAATATCTTTCAGACCATGACCACTGCCCCGAACAACGCAAAAAATGACCGTTACTCTTACATTAAACCTGTCTTTACCCTAAAATAACCTTTCATATATTTACTTCCGTTGGAGTCTCGTCATGAGGGATCTAGCCTAGTCGAGCCTAGCAGTATCGTGTCTTTGAGATCAATATCGGATGTGTGAGAAACCGAATTTGTCATTATATTAAACTTTTAACCATTAATAAATACCATGTTATATGCTACACTCTTTATAAATGGTATACTCACATAAATCTGGGCTTTCAGTCTTTCACACAAAACTGTTAAAAGGGTCCATCACAAATTATTCAAAAGTATAAGGGAACTAAAGCAAACATCATCCATCAATAAATATCATTTTCTCCTAAAGTCATCACATGATTTAGAAAGTTTCCTACCAAGATGGAAGTAAGTGGGGTATGGCGTGGTGTGGGAATAATAATATTGATAATACTTGTGTGGTGTGCATCAAGGTTTTTGATTTGGGTGTGGCTCAAACCAAAGAGAACGGAGAAGTTCTTAAGAAAGCAAGGCCTCAAGGGAAGCCCTTATAGATTCTTGTTTGGAGACGTAAAAGAGTTTGTAAAGATGGTAAAAGACGCCAAATCAAAACCTATAAATCTCAACGACAATATAGTCGTCCGAGTCTTGCCCTTCCAACATAAATCTGTCACTGCTTATGGTACACGTTCTGGCTCATTTAACCTTACTATTTTCCTTCATCCATTCCCATTATTTTGATACTTTAGTAGTATTTAAAATAGAACAATACCCGCAATTGTCAACATGACAACAACATGTGTTTATCTCTTTTGTTTTTTGCTTTTGACACATATAGTTTCCTAGCCTCGAAGGTTGTGGAATTTTTTAAGTGGGTCGTGCATTCTTTGGCCACTAAGACCTCAAACTTTGTTGTTCTTAGGATTGGTTTCCCTGTCTAAAAGGGGGATTGCGACGCAGCTTTGTTGCTCGTTTACCTGCTATGTTATTGTAATCAGTTTGTATTTATTGGAAATATAAAAAATTTTGTTTAAAATACTAACCACTCTGTTTTAAAGAAAAAAGATCTAGCTGAAGTTAATATAATGAAAAATTAAAATGAGGATAGATATGTGGGTGGACATGGTTGAAAGATGGTAGGGTCAGACTCAAGGGCGGACATAGGTGTATCCCTTATTTTCTTCTTTTTATTATTAATTTTTTCCTGATGAGCGAAGACTTGGTCAATGTCCCAAAGTCCCCTATCACCACCTACTTCTACAAAATATTCTGAAGAAAAACACCGTTCATAGTCCCTTTGGGCATGCATAATCCCGATAAAGTTGCCCACTGGGGCATGATGGAATGCTCATGGATAAATAATTGGAAGTGTACAATACGGATCTATAAGAGAATTTTAAGGGTAACCTAATTTTTTTTAAGATGTTTTTAGAGAGCATTTGTGTGACCTAAAATATCTTCTGTCAAGTATATAAAAAAAATTAAAGTTATTAAAAACTAGAAAGAATTGCTCACATAAACCCTAATTTCGTAACATTAAAGAATTATAATTAGAGTTTAGCATAATATTTTTAAATATCAAAAATTTAAATTACTTAATTATACATGCTAACATATGAATAAATATTCATACATAATTAAATTTACATATACTTAACGATAAAAATCAAAACCAAAACAAATAAAAGAAATTGATAATTTTGAAAGAATGCCAAAAGATTTTTTTAGAATTGTACACTGATCTATAGATGCTTTAATTTATGATATATAATAAACTAAAATAATGAAAAAATAGGTTTTCTTTGTAGGTAGGTTATAGGTGGGTAGCCTATATGTTTTAAAATACTACTTTAACTATTTTCATATTACATAGTATACTTCTTCTTCTTCAATGTTTCAATAAGAGTTCGCCAGGAACCGCTCTATTGCAGGAAAATTCTTAAAAACATTTTTTTTTCCTCTTTGAACTTCAAAGGTAAAGCTTTTGAGGGGTATCCTAATGTTTGTTCAAGGGTAACCTATCTCTAAAGTAGAGGGAAAAAACAAAAATTTAACATATCGTCAAGAAAGTTGAGGGGTAACCCGGGCAACCCCTGGCTTCCATGTAGATCCGCCCCTGGTGTACAATATCAGGATTAGGGGCATGGATACATGTGCCGGCTCAATTGTTATTTGGCCTTGGAATGTAGTCTAACCCGAGAATTAAAAAGGGTTATTAATTGGATGCTTAATGATCATGTTAGGGTTATTAGGTTTCTTGTTAGTTAAGTTGTGTTAACATTTATAAATAAGGGCAACCGAGTTAGGGATTGTTGAGAAGAAGAGTCAAACCGAGTTAGGGTTTGAGAGTTGTAATCAGTTTTTTTGATTTATTTTTCTGATTAATATAAACGAGAGTTAGTCGTTTACTTCGTGTTTGATTATCGATGGAGACTTGAATAGGCGATCAGAGGAGGATAGAAGAGTAACGTATACTGGAACGATATATATGGTGAGATCCCAATAGCAAGGATGGTAATCTTGATCAAAGAGGCGCCTCTACGGTGTACCCTACCCGATTATGGCCTCGGCCGGCCTTGATTATATATATCTCAGTCAATCGTGCCTGCCCTGCCATCTCCTTCCTCGAGAACCGAGTGAGTCTCATGTATGCCTTGTCCCCCGTGAGAACTGTAGAAATGCATGAGGCTCATAAACCATCTGAACACTTTCGTCGGAATTGGAATTTCTCGACATATTCTACGCAACATAATCAATAAAAAAAACCATTTTTTTTTGAAAAATTATGAGTCATATAGAAGCTATACGGGCCGTATAGTGGTTTGATGTTCTTGACCAGATGCATCATATAGGTCGAGGCTTTTGTTTAGAAAGATACGACTCATATGGTGGAAACTCTAAATTTAGTGGCTTTTAATAAGTATCATATAAAATAATTGTTCGACATGTTTTATCGTAAAAAACATTGATAACCCACAAAAATAGGTATTTATACTACTCATATATAGCGGGTATAGGAAACTTTGCATATCCAGTGAGAGGTGGTGTCTGTTTAACAACTTTCTTATATTTTTATGGATGTCGCTTGTTCCATTAAATCTACCATTTAATGCATTTCTACACTATCGTGCATTAAACCAAGAAAATAAATGGGAACTATTTGCTAATATTTTAAAATTTTTGATTTTTCTTCAAATGACATATATAAAAGATGTTATTTTATTTAATGCATAGGAAAAAACTACTTCACCTGGTTGGGACCTATACCTGTGGTGCATATAACTGAACCGGCTATGATAAAAGAAGTCTTTGCAAATAATTATCAATTTCAAAAGGCGAAGGGAAACCCTTTTATAAAGTTACTAGTAGCAGGTCTAGCTGACGTTGAATGCGATCAATGGAGCAAACACCGGAAAATTATCAATCCTGCTTTCCATGTTGAGAAACTCAAGGTTTGTTATTATATATTGTCTTATGTCTTTAAGAAAATATAGCAAAAGTTTTTTTAAAGAAACCAGTAAATGATATTAAGTTTTCTTTATAGCATATGGTTCCTGCATTTGATATGTGTTGTGCTGAGATGATCAACAAATGGGAAGATATTTTAGGGACGGAAAGCTCGTGTGAACTTGATGTATGGCCTTATCTACAAACATTCTCGAGTGATGTAATTTCGCGTACTGCGTTTGGTAGTAGTTTTGAGGAAGGTAAAAGAATATTTGAATTACAAAGAGAACAAGCACAATTGGTCATAGAGGCTATACAATCAATCTACATTCCAGGATCAAGGTGAGTATATATGTTCTTCATAACCTAACTTTTGAGCTCCTTTTGTTTTGATTCATGGAGGTCGAAGGATTATTACAATATATTTCATTTTAAAATTGCAATACTTTATGTTTTATTGTTGAAACGATATGAGTTTTAAAATCAAACACAACTTCGCAGATTTTTACCAACAAAGAAAAATAAGAGAATGAAGGAAATTGACCGTAAAGTGAGGGCTTCAATAAGGAGTATCATCGACAAGCGAATTGTCTCAATTAAAGAAGGACAAAGCACTAATGAAGACTTGTTGGGCATACTTCTGGATTCCAATTACAAAGAAATAAAACAACAAGGGAATACCAATTCTGGATTAAGTATTGATGAAATCGTTGATGAGTGTAAGCTTTTCTACTTTGCAGGACAAGAGACCACAGGAAACTTGCTTGTTTGGACGATGGTGTTGTTGGCTCAACACAAAGATTGGCAAGCCCGGGCTAGAGATGAAGTTTCACTAGTCTGTGGAGAGAAGAAAATGGATATCGATGGATTGAATCGTTTAAAAGTAGTAAGTGTTTTCACCCTTTGATGGAAAAAAAGATCTTATATATTGTGCTGCATTGTTTTTAGAAATCTATTTATTTCCATGATTCTATGGTGTAAGCTATAAAGTATCAAGTAACACTAGTTCTAAGATACTTTTCTCACTGGTTGGCATTAATTATAACTTAGCAGAATAATAATAATAATAATAATAATAATAATAATAATAATAATAATAATAATAATAATAATAATAATAATAATAATTGGGATTCTTTTATAATAATAATAATAATAATAATAATAATAATAATAATAATAATAATAATAATAATAATAATAATAATAATAATAATAAGGTTTCATACTTTTTGCCTAAAGTAGCACCAACAATTGTGCAACATATATTGGGATTTGTCTATATTGTTTTTAAGAATATTTTACTCGCTATTTTTTTGCAGGTTAACATGATTTTTAGTGAGGTGCTTAGACTTTACCCCCCGGTGGTATTTTTAGTACGCACGATACATCAAGAAACCAAATTAGGAGACATAACCTTACCTGCTGGATCTTTGCTACAATTGCATAATATGCTTTTGCACCATGACCATGGCATATGGGGTGATGATGTTAAGGCATTCAAACCTGAAAGATTTTCCGAAGGTGTGTCAAAGGTGACCAAGGGTCAAGCATCATACATTCCTTTTGGTTGGGGTCCTCGTATATGCATTGGACAAAATTTTGCTTTGTTGGAAGCGAAAACCACGCTAGCAATGATTCTACAACATTTTCAATTTGATCTCTCACCATCTTATTCTCATGCCCCACACGTAATCGTCACTCTTCAACCTCAGTTTGGAGCTCATTTGATATTAAGAAAACTTTAAATGATATGAACGTCATGCATATGCTCGTATTTTGCTTTGTTTATGCTACACTAAAACTACAATACGTTGTCACCTCAGGGTTTGAGCTATATATATGTAATGTACGTGTTATGTTGATGTCTATCGAACGAATAAGAATTACTCTTTACATCCTCACTAGTTTTTATGCTTGTTTACCCTCAGTACTTGTTTTCAGTACTTCAAATCCACAAAGAACTTCAATAGCCTCTAATCCTCACAACAAGGGGCTTCACTGTGAAATTGTATGATGACTCCAGCTATCCACGGACCATGACATTTATCGTCCTGAACAGAAGGCATCAAGTTAGGCAACACAAGGAATTCCAGGGTTTTTTTTTTGCTACAAATCTTTCTCATCTTTCTCATTTTTGTCTCATTTTATAGAATAACTTGACCTAGAATATTAACACTAAAATTAGTTTTCTGCGCTAGAATTTTAGCTGTATTAGTTTTCTATTGTATTTTAAGTAAACAAAAAAATAAAAATAAAAACGAAAGAGTGGCTTTTTGAATCAAAATACTCTTTAATTCTAAGTTCAGGAGTCGTGCTCTTAGTGTAATTGGTAAAACACAATTTTAATTGATATAACGCCCTATATATATGCACATCTTTATATAAACATGTACATGCTGTTAAAAAAATATATGTTCTACCTTTAAGTGTATCGTTATATATCGTAACATGGTTTGGATCTAAAATGTAGTATGTCTTGGAGTCCTTTCTTTGTCATTGTTAACGTACAATAATTTTGTAATTGGTTTTCTTGCCTCCCTTCGCATTAATCTCTCAAATAACAACAATTTACAATTCTCTATATTAGGATAGAGATCAATATAATAAATATAATTACAAGGTAAATATACGTGCCAGCTATACACACCAGTAGTCGAAGCGAGAGGTGAACGGATGCTGAGATGGGAGTGAAAATCTTTGAATAATACTCGTGGAAGACCTTTAGTAAACATATTTGCAATCCGATATGGCGAGGGAACATGAAGTATACGAACCTGCTCGCAAACGAAGTGAATGTCAAGTTCAATGTGTTTCGTCCGCTGATGTTGCACAGGATTACCGGAGAGATAAATAGCACTAACATTATCACAATATGCAATGGTGGCTTGAGATAACGGTCGGTGAAGCTCCAGAAGTAGATTACGAAGCCAACATATTTCTGCTACCACGTTGGCTACTCCCCGGTATTCTGCTTCTACACTTGATCTAGAAATTGTTGGTTGCCGTTTGGAAGACCAAGAAATGAGATTGGAGACATAGTAGACACAATACCCTGACGCGGAATGGCGAGTATCTAGACAACCAGCCCAATCGGCATCAGTGTATACATACATACGTATATACATACATGTTTCTAACATGAAAGTTGACATGCATATCAAAAATAAAATAAAATAAAAAGAAGAAGAAGGAAAGAAAGACATGCGTAAAAGGCGGGGAGTTGATCACGGAGGAATATGACATCTTTGGATAATAAAGTTAAAAGCTTCTAATGTAAAAAGCCAGAAAACGAGTGAGAACATAGAGGATGTGTTAGGCGGGCGGGTAACCACTCCCATTATATTATCCATGTTTTCATTAGAGTTGACTACAATCTGGTCGTTATTCAAACAACCACGCGACAATGGATACACTGAGGCCATATATAGAAACTAAGATTAGCATAGACACATAATATATCGCTCATTTACTAACATCTAAAAATGGCTTCAATCTTCAACCGAGGAGGACTTGCACTGGCTCTCATTATTCTCATCGTTGTTAGCTCATCGTTCCGAACCATTTCGTTCGCAGATGCCCGACGCCGATACAACCGCGTCCGTTAACTAGGTTTGTTTATTATCCTTTTGATATACAACTGAGTTTTAGCTTTCATATGTTGCTGTTTAGAATTTTGTGTTTTCGTTAATAACTCTTAAAAGAGATTGCCGCATGATTGTTATTATATCTAAAACAATTATTATTATACACAAGTTTGAACTACAGCAGCTTAAATGGACCGGATTTGTTGTCGCAAACACTCGCAATTGCCCTTTTGCCACCACTTTGCAACCGAAACCGCTATGGATAAACCATGAGAAAGTTTTCTACCGCCTTAGACCGTCACAAATTTTATTTTTTTCTTCTCATTTTTGCGACTGCTCTAACAGTCGCAAAGTTTTCCATAACCATTTTTGTAATAAATTTCGTCACAAATTTATTTTTTTATATGGATTGTTTGCCACCGCTTTAAATGGTAGTTTGCCAACAAAACGGTGACTTGTTTGTGACTGAATCGAGGTTGGTCATTATTTTTGCGACCAATATGAATTTTGGTCGCAAGTCCGTCGCAATTTATTCACAATTTTTAACGTTGCAAATTAATAGGCAGCTTTAGCGGTGTGTAACTAATATATATTATACTATTCAAATGCTCAATTGCATTAATTAACGAATACAACTTTTTATTTAAACAATAGTTTGGTTGGATTTGAATAAATGCTTTAAGTTGTTCAATATATAAAATTTGCGTTTGAAAACTCAACTATCACAATTAATATTCTTGTTAATCAACAGATCACTTGGTTTAACAAAAGTTTAACCAATAAGTTGATGGTCTTGTTATCTTTTCCACACATAATTTTGTTTTGACCTTTTTATGTGCAGCTGACGACTGCATTAATTCACCAAGACAAGGAGAAATACCCAGGTGTGGCGGCCAAGGTGGAAGGGGTGGACCACTAGACCGGGAACACCAAGTGGTTCGAGCCATTGTGAGAACGGTTGCTGTAAAAAGGATAACTTTGGTGAATGTGTATGTTGCTAATAGCAAACATATATGTTCAACATGTTAATTAAGATTTGAAATAATTTAGTTTTTTTAAAGGGAGATTAATAACAATTCATCTCTGTTATGTTGACACAATATTCGATATATAATTATAGCAAACCAATACATTCTTGGCTCAATATGGCATTCATAATTTAGATATCATGACTCCTACGTCCAAGTGTGTGTTAAGTTATTACTCAGCGAGTAGAAAACGCTCTGACTAGATGTTGCGTTTATTTTCCACGATATTTTCAATCAAACATAACTTTTAAGTCATGACAAGTATATAAAGATTTGACAGAATTGCAAATTTAGTTTTTTAAACAGACTAAGTCGTCTAGGTATCCCATGGCAAATATAGCTGAAGGGAGCCTATCTGACGAAGCCAAGGCCTTTAACTCTTTCCTATATGCTGAAAAAATCCCGACTTATGTGGAACAAGCCTTACAATCAAAGAATTGGTAGGATGCAATGGAAACAGAGATGAGGGCACTAAAGAAAAATGACACATGGGAAAAGTGTGACCATCCACCGAGAAAGAAACCAGTAAAATATGTCGATGGATCTTCTCAATTAAACATAAGCCTGATGGAACTATTGAAAGATGTAAGGCACGATTAGTGGCTAAAGGCTATACCCAAACTTACGGAGTTGACTACTCAGAAACATTCTCTCCGGTAGCCAAGGTCAACACAATCCGGTCCCTTTTTTCTTTCGCTGCAAACGAAGGATGGCCTATTCATCAATTTGATGTTAAGAATGCATTCTTACATTGAGAATTAAAGGAAGAAGTATATATGGAAGCTCCTTCTGGATTCACAAAAAATAAGGAAGTCTGTCGATTAAAATAATCACTCTACGGGCTTAAACAATCTCCTCGAGCTTGGTTTGGCAAATTTACCCTAGCAATGATATGATATGGGTTTCGCCAAAGCAACTTCGATCATACACTTTTCCTTAAACAAAGAGGTAAACTTGTAACTTGCTTAATTATATATGTTGATAGCATGATCATTACAGGAAACGATAAGAAAGAAATGAAGAAGTTAAAGGCAAATTTATCCACAGAATTCGAAATGAAGGACCTAGAAAGACTTAAGTACTTTCTTGGAATGGAAGTACTAAGTTCTAAACAAGGGATCTTTATATGTTAGAAGAAGTATATTCTTGACCTTCTAGCTGAGACAGGAATGATCGATTGCAAGCCTACCG
This sequence comes from Bidens hawaiensis, assembly GCF_021521415.1. Lineage (NCBI taxonomy): Eukaryota > Viridiplantae > Streptophyta > Magnoliopsida > Asterales > Asteraceae > Bidens > Bidens hawaiensis. The sequence continues at coordinate 269,385 of NW_027493588.1, read as the reverse complement.
ACACACCAATTGCGGTAAACCATAAACTCCATATGAAAGAAGATGGGAAATTGGCAAACAAAGAAAGATACCAAAGCTTGGTAGGAAAATTGATATACCTCTCGCATACTCGTCCAGATATTGCATATGCGGTTGGGGTGGTCTGCAAATTTATGCATCAACCTCAAGTAAGTCATATGGAAGCCATAAAGAGGATTATTAGTTATCTCAAAGGGACAGCAGGCCACGGGGTCCTCTTTCAACCAAATAACCACCTAAAAGTTCAATTGTATAATGATTCAGACTGAGCAGGAGATAAAGATGACGAAAGATCAACATCAATATATAATATTGGTCCTACAATATCTTTAAACATATGAACTACAACATCAAGGAGATCTTAAAAAACAACACAATAAGTACATGCACAACTTATAAATGCCCTCGCACAACATTAAAGATAGCATGCTTGATGCATTAATGCATTTTATGACAGTTCAATCTCACAATAGCAACATGGACCTTTTTAAGCTTCTAAAATATCTTTCAGACCATGACCACTGCCCCGAACAACGCAAAAAATGACCGTTACTCTTACATTGAACCTGTCTTTACCCTAAAATAACCTTTCATATATTTACTTCCGTTGGAGTCTCGTCATGAGGGATCTAGCCTAGTCGAGCCTAGCAGTATCGTGTCTTTGAGATCAATATCGGATGTGTGAGAAACCGAATTTGTCATTATATTAAACTTTTAACCATTAATAAATACCATGTTATATGCTACACTCTTTATAAATGGTATACTCACATAAATCTGGGCTTTCAGTCTTTCACACAAAACTGTTAAAAGGGTCCATCATAAATTATTCAAAAGTATAAGGGAACTAAAGCAAACATCATCCATCAATAAATATCATTTTCTCCTAAAGTCATCACATGATTTAGAAAGTTTCCTACCAAGATGGAAGTAAGTGGGGTATGGCGTGGTGTGGGAATAATAATATTGATAATACTTGTGTGGTGTGCATCAAGGTTTTTGATTTGGGTGTGGCTCAAACCAAAGAGAACGGAGAAGTTCTTAAGAAAGCAAGGCCTCAAGGGAAGCCCTTATAGATTCTTGTTTGGAGACGTAAAAGAGTTTGTAAAGATGGTAAAAGACGCCAAATCAAAACCTATAAATCTCAACGACAATATAGTCGTCCGAGTCTTGCCCTTCCAACATAAATCTGTCACTGCTTATGGTACACGTTCTGGCTCATTTAACCTTACTATTTTCCTTCATCCATTCCCATTATTTTGATACTTTAGTAGTATTTAAAATAGAACAATACCCGCAATTGTCAACATGACAACAACGTGTGTTTATCTCTTTTGTTTTTTGCTTTTGACACATATAGTTTCCTAGCCTCGAAGGTTGTGGAATTTTTTAAGTGGGTCGTGCATTCTTTGGCCACTAAGACCTCAAACTTTGTTGTTCTTAGGATTGGTTTCCCTGTCTAAAAGGGGGATTGCGACGCAGCTTTGTTGCTCGTTTACCTGCTATGTTATTGTAATCAGTTTGTATTTATTGGAAATATAAAAAATTTTGTTTAAATACTAACCACTCTGTTTTAAAGAAAAAAGATCTAGCTGAATTTAATATAATGAAAAATTAAAATGAGGATAGATATGTGGGTGGACATGGTTGAAAGATGGTAGGGTCAGACTCAAGGGCGGACATAGGTGTATCCCTTATTTTCTTCTTTTTATTATTATTTTTTTCCTGATGAGCGAAGACTTGGTCAATGTCCCAAAGTCCCCTATCACCACCTACTTCTACAAAATATTCTGAAGAAAAACACCGTTCATAGTACCTTTGGGCATGCATAATCCCGATAAAGTTGCCCACTGGGGCATGATGGAATGCTCATGGATAAATAATTGGAAGTGTACAATACGGATCTATAAGAGAATTTTAAGGGTAACCTAATTTTTTTTAAGATGTTTTTAGAGAGCATTTGTGTGACCTAAAATATCTTCTGTCAAGTATATAAAAAAAATTAAAGTTATTAAAAACTAGAAAGAATTGCTCACATAAACCCTAATTTCGTAACATTAAAGAATTATAATTAGAGTTTAGCATAATATTTTTAAATATCAAAAATTTAAATTACTTAATTATAAATGCTAACATATGAATAAATATTCATACATAATTAAATTTACATATACTTAACGATAAAAATCAAAACCAAAACAAATAAAAGAAATTGATAATTTTGAAAGAATGCCAAAAGATTTTTTTAGAATTGTACACTGATCTATAGATGCTTTAATTTATGATATATAATAAACTAAAATAATGAAAAAATAGGTTTTCTTTGTAGGTAGGTTATAGGTGGGTAGCCTATATGTTTTAAAATACTACTTTAACTATTTTCATATTACATAGTATACTTCTTCTTCTTCAATGTTTCAATAAGAGTTCGCCAGGAACCGCTCTATTGCAGGAAAATTCTTAAAAACATTTTTTTTTCCTCTTTGAACTTCAAAGGTAAAGCTTTTGAGGGGTATCCTAATGTTTGTTCAAGGGTAACCTATCTCTAAAGTAGAGGGAAAAAACAAAAATTTAACATATCGTCAAGAAAGTTGAGGGGTAACCCGGGCAACCCCTGGCTTCCATGTAGATCCGCCCCTGGTGTACAATATCAGGATTAGGGGCATGGATACATGTGCCGGCTCAATTGTTATTTGGCCTTGGAATGTAGTCTAACCCGAGAATTAAAAAGGGTTATTAATTGGTTGCTTAATGATCATGTTAGGGTTATTAGGTTTCTTGTTAGTTAAGTTGTGTTAACATTTATAAATAAGGGCAACCGAGTTAGGGATTGTTGAGAAGAAGAGTCAAACCGAGTTAGGGTTTGAGAGTTGTAATCAGTTTTTTTGATTTATTTTTCTGATTAATATAAACGAGAGTTAGTCGTTTACTTCGTGTTTGATTATCGATGGAGACTTGAATAGGCGATCAGAGGAGGATAGAAGAGTAACGTATACTGGAACGATATATATGGTGAGATCCCAATAGCAAGGATGGTAATCTTGATCAAAGAGGCGCCTCTACGGTGTACCCTACCCGATTATGGCCTCGGCCGGCCTTGATTATATATATCTCAGTCAATCGTGCCGCCCTGCCATCTCCTTCCTCGAGAACCGAGTGAGTCTCATGTATGCCTTGTCCCCCGTGAGAACTGTAGAAATGCATGAGGCTCATAAACCATCTGAACACTTTCGTCGGAATTGGAATTTCTCGACATATTCTACGCAACATAATCAATAAAAAAAACCATTTTTTTTTGAAAAATTATGAGTCATATAGAAGCTATACGGGCCGTATAGTGGTTTGATGTTCTTGACCAGATGCATCATATAGGTCGAGGCTTTTGTTTAGAAAGATACGACTCATATGGTGGAAACTCTAAATTTAGTGGCTTTTAATAAGTATCATATAAAATAATTGTTCGACATGTTTTATCGTAAAAAACATTGATAACCCACAAAAATAGGTATTTATACTAGTCATATATAGCGGGTATAGGAAACTTTGCATATCCAGTGAGAGGTGGTGTCTGTTTAACAACTTTCTTATATTTTTATGGATGTCGCTTGTTCCATTAAATCTACCATTTAATGCATTTCTACACTATCGTGCATTAAACCAAGAAAATAAATGGGAACTATTTGCTAATATTTTAAAATTTTTGATTGTTCTTCAAATGACATATATAAAAGATGTTATTTTATTTAATGCATAGGAAAAAACTACTTCACCTGGTTGGGACCTATACCTGTGGTGCATATAACTGAACCGGCTATGATAAAAGAAGTCTTTGCAAATAATTATCAATTTCAAAAGGCGAAGGGAAACCCTTTTATAAAGTTACTAGTAGCAGGTCTAGCTGACGTTGAATGCGATCAATGGAGCAAACACCGGAAAATTATCAATCCTGCTTTCCATGTTGAGAAACTCAAGGTTTGTTATTATATATTGTCTTATGTCTTTAAGAAAATGTAGCAAAAGTTTTTTTAAAGAAACCAGTAAATGATATTAAGTTTTCTTTATAGCATATGGTTCCTGCATTTGATATGTGTTGTGCTGAGATGATCAACAAATGGGAAGATATTTTAGGGACGGAAAGCTCGTGTGAACTTGATGTATGGCCTTATCTACAAACATTCTCGAGTGATGTAATTTCGCGTACTGCGTTTGGTAGTAGTTTTGAGGAAGGTAAAAGAATATTTGAATTACAAAGAGAACAAGCACAATTGGTCATAGAGGCTATACAATCAATCTACATTCCAGGATCAAGGTGAGTATATATGTTCTTCATAACCTAACTTTTGAGCTCCTTTTGTTTTGATTCATGGAGGTCGAAGGATTATTACAATATATTTCATTTTAAAATTGCAATACTTTATGTTTTATTGTTGAAACGATATGAGTTTTAAAATCAAACACAACTTCGCAGATTTTTACCAACAAAGAAAAATAAGAGAATGAAGGAAATTGACCGTAAAGTGAGGGCTTCAATAAGGAGTATCATCGACAAGCGAATTGTCTCAATTAAAGAAGGACAAAGCACTAATGAAGACTTGTTGGGCATACTTCTGGATTCCAATTACAAAGAAATAAAACAACAAGGGAATACCAATTCTGGATTAAGTATTGATGAAATCGTTGATGAGTGTAAGCTTTTCTACTTTGCAGGACAAGAGACCACAGGAAACTTGCTTGTTTGGACGATGGTGTTGTTGGCTCAACACAAAGATTGGCAAGCCCGGGCTAGAGATGAAGTTTCACTAGTCTGTGGAGAGAAGAAAATGGATATCGATGGATTGAATCGTTTAAAAGTAGTAAGTGTTTTCACCCTTTGATGGAAAAAAAGATCTTATATATTGTGCTGCATTGTTTTTAGAAATCTATTTATTTCCATGATTCTATGGTGTAAGCTATAAAGTATCAAGTAACACTAGTTCTAAGATACTTTTCTCACTGGTTGGCATTAATTATAACTTAGCATAATAATAATAATAATAATAATAATAATAATAATTGGGATTCTTTTATAATAATAATAATAATAATAATAATAATAATAATAATAATAATAATAATAATAATAATAATAATAATAATAAGGTTTCATACTTTTTGCCTAAAGTAGCACCAACAATTGTGCAACATATATTGGGATTTGTCTATATTGTTTTTAAGAATATTTTACTCGCTATTTTTTTGCAGGTTAACATGATTTTTAGTGAGGTGCTTAGACTTTACCCCCCGGTGGTATTTTTAGTACGCACGATACATCAAGAAACCAAATTAGGAGACATAACCTTACCTGCTGGATCTTTGCTACAATTGCATAATATGCTTTTGCACCATGACCATGGCATATGGGGTGATGATGTTAAGGCATTCAAACCTGAAAGATTTTCCGAAGGTGTGTCAAAGGTGACCAAGGGTCAAGCATCATACATTCCTTTTGGTTGGGGTCCTCGTATATGCATTGGACAAAATTTTGCTTTGTTGGAAGCGAAAACCACGCTAGCAATGATTCTACAACATTTTCAATTTGATCTCTCACCATCTTATTCTCATGCCCCACACGTAATCGTCACTCTTCAACCTCAGTTTGGAGCTCATTTGATATTAAGAAAACTTTAAATGATATGAACGTCATGCATATGCTCGTATTTTGCTTTGTTTATGCTACACTAAAACTACAATACGTTGTCACCTCAGGGTTTGAGCTATATATATGTAATGTACGTGTTATGTTGATGTCTATCGAACGAATAAGAATTACTCTTTACATCCTCACTAGTTTTTATGCTTGTTTACCCTCAGTACTTGTTTTCAGTACTTCAAATCCACAAAGAACTTCAATAGCCTCTAATCCTCACAACAAGGGGCTTCACTGTGAAATTGTATGATGACTCCAGCTATCCACGGACCATGACATTTATCGTCCTGAACAGAAGGCATCAAGTTAGGCAACACAAGGAATTCCAGGGTTTTTTTTTTCTACAAATCTTTCTCATCTTTCTCATTTTTGTCTCATTTTATAGAATAACTTGACCTAGAATATTAACACTAAAATTAGTTTTCTGCGCTAGAATTTTAGCTGTATTAGTTTTCTATTGTATTTTAAGTAAACAAAAAAATAAAAATAAAAACGAAAGAGTGGCTTTTTGAATCAAAATACTCTTTAATTCTAAGTTCAGGAGTCGTGCTCTTAGTGTAATTGGTAAAACACAATTTTAATTGATATAACGCCCTATATATATATACACATCTTTATATAAACATGTACATGCTGTTCAAAAAATATATGTTCTACCTTTAAGTGTATCGTTATATATCGTAACATGGTTTGGACCTAAAATGTAGTATGTCTTGGAGTCCTTTCTTTGTCATTGTTAACGTACAATAATTTTGTAATTGGTTTTCTTGCCTCCCTTCGCATTAATCTCTCAAATAACAGCAATTTACAATTCTCTATATTAGGATAGAGATCAATATAATAAATATAATTACAAGGTAAATATACGTGCCAGCTATACACACCAGTAGTCGAAGCGAGAGGTGAACGGATGCTGAGATGGGAGTGAAAATCTTTGAATAATACTCGTGGAAGACCTTTAGTAAACATATTTGCAATCCGATATGGCGAGGGAACATGAAGTATACGAACCTGCTCGCAAACGAAGTGAATGTCAAGTTCAATGTGTTTCGTCCGCTGATGTTGCACAGGATTACCGGAGAGATAAATAGCACTAACATTATCACAATATGCAATGGTGGCTTGAGATAACGGTCGGTGAAGCTCCAGAAGTAGATTACGAAGCCAACATATTTCTGCTACCACGTTGGCTACTCCCCGGTATTCTGCTTCTACACTTGATCTAGAAATTGTTGGTTGCCGTTTGGAAGACCAAGAAATGAGATTGGAGACATAGTAGACACAATACCCTGACGCGGAATGGCGAGTATCTAGACAACCAGCCCAATCGGCATCAGTGTATACATACATACGTATATACATACATGTTTCTAACATGAAAGTTGACATGCATATCAAAAATAAAATAAAATAAAAAGAAGAAGAAGGAAAGAAAGACATGCGTAAAAGGCGGGGAGTTGATCACGGAGGAATATGACATCTTTGGATAATAAAGTTAAAAGCTTCTAATGTAAAAAGCCAGAAAACGAGTGAGAACATAGAGGATGTGTTAGGCGGGCGGGTAACCACTCCCATTATATTATCCATGTTTTCATTAGAGTTGACTACAATCTGGTCGTTATTCAAACAACCACGCGACAATGGATACACTGAGGCCATCTATAGAAACTAAGATTAGCATAGACACATAATATATCGCTCATTTACTAACATCTAAAAAGGGCTTCAATCTTCAACCGAGGAGGACTTGCACTGGCTCTCATTATTCTCATCGTTGTTAGCTCATCGTTCCGAACCATTTCGTTCGCAGATGCCCGACGCCGATACAACCGCGTCCGTCAACTAGGTTTGTTTATTATCCTTTTGATATACAACTGAGTTTTAGCTTTCATATGTTGCTGTTTAGAATTTTGTGTTTTCGTTAATAACTCTTAAAAGAGATTGCCGCATGATTGTTATTATATCTAAAACAATTATTATTATACACAAGTTTGAACTACAGCAGCTTAAATGGACCGGATTTGTTGTCGCAAACACTCGCAATTGCCCTTTTGCCACCACTTTGCAACCGAAACCGCTATGGATAAACCATGAGAAAGTTTTCTACCGCCTTAGACCGTCACAAATTTTATTTTTTTCTTCTCATTTTTGCGACTGCTCTAACAGTCGCAAAGTTTTCCATAACCATTTTTGTAATAAATTTCGTCACAAATTTATTTTTTTATATGGATTGTTTGCCACCGCTTTAAATGGTAGTTTGCCAACAAAACGGTGACTTGTTTGTGACTGAATCGAGGTTGGTCATTATTTTTGCGACCAATATGAATTTTGGTCGCAAGTCCGTCGCAATTTATTCACAATTTTTAACGTTGCAAATTAATAGGCAGCTTTAGCGGTGTGTAACTAATATATATTATACTATTCAAATGCTCAATTGCATTAATTAACGAATACAACTTTTTATTTAAACAATAGTTTGGTTGGATTTGAATAAATGCTTTAAGTTGTTCAATATATAAAATTTGCGTTTGAAAACTCAACTATCACAATTAATATTCTTGTTAATCAACAGATCACTTGGTTTAACAAAAGTTTAACCAATAAGTTGATGGTCTTGTTATCTTTTCCACACATAATTTTGTTTTGACCTTTTTATGTGCAGCTGACGACTGCATTAATTCACCAAGACAAGGAGAAATACCCAGGTGTGGCGGCCAAGGTGGAAGGGGTGGACCATCTAGACCGGGAACACCAAGTGGTTCGAGCCATTGTGAGAACGGTTGCTGTAAAAAGGATAACTTTGGTGAATGTGTATGTTGCTAATAGCAAACATATATGTTCAACATGTTAATTAAGATTTGAAATAATTTAGTTTTTTTAAAGGGAGATTAATAACAATTCATCTATGTTATGTTGACACAATATTCGATATATAATTATAGCAAACCAATACATTCTTGGCTCAATATGGCACTCATAATTTAGATATCATGACTCCTACGTCCAAGTGTGTGTTAAGTTATTACTCAGCGAGTAGAAAACGCTCTGACTAGATGTTGCGTTTATTTTCCACGATATTTTCAATCAAACATAACTTTTAAGTCATGACAAGTATATAAAGATTTGACAGAATTGCAAATTTAGTTTTTTAAACAGACTAAGTCGTCTAGGTATCCCATGGCAAATATAGCTGAAGGGAGCCTATCTGACGAAGCCAAGGCCTTTAACTCTTTCCTATATGCTGAAAAAATCCCGACTTATGTGGAACAAGCCTTACAATCAAAGAATTGGTAGGATGCAATGGAAACAGAGATGAGGGCACTAAAGAAAAATGACACATGGGAAAAGTGTGACCATCCACCGAGAAAGAAACCAGTAAAATATGTCGATGGATCTTCTCAATTAAACATAAGCCTGATGGAACTATTGAAAGATGTAAGGCACGATTAGTGGCTAAAGGCTATACCCAAACTTACGGAGTTGACTACTCAGAAACATTCTCTCCGGTAGCCAAGGTCAACACAATCCGGTTCCTTTTTTCTTTCGCTGCAAACGAAGGATGGCCTATTCATCAATTTGATGTTAAGAATGCATTCTTACATTGAGAATTAAAGGAAGAAGTATATATGGAAGCTCCTTCTGGATTCACAAAAAATAAGGAAGTCTGTCGATTAAAATAATCACTCTACGGGCTTAAACAATCTCCTCGAGCTTGGTTTGGCAAATTTACCCTAGCAATGATATGATATGGGTTTCGCCAAAGCAACTTCGATCATACACTTTTCCTTAAACAAAGAGGTAAACTTGTAACTTGCTTAATTATATATGTTGATAGCATGATCATTACAGGAAACGATAAGAAAGAAATGAAGAAGTTAAAGGCAAATTTATCCACAGAATTCGAAATGAAGGACCTAGAAAGACTTAAGTACTTTCTTGGAATGGAAGTACTAAGTTCTAAACAAGGGATCTTTATATGTTAGAAGAAGTATATTCTTGACCTTCTAGCTGAGACAGGAATGATCGATTGCAAGCCTACCGACACACCAATTGCGGTAAACCATAAACTCCATATGAAAGAAGATGGGAAATTGGCAAACAAAGAAAGATACCAAAGCTTGGTAGGAAAATTGATATACCTCTCGCATACTCGTCCAGATATTGCATATGCGGTTGGGGTGGTCTGCAAATTTATGCATCAACCTCAAGTAAGTCATATGGAAGCCATAAAGAGGATTATTAGTTATCTCAAAGGGACAGCAGGCCACGGGGTCCTCTTTCAACCAAATAACCACCTAAAAGTTCAATTGTATAATGATTCAGACTGAGCAGGAGATAAAGATGACGAAAGATCAACATCAATATATAATATTGGTCCTACAATATCTTTAAACATATGAACTACAACATCAAGGAGATCTTAAAAAACAACACAATAAGTACATGCACAACTTATAAATGCCCTCGCACAACATTAAAGATAGCATGCTTGATGCATTAATGCATTTTATGACAGTTCAATCTCACAATAGCAACATGGACCTTTTTAAGCTTCTAAAATATCTTTCAGACCATGACCACTGCCCCGAACAACGCAAAAAATGACCGTTACTCTTACATTGAACCTGTCTTTACCCTAAAATAACCTTTCATATATTTACTTCCGTTGGAGTCTCGTCATGAGGGATCTAGCCTAGTCGAGCCTAGCAGTATCGTGTCTTTGAGATCAATATCGGATGTGTGAGAAACCGAATTTGTCATTATATTAAACTTTTAACCATTAATAAATACCATGTTATATGCTACACTCTTTATAAATGGTATACTCACATAAATCTGGGCTTTCAGTCTTTCACACAAAACTGTTAAAAGGGTCCATCATAAATTATTCAAAAGTATAAGGGAACTAAAGCAAACATCATCCATCAATAAATATCATTTTCTCCTAAAGTCATCACATGATTTAGAAAGTTTCCTACCAAGATGGAAGTAAGTGGGGTATGGCGTGGTGTGGGAATAATAATATTGATAATACTTGTGTGGTGTGCATCAAGGTTTTTGATTTGGGTGTGGCTCAAACCAAAGAGAACGGAGAAGTTCTTAAGAAAGCAAGGCCTCAAGGGAAGCCCTTATAGATTCTTGTTTGGAGACGTAAAAGAGTTTGTAAAGATGGTAAAAGACGCCAAATCAAAACCTATAAATCTCAACGACAATATAGTCGTCCGAGTCTTGCCCTTCCAACATAAATCTGTCACTGCTTATGGTACACGTTCTGGCTCATTTAACCTTACTATTTTCCTTCATCCATTCCCATTATTTTGATACTTTAGTAGTATTTAAAATAGAACAATACCCGCAATTGTCAACATGACAACAACGTGTGTTTATCTCTTTTGTTTTTTGCTTTTGACACATATAGTTTCCTAGCCTCGAAGGTTGTGGAATTTTTTAAGTGGGTCGTGCATTCTTTGGCCACTAAGACCTCAAACTTTGTTGTTCTTAGGATTGGTTTCCCTGTCTAAAAGGGGGATTGCGACGCAGCTTTGTTGCTCGTTTACCTGCTATGTTATTGTAATCAGTTTGTATTTATTGGAAATATAAAAAATTTTGTTTAAATACTAACCACTCTGTTTTAAAGAAAAAAGATCTAGCTGAATTTAATATAATGAAAAATTAAAATGAGGATAGATATGTGGGTGGACATGGTTGAAAGATGGTAGGGTCAGACTCAAGGGCGGACATAGGTGTATCCCTTATTTTCTTCTTTTTATTATTATTTTTTTCCTGATGAGCGAAGACTTGGTCAATGTCCCAAAGTCCCCTATCACCACCTACTTCTACAAAATATTCTGAAGAAAAACACCGTTCATAGTACCTTTGGGCATGCATAATCCCGATAAAGTTGCCCACTGGGGCATGATGGAATGCTCATGGATAAATAATTGGAAGTGTACAATACGGATCTATAAGAAAATTTTAAGGGTAACCTAATTTTTTTTAAGATGTTTTTAGAGAGCATTTGTGTGACCTAAAATATCTTCTGTCAAGTATATAAAAAAAATTAAAGTTATTAAAAACTAGAAAGAATTGCTCACATAAACCCTAATTTCGTAACATTAAAGAATTATAATTAGAGTTTAGCATAATATTTTTAAATATCAAAAATTTAAATTACTTAATTATACATGCTAACATATGAATAAATATTCATACATAATTAAATTTACATATACTTAACGATAAAAATCAAAACCAAAACAAATAAAAGAAATTGATAATTTTGAAAGAATGCCAAAAGATTTTTTTAGAATTGTACACTGATCTATAGATGCTTTAATTTATGATATATAATAAACTAAAATAATGAAAAAATAGGTTTTCTTTGTAGGTAGGTTATAGGTGGGTAGCCTATATGTTTTAAAATACTACTTTAACTATTTTCATATTACATAGTATACTTCTTCTTCTTCAATGTTTCAATAAGAGTTCGCCAGGAACCGCTCTATTGCAGGAAAATTCTTAAAAACATTTTTTTTTCCTCTTTGAACTTCAAAGGTAAAGCTTTTGAGGGGTATCCTAATGTTTGTTCAAGGGTAACCTATCTCTAAAGTAGAGGGAAAAAACAAAAATTTAACATATCGTCAAGAAAGTTGAGGGGTAACCCGGGCAACCCCTGGCTTCCATGTAGATCCGCCCCTGGTGTACAATATCAGGATTAGGGGCATGGATACATGTGCCGGCTCAATTGTTATTTGGCCTTGGAATGTAGTCTAACCCGAGAATTAAAAAGGGTTATTAATTGGTTGCTTAATGATCATGTTAGGGTTATTAGGTTTCTTGTTAGTTAAGTTGTGTTAACATTTATAAATAAGGGCAACCGAGTTAGGGATTGTTGAGAAGAAGAGTCAAACCGAGTTAGGGTTTGAGAGTTGTAATCAGTTTTTTTGATTTATTTTTCTGATTAATATAAACGAGAGTTAGTCGTTTACTTCGTGTTTGATTATCGATGGAGACTTGAATAGGCGATCAGAGGAGGATGGAAGAGTAACGTATACTGGAACGATATATATGGTGAGATCCCAATAGCAAGGATGGTAATCTTGATCAAAGAGGCGCCTCTACGGTGTACCCTACCCGATTATGGCCTCGGCCGGCCTTGATTATATATATCTCAGTCAATCGTGCCTGCCCTGCCATCTCCTTCCTCGAGAACCGAGTGAGTCTCATGTATGCCTTGTCCCCCGTGAGAACTGTAGAAATGCATGAGGCTCATAAACCATCTGAACACTTTCGTCGGAATTGGAATTTCTCGACATATTCTACGCAACATAATCAATAAAAAAAACCATTTTTTTTTGAAAAATTATGAGTCATATAGAAGCTATACGGGCCGTATAGTGGTTTGATGTTCTTGACCAGATGCATCATATAGGTCGAGGCTTTTGTTTAGAAAGATACGACTCATATGGTGGAAACTCTAAATTTAGTGGCTTTTAATAAGTATCATATAAAATAATTGTTCGACATGTTTTATCGTAAAAAACATTGATAACCCACAAAAATAGGTATTTATACTAGTCATATATAGCGGGTATAGGAAACTTTGCATATCCAGTGAGAGGTGGTGTCTGTTTAACAACTTTCTTATATTTTTATGGATGTCGCTTGTTCCATTAAATCTACCATTTAATGCATTTCTACACTATCGTGCATTAAACCAAGAAAATAAATGGGAACTATTTGCTAATATTTTAAAATTTTTGATTTTTCTTCAAATGACATATATAAAAGATGTTATTTTATTTAATGCATAGGAAAAAACTACTTCACCTGGTTGGGACCTATACCTGTGGTGCATATAACTGAACCGGCTATGATAAAAGAAGTCTTTGCAAATAATTATCAATTTCAAAAGGCGAAGGGAAACCCTTTTATAAAGTTACTAGTAGCAGGTCTAGCTGACGTTGAATGCGATCAATGGAGCAAACACCGGAAAATTATCAATCCTGCTTTCCATGTTGAGAAACTCAAGGTTTGTTATTATATATTGTCTTATGTCTTTAAGAAAATATAGCAAAAGTTTTTTTAAAGAAACCAGTAAATGATATTAAGTTTTCTTTATAGCATATGGTTCCTGCATTTGATATGTGTTGTGCTGAGATGATCAACAAATGGGAAGATATTTTAGGGACGGAAAGCTCGTGTGAACTTGATGTATGGCCTTATCTACAAACATTCTCGAGTGATGTAATTTCGCGTACTGCGTTTGGTAGTAGTTTTGAGGAAGGTAAAAGAATATTTGAATTACAAAGAGAACAAGCACAATTGGTCATAGAGGCTATACAATCAATCTACATTCCAGGATCAAGGTGAGTATATATGTTCTTCATAACCTAACTTTTGAGCTCCTTTTGTTTTGATTCATGGAGGTCGAAGGATTATTACAATATATTTCATTTTAAAATTGCAATACTTTATGTTTTATTGTTGAAACGATATGAGTTTTAAAATCAAACACAACTTCGCAGATTTTTACCAACAAAGAAAAATAAGAGAATGAAGGAAATTGACCGTAAAGTGAGGGCTTCAATAAGGAGTATCATCGACAAGCGAATTGTCTCAATTAAAGAAGGACAAAGCACTAATGAAGACTTGTTGGGCATACTTCTGGATTCCAATTACAAAGAAATAAAACAACAAGGGAATACCAATTCTGGATTAAGTATTGATGAAATCGTTGATGAGTGTAAGCTTTTCTACTTTGCAGGACAAGAGACCACAGGAAACTTGCTTGTTTGGACGATGGTGTTGTTGGCTCAACACAAAGATTGGCAAGCCCGGGCTAGAGATGAAGTTTCACTAGTCTGTGGAGAGAAGAAAATGGATATCGATGGATTGAATCGTTTAAAAGTAGTAAGTGTTTTCACCCTTTGATGGAAAAAAAGATCTTATATATTGTGCTGCATTGTTTTTAGAAATCTATTTATTTCCATGATTCTATGGTGTAAGCTATAAAGTATCAAGTAACACTAGTTCTAAGATACTTTTCTCACTGGTTGGCATTAATTATAACTTAGCAGAATAATAATAATAATAATAATAATAATAATAATAATAATAATAATTGGGATTCTAATAATAATAATAATAATAATAATAATAATAATAATAATAATAATAATAATAATAATAATAAGGTTTCATACTTTTTGCCTAAAGTAGCACCAACAATTGTGCAACATATATTGGGATTTGTCTATATTGTTTTTAAGAATATTTTACTCGCTATTTTTTTGCAGGTTAACATGATTTTTAGTGAGGTGCTTAGACTTTACCCCCCGGTGGTATTTTTAGTACGCACGATACATCAAGAAACCAAATTAGGAGACATAACCTTACCTGCTGGATCTTTGCTACAATTGCATAATATGCTTTTGCACCATGACCATGGCATATGGGGTGATGATGTTAAGGCATTCAAACCTGAAAGATTTTCCGAAGGTGTGTCAAAGGTGACCAAGGGTCAAGCATCATACATTCCTTTTGGTTGGGGTCCTCGTATATGCATTGGACAAAATTTTGCTTTGTTGGAAGCGAAAACCACGCTAGCAATGATTCTACAACATTTTCAATTTGATCTCTCACCATCTTATTCTCATGCCCCACACGTAATCGTCACTCTTCAACCTCAGTTTGGAGCTCATTTGATATTAAGAAAACTTTAAATGATATGAACGTCATGCATATGCTCGTATTTTGCTTTGTTTATGCTACACTAAAACTACAATACGTTGTCACCTCAGGGTTTGAGCTATATATATGTAATGTACGTGTTATGTTGATGTCTATCGAACGAATAAGAATTACTCTTTACATCCTCACTAGTTTTTATGCTTGTTTACCCTCAGTACTTGTTTTCAGTACTTCAAATCCACAAAGAACTTCAATAGCCTCTAATCCTCACAACAAGGGGCTTCACAGTGAAATTGTATGATGACTCCAGCTATCCACGGACCATGACATTTATCGTCCTGAACAGAAGGCATCAAGTTAGGCAACACAAGGAATTCCAGTGTTTTTTTTTTTCTACAAATCTTTCTCATCTTTCTCATTTTTGTCTCATTTTATAGAATAACTTGACCTAGAATATTAACACTAAAATTAGTTTTCTGCGCTAGAATTTTAGCTGTATTAGTTTTCTATTGTATTTTAAGTAAACAAAAAAATAAAAATAAAAACGAAAGAGTGGCTTTTTGAATCAAAATACTCTTTAATTCTAAGTTCAGGAGTCGTGCTCTTAGTGTAATTGGTAAAACACAATTTTAATTGATATAACGCCCTATATATATATACACATCTTTATATAAACATGTACATGCTGTTCAAAAAATATATGTTCTACCTTTAAGTGTATCGTTATATATCGTAACATGGTTTGGACCTAAAATGTAGTATGTCTTGGAGTCCTTTCTTTGTCATTGTTAACGTACAATAATTTTGTAATTGGTTTTCTTGCCTCCCTTCGCATTAATCTCTCAAATAACAGCAATTTACAATTCTCTATATTAGGATAGAGATCAATATAATAAATATAATTACAAGGTAAATATACGTGCCAGCTATACACACCAGTAGTCGAAGCGAGAGGTGAACGGATGCTGAGATGGGAGTGAAAATCTTTGAATAATACTCGTGGAAGACCTTAAGTAAACATATTTGCAATCTGATATGGCGAGGGAACATGAAGTATACGAACCTGCTCGCAAACGAAGTGAATGTCAAGTTCAATGTGTTTCGTCCGCTGATGTTGCACAGGATTACCGGAGAGATAAATAGCACTAACATTATCACAATATGCAATGGTGGCTTGAGATAACGGTCGGTGAAGCTCCAGAAGTAGATTACGAAGCCAACATATTTCTGCTACCACGTTGGCTACTCCCCGGTATTCTGCTTCTACACTTGATCTAGAAATTGTTGGTTGCCGTTTGGAAGACCAAGAAATGAGATTGGAGACATAGTAGACACAATACCCTGACGCGGAATGGCGAGTATCTAGACAACCAGCCCAATCGGCATCAGTGTATACATACATACGTATATACATACATGTTTCTAACATGAAAGTTGACATGCATATCAAAAATAAAATAAAATAAAAAGAAGAAGAAGGAAAGAAAGACATGCGTAAAAGGCGGGGAGTTGATCACGGAGGAATATGACATCTTTGGATAATAAAGTTAAAAGCTTCTAATGTAAAAAGCCAGAAAACGAGTGAGAACATAGAGGATGTGTTAGGCGGGCGGGTAACCACTCCCATTATATTATCCATGTTTTCATTAGAGTTGACTACAATCTGGTCGTTATTCAAACAACCACGCGACAATGGATACACTGAGGCCATCTATAGAAACTAAGATTAGCATAGACACATAATATATCGCTCATTTACTAACATCTAAAAAGGGCTTCAATCTTCAACCGAGGAGGACTTGCACTGGCTCTCATTATTCTCATCGTTGTTAGCTCATCGTTCCGAACCATTTCGTTCGCAGATGCCCGACGCCGATACAACCGCGTCCGTCAACTAGGTTTGTTTATTATCCTTTTGATATACAACTGAGTTTTAGCTTTCATATGTTGCTGTTTAGAATTTTGTGTTTTCGTTAATAACTCTTAAAAGAGATTGCCGCATGATTGTTATTATATCTAAAACAATTATTATTATACACAAGTTTGAACTACAGCAGCTTAAATGGACCGGATTTGTTGTCGCAAACACTCGCAATTGCCCTTTTGCCACCACTTTGCAACCGAAACCGCTATGGATAAACCATGAGAAAGTTTTCTACCGCCTTAGACCGTCACAAATTTTATTTTTTTCTTCTCATTTTTGCGACTGCTCTAACAGTCGCAAAGTTTTCCATAACCATTTTTGTAATAAATTTCGTCACAAATTTATTTTTTTATATGGATTGTTTGCCACCGCTTTAAATGGTAGTTTGCCAACAAAACGGTGACTTGTTTGTGACTGAATCGAGGTTGGTCATTATTTTTGCGACCAATATGAATTTTGGTCGCAAGTCCGTCGCAAATTATTCACAATTTTTAACGTTGCAAATTAATAGGCAGCTTTAGCGGTGTGTAACTAATATATATTATACTATTCAAATGCTCAATTGCATTAATTAACGAATACAACTTTTTATTTAAACAATAGTTTGGTTGGATTTGAATAAATGCTTTAAGTTGTTCAATATATAAAATTTGCGTTTGAAAACTCAACTATCACAATTAATATTCTTGTTAATCAACAGATCACTTGGTTTAACAAAAGTTTAACCAATAAGTTGATGGTCTTGTTATCTTTTCCACACATAATTTTGTTTTGACCTTTTTATGTGCAGCTGACGACTGCATTAATTCACCAAGACAAGGAGAAATACCCAGGTGTGGCGGCCAAGGTGGAAGGGGTGGACCATCTAGACCGGGAACACCAAGTGGTTCGAGCCATTGTGAGAACGGTTGCTGTAAAAAGGATAACTTTGGTGAATGTGTATGTTGCTAATAGCAAACATATATGTTCAACATGTTAATTAAGATTTGAAATAATTTAGTTTTTTTAAAGGGAGATTAATAACAATTCATCTATGTTATGTTGACACAATATTCGATATATAATTATAGCAAACCAATACATTCTTGGCTCAATATGGCATTCATAATTTAGATATCATGACTCCTACGTCCAAGTGTGTGTTAAGTTATTACTCAGCGAGTAGAAAACGCTCTGACTAGATGTTGCGTTTATTTTCCACGATATTTTCAATCAAACATAACTTTTAAGTCATGACAAGTATATAAAGATTTGACAGAATTGCAAATTTAGTTTTTTAAACAGACTAAGTCGTCTAGGTATCCCATGGCAAATATAGCTGAAGGGAGCCTATCTGACGAAGCCAAGGCCTTTAACTCTTTCCTATATGCTGAAAAAATCCCGACTTATGTGGAACAAGCCTTACAATCAAAGAATTGGTAGGATGCAATGGAAACAGAGATGAGGGCACTAAAGAAAAATGACACATGGGAAAAGTGTGACCATCCACCGAGAAAGAAACCAGTAAAATATGTCGATGGATCTTCTCAATTAAACATAAGCCTGATGGAACTATTGAAAGATGTAAGGCACGATTAGTGGCTAAAGGCTATATCCAAACTTACGGAGTTGACTACTCAGAAACATTCTCTCCGGTAGCCAAGGTCAACACAATCCGGTTCCTTTTTTCTTTCGCTGCAAACGAAGGATGGCCTATTCATCAATTTGATGTTAAGAATGCATTCTTACATTGAGAATTAAAGGAAGAAGTATATATGGAAGCTCCTTCTGGATTCACAAAAAATAAGGAAGTCTGTCGATTAAAATAATCACTCTACGGGCTTAAACAATCTCCTCGAGCTTGGTTTGGCAAATTTACCCTAGCAATGATATGATATGGGTTTCGCTAAAGCAACTTCGATCATACACTTTTCCTTAAACAAAGAGGTAAACTTGTAACTTGCTTAATTATATATGTTGATAGCATGATCATTACAGGAAACGATAAGGAAGAAATGAAGAAGTTAAAGGCAAATTTATCCACAGAATTCGAAATGAATGACCTAGAAAGACTTAAGTACTTTCTTGGAATGGAAGTACTAAGTTCTAAACAAGGGATCTTTATATGTTAGAAGAAGTATATTCTTGACCTTCTAGCTGAGACAGGAATGATCGATTGCAAGCCTACCGACACACCAATTGCGGTAAACCATAAACTCCATATGAAAGAAGATGGGAAATTGGCAAACAAAGAAAGATACCAAAGCTTGGTAGGAAAATTGATATACCTCTCGCATACTCGTCCAGATATTGCATATGCGGTTGGGGTGGTCTGCAAATTTATGCATCAACCTCAAGTAAGTCATATGGAAGCCATAAAGAGGATTATTAGTTATCTCAAAGGGACAGCAGGCCACGGGGTCCTCTTTCAACCAAATAACCACCTAAAAGTTCAATTGTATAATGATTCAGACTGAGCAGGAGATAAAGATGACGAAAGATCAACATCAGGATACTTTACCCTAGCTAGTTGGTGGAAATCTAGTTACCTGGAGAAGCAAAAAAACAGAAGGTGGTGGTAGCATTATCTAGCGCTGAAGCAGAATTTCGAAGAATATGTAAACTTCTGACATAAATGGGTTTCCCCAAAACGAAGCTAGTAGGATCATGTGTGACAACAAAGCTATGATACAAATTTCAGAAAATCTGGTTCAACACGATCGTACAAAACATGTGGAGGTTGATAGGCATATCATCAAAGAAAAGCTTGAAGCAAGGATTGTAGAACTATCGTTTGTTTGATCAGAAGACCAATTAGAAGATATATTCAAAAGCCGTCAACGAAAGAATTTTCAGTCATTGTCTAAGCAAGTTGAGTATCGAAGATCCCACTACTCAACTTGAGGAAGAGTGTTAGAAAATAATAATAACAATAATAATATTTGGATCAGCAAATAAGCAAATACATCATATTCCTATTTTAGATCTTGACAGCCATACATCTTGCAAAATAAAGAGCCGTTGCTACAGCAATCAAAAGAATCACCAGCCTTTTTATGTGATTGTATTACTATGTTTAGTGCAACATTTTCCTATTTATTTTGTCTCCTTCCATTGCAACATATATGATTTACTAAAACAATATGCAAAGAAATATCAATACAGTTTAGTATTCTTTGTATCGTCTAGAAAACAGCACACACACGTACTCAAAATCTGATTTTGACCCCCTTTTTAATCCAACTATCAAAGAATGACGAACCAGCCCATGACCTTTCACTGGCCATGTAATCAACTTAAAAGTTGGCGTTTAAACCCCAAAACTCCATTCACAAAGCTTTAAATGGTTAACTAATGTTCCCACCAATTAAGACAATATTCTTTGAACTAAAATCCAAGCAATGTTAATACAAATCTGATTCATTATATTAATAAAAAGTTGTTATAAATTTATATACTTTTGGTTTAAGAGTACACACAAATCAAATAAAATATATCAATTTCTATATGAAATACTTCCATCTTGTATTTTATTAAGAACATGATATTAAAATGGATAATTTCCAAAGAATATTTAAATACAAATAAATTTGGGTGTTACAACTCTTTTAATATACAATCTAGTCGGCCACCTCTACTTTGCCATGCAAACTGATCGTCCCTGTCATTTATCTCAAAACCCTATGGCATGACTACTTTCAGACTCAACCCTAAGCTGCGCGTGGTTTGATACCCACCTAGTCGACGGCGTCTAATATACCCAACAAAACTGATCGGCCTGCACAGATTTCTTGAAACCCGTGGCCGCGTGTAATTTCAAGACGAAACTCATCAGCGCTAGGAATTTGAAGAACACGTAGAAAGCAAGGTTGCAGTTTGTCCCCCGCACTAGTTTTTTAAGTTGTTATATAACAGTAGTTTGTGCATATTTGATCCGTCATATATAACATAACAATAAACACTACAAGAATTTTGTCCTATTCACAATAATTTCTGACCTTTTCCCGACAACATATAGTTGGGACAAATCAAAAATACTTATCCCGACTACTGTTGTCTGGAATAGTGTTGTTGGTATAGCTTCGTCCCGAAAAATAACATAAAATCTTTTCCCACTACATGTCGTCGGGATAAATATTACAAAATCTTTTTTAAGAAAATGTTTTATTTTTAATAAAAAACATAAAAAATATTTTATAATTATAATAATATAATATTCATTTATCTATGCCGACGACATGTTGTCAGGATATAATATAAATATTATTATATTTCTTTATCTATACCGATGACATGTTGACGGGATAGAATATAAATATTATTTTATTTCTTTTTCTATACCGACGACATGTTGTCGGGATAGAGGATAAATATTATTTTATTTCTTTATCTATACCGACGACATCTAGTTGGTATAGATATATGAAGAAAATAATATTTAAACTCTATCCCGACAACATATCGTCGGTATAAACAACTGAATAAAATAATATTTAAATCTCTAACGACAACATGTCGTCGGTATAAACTAACGACTATTATATTGTTATTCTTATACCGAAGAAATGTTGTCGGTATAGAACTTAAAATTATTTTATTCATTTATCTATACGGACATTATGTTGTCGGGATAGAGTTTAAAATTAATTTATTCAGCAGACTCTGCTGCATTTTTTGCTGTTTTTCCGGATTTTTACCTGTTTTTCAACTAAATCCAAAACACCAAAATGAAAGTCCAAAATAAACCATTCATAACTTAAATTATCCTACATCAAACATACGACATTCAACCTTTTAATTTGTCCAAAACGCACAAAAAAAAGTTATCCAAATGAAATACAACTAAAATGACATTGCCCTTGTTTAATCATCACTTTCATCATCGGATTCATAAGGTTGATGTTGTTTCCATTGTTTCTTGGCATCTTCAAGTTTTTTGTCAAACTCTTGTGACATTTTTGCGAACATCTCTTGCATCTGACTTTGTTGTTGGAGTTCGGCTTTTAAACTTTCTTGCCAATCATGTTGTGATGATCCGGAGGAAGAGCCAAATTTAGGTACAACAGGTGGTGCTGCCGTTCTTGCAATATGTCCAATTCCCAGTAGATGCATGTGCGATTCACCAAAAACATTTCGAAAAACTTTTGAATCGCAATAGTTGTCATCATCCGTTAAATCTCCAATTCTTCGTCTTTCCGCTCTAAGTCGTTCCTAAAATAATAAACATAAATATGCTCATTTTGGTTGAAATGGGTAATTTTGGCCCATTTGAACCAAAACCCCCATATTATGAGTTATTTAAAGTGTGTTATGATCGTTTTGGCCTGAACAAACTTAATTTACCAAAATATATAAGTTTTGGTGAAATGGGTAATTTTGACCCATTTGAACCAAAACGCCCACATTTTGAGTTATTTAAAGTGTGTTATGCTTGTATTGGCCCGAACACACTTTAGTTGAAATCGGCAATTTTGACCCATTTGAATCAAAAAAATAGGGGTGTTCTTCGGGTTATTTATTCGGGTTTCGGGTTGTTTGGGTCGGGTTGTTCGGGTTGAGCTCAAAACAAATTGACCCAAGAACCGACCCAAATAAGTTCGGTTTGTTCGGGTTGAACGGGTCGGGTTAACTCGAGTTTAACAAATTAAAAAAAATATATCCACTTTTGACAATATCATAAATTAAAAAACCGTATTCCAAGCCATTATAAAACCATAATATACAGCCATATTCAACAATAGCATATATTATTTAGCAAAACATGAAATTATCATACAAGCAAGTATTAGATCGGATGAAGGAGTGTCGTAGCCTGCGGATCAATACTTGTGTAGATTGAACAAACATGCTCAATACATATTGGTTTAAATACTATACTATTTAAGTTTTTGAACTGAATATACATTCTCAACATGCTTTATCGTAATTAATGCATTGGGATGTGATAAATCCAATATTAATCGGAGTCTTGAGAACAATCGAACAAGAATACATAAGGTCACTATGTTACTTCACCGCTAAACTACCATATAAAAATTAGGGATACATGCATCGATGTATTATAATTCGGGTTATTCGGGTCAACTCGAATTTGGGTATTTCAACCCGAATATTTTATCTCGGATTCGGGTTAGGAGATTAATCGGTTCGGGTGAATTCGGTTTGGGATATTCGGGTCTCAGGTCGCTTCGATTCAGGTTCGTTATTCGGGTACGGTTAAAAACCACACCCCTACAAAAATCCCATATTTTTGAGTTATTTGAAGTGTGTTGTGCTCTTTTAGGCCCGAACACACTTTAGATAACTAAAATATATAAGTTTTGGTTGAAATGGATAATTTTAACCCATTTGAACCAAAATCCCATATTTTGAGTTATTTAAAGTGTGTTGTGCCTTTTAGGCCTAAACACACTCTAGATAACCAATAAAACTAGGAATTTTCCCTTTTTATAAATAGCTTGATATGATGTCACACCATTAACTTCAGATTCATATTGATAGTTAAATAGATTCGATTGATATATGCTGTGTAGGATATAAATAAGATAGTTATAATTCTTCCGTTATATATGACATAACATGTTTGTTTTTTTTGTTTATGTGTATGTGTTCTGTTATTTTTTTGAGGTATATTTATTGTTTATGCATGAGAGTATATAGTTATTTATGTAGGTTGTTTACTACAAGTTGAACATAGTGCCATATATATCACAAATACTCAAAAGATCCAACCAATTACTAGTAATCAACCAGTTGTAGATGTTGCATCAAAGTCAAACAAGAAAAGTAGAATTGCACATAAACATATCAACTAAGTACGTAACTGCATCGCGTGGAACGGACACGATTATTTATGTGCTTCAGCGACGCATACGGAATATAAGCTATTAAGTTTACTTGCGCCACCAGTAAACACCAGTATCCTCAGCACCTACATCTGGTTCAACAAAAATGCACTCCTTTGTTTCTCTCCAGAAAGCCTTTAGGATCGGTGTATCATCGTACTTGTAGTAGTCACCTAGAATGGGCTTGATGGCATTGGTTGCCTCAATCAAATGATAATGAGGGATATGTGATATCAGATGGTGAACCACATGAGCACATGTAACGTTATGAAAAATACTATTAATGATACCGTAATCTCTGTCAACTGTCGACATGGCACCTCTTATCCAGTCCCACTCTCGTGAGTCGAAGTGAGGTAGGGAAGGATGGGTATGATGCACAAAACTGAAAACGATGAAATGACCGTTCAAAACCATCAAAGGAACTCCGTATATGCAGAATAACCATGTCGCACTTGTGGCTGTAGCAATCTTGTATAGTGTATACACAGCTCCAAGCAATCCAGCATCAGAGAGCCAAATATATTTCCGCTCGCTATCATTGAAAAGAGGACTTTGAGGGTAAAAGTGACTCACAAACCCATCGTATTCCCTGCCGTGGATATTGAAAGCGAAGTACATGGGAAAGCTAAAAACCAACCTACCGTATTTTGTTTATGAAAGCTTGAAACCGTATTTTTACAATGTAAACGAAACAAAAATAGAAACATAATACATATGGTATAAATTTATCTTATTCGGTTTTTGAAAACTTGAAACGAGCCATTACACCATGTTCTTTTATTTTATCAAACGTTTCTCTTTCGACTGCATAAAAGCATTGTTCAAATACTCATAACCAATTCGCTTACGCAAACCTGTATTGATAAGTTTCATTTTAGAAAAACATATTTCAACGATTGCGGTTGCAATCAGTAAAATCAGCGCTAGCTTCAATATTTGATAAATAAAAGAAAAGGTGATGTGCTTTCCGGTTTCCACCATTACACGAGCAAGGTCACACGTTCACCCAATTTCGAAAATTTATCTTCCTTTAAAGTGTGATAAAATGCTGTACGATCACCCGAAATACACCATCTTTTTTCATTACTAAAATTATTCGGATTCATTTCCGAAAATGCCACTATCTTAGATATGTCAAACTTGGAAAGAAGAATCTCAAGATTTAAAGCAGGCATATTTTCTAGCAAACTAGTTAAGGCCTCACTAAATCTATTTTCAAGTTATTGAATTTGTATATATCCAAAAACGTATTAAAAATATCAACCTAAAAATGATGATTACGTTGAGCTTGCTTTTGAAGTTTCTCATTCAAACAAAAGAAAAAAAGGTTAATGGTTTCTATTTGCTTTGAGCTATAAACTTTTTTTGGCTTTATTTGATTTGAACTTTTAAAAAATGACGATTCTGTTGAGTCTGTTTCTGCTTGAGTCTGTTTCTGTTTAATGTTTCTCGTTCAAACAAAAGAAAAAAAAATTAGTTGTTTTTATTTGCTTTGAACTATAAATTTGTTTGGGCTTTATTTAATTTGAACTTTTAAATTGGTTGGCCTTTAAACAAATAGGGGTAACGTAAAATTTTTTTTAGGGGTAACGAAAAACGAAAACCGGCCCAAAAAGAAATAAATTTACACTGCCGACGAAAAGTTGAGGGGTAGCGGATACTACCCCTACTTACGAAGTAAGTCCGCCACTATTGGGCAGATCATGCTTCTGGCGATGAATCTGGGTTGTTTAAGATAAATAGGACACCTGGGATGAAAAGAGTTATTCGAGTTGTGACAAGTTATTCGAGTTGACCATGGAAAGTCAAAATTGATCGGGTTTTTTGCCATAGTTTGACCGAGTACTCCAAACTTATTATTTGTATATTTTTTTCCAAGACGTTCGGGAAGTTGCATTTGTGCAGTGAACTTCAAACAAATTGGATTTGGATTTGAGGAGGAAATAATAAGTTTTGTCATTTGATCGTTGAATCCGGTAATTTGAAATCAATTTTGGATATTCGAGCTCACCTCATGCCTAAATAGCTAAAGATCCGAGAGAATGGATAAAGAAGCGAGAACTCCTTCCTGAACGGAAATTAGGTGGTCATACCTTGAGGGGTGAATTGAAACAAAGAGTCATTGATTTTTATCGGGTGATTCGTAAAGATGTGTGACATGGCTAAACAATTGATATTATAAGTCGGGGGGGGGGGGGTGATTGTAAGGCCAAAAATTATGACTTGTGATATCAATGTGGCGAAACTCGTTAAATATATTTTGGTCAATCATTCAGTTAAAGTTGGTGAGCAATCTGGATCCGAGACTAGAGCTTTGGTGCACGCTTTATCTTCAACGGGGAGAAAGCTTCTAGATTACTTGTGTTTTTGCTATAATAGGATTTTATTGTTTCTATTTATGTGTGTGTTTTCTATGGTGTAATCAACCACCTAAGGGGAGCTCACCTTAGGTGAGATGGGATCGTCTAGTATATTACATCTTTTATTACCGATTACAGAGTCGTTCACTATTCATATTATCTTTATATTATTTATTTGATCGTTTGATTCACTGCACCTGTCTCGATCGTTTATCAAGAACAAATCCATTCAATGTTAGATCCGGTTAGTAAGGGACCTACATCACCACACACATGCAACTATTCTGCCGATTAAAATCGATACACTCTCATTCAGATCTAAAGAAATGGTATAAATTAAGACTTACACATTCAAGGATCATGCAATCATTCCATCCATTATGGTATCAGTCAGTGGCGAATTTTGGTCTTAGTCAAAACGGTGATCAATGTCATGGACCCAATACCTCGGGGATGACCTTGCTCAAAGCCTATAACAATTTTCAAGCAAAATCGCAAAATTTACCCATGCTAAGCGAAAAAACGACACCCCCGGTCCCTCAAGGCACATGATATCAGTACAAAATCAAATTGTTCAACATACACAAATCAATTGTGTTCGGAATGCTGGAAGAACAAATTGCAATCAATTCAAAAGGTAAGATCCAATGCTGCTTCTATCACTTATCTGGGCACATAGTTAGATTTTGCATAAACAAGAAAATATTTGAGAAACAATATATGTTTTCGGCATACTTTAAGAAAACTGCACACAACTTTGTATTTATGTTACTTGGATTGTATGATGGGCAACCACTATTTGTTCACTTATTTAAAATATATGTAAGGTGATAAAAATCAGGGGGTGAACAAAATTTTATCAATGCACCATAAGCATTATTACTACATATGAGTTGAAGAAAGTCCAAATGAATTTTACTATGCACCTAAATTACTTAGAAAGAATGTTAATTAGTATGGAACAAGTGATCTTTGAAGGTTATTAAGTTAAGATTGATGGAAATGTTGGCGATATGGTGAACAAACATCAAATGGACCAAAAACTATTTTTTGTTGAAAAGAACTTATGTGGCATTATAGAAGGAGAAATTGGCGAATGCATGATGACCCAAATCAATTGCATCATCAAGCCACTCGTATTCGCTAAAGCCATGATGACCCAAATCATGACCAATGCTCCATATACCCATAAAACTACTGCCTTGGATGAACCAGTAAAGCGGCCTGCTATGTAGTTAAAGGGTTTAGGTAAAAGCGGAATGTAATTTGATGCAATCTGGTAAAATGTGAAGCAGATGGCTATGCCAGCAAAAAGATAGTATAGAGAACGTGTGAGATCACGTTTATAACAGTGCAATGGTATTGCTTTCTTAAGATCGCTAATCTCGAATGGAGGTTTTTTAGTAGGAACGCGTTCAAGGAGGTTTTTCTCCCCAGTACTGTTAGCATTCATCCGACCGCCTGCTCCCATCTTGTTGTTTTCAAAGAAATGAACCTGCAAAAAGACATATATTAGCCACTATGCATTAAATCAACTTAAGCATAATTAGACTGTTATTATAGATCTATATGACCAAGAGATACCTCAACCAAAAGCTTTGATATTTGCTACTGGTTTGTGTTCAAAACAGACCAAGCTCCTGGCATTTTATACTAGGAGTTGTGAGCTTTAATTTGGATTTATTTTATTATTTTTAGATTCTAACAACATTGGTCTGTTTGCCTGTGCTGAGGAGTTACAATATTAACAGTCTCAAACAATCAATCATTTCAGTTCCTTAACAGCTATGGTTTTGGATGCATAGATTTATCTTTAAAATGTGTTGAAAAAATCAATCTAGTCAGACATTCTGGATTTACTAAAAACATATTTTATCTTATTGTTTTCTCCTCCTGAAAACGTAGTTTATCTTCCTTCCTGTGTTAAGATATATGCAACTAGCTTTTGAATCCGTGTATTATACGAAATTTGTTAAATAATAAAAATAAATAAGGTACGTTTTTTTGAAAGAAATGAACAAAATTAAAAGGTAAGAAGAAATAAAATATATACTACAAATAGTAAGAAGTCTATAATCTTAAATTTAGAAATTAGAATGAGATGAATCATTACAACTTTACAACAATATACAACATTGTTAAAATTGTTTTGATCATTACCCATGGATAACTATAATGAATGAGATGAGAGATTAGAAAATTAAAAGGGAAATTATAACTCATTTGTCAAAATTGTTTGACCCGTGACCCATGGACATGCAGGATAAATAAGATGAGGAATTAGAAAATTATGAAGGAAATCATAACCCTTTTGATAAAATTATTTTGACCCATGACCCATTGATAGATATAAATGAGATGAAATGTTAGAAATGAAATTATAACTCATTTAAAAAAATAGTTTTGCCCATAACCCATGAATAAGTAGAATGAATGAGAAAATATATTAGAGTAAAAATGAATACGGGATTGTCACATCATCCTCATTATTTTCTTTAATTAGTAAAGTTAGATTAAAAGTAATTTGTTATAATAGGGCGAATTAACTTTGTTAAGTTATTCAACATATAGCTCTGCTTATATTACGCAAAAGCATTCATCATGATCTCTATTTTTCTGGCTTTAATTATTTAGGTACATTGGAATATTCACTATTAAAGGGTGTGTGTTATCAAGTAAAAATATAACTATTTGCGGGAACTTGTAATGTTGGTAATTTTGAACCGTAATATGAAAGGGCCTAACTTGGCAAGTTAGTCAGGTTATTGGTTTAGTTTCCTAATTGTAATAGGATTAATATGGTAATATCTTCATCAAGTTAGGTGTAGATCTGGAAACATAGAGTTTGGGTAAAGGTTTGGGATGAGTGATGAATAAAGAATTATTGTAACGAGTTTTTAGTCAGGTTTCTCTTCCAATATTAAATTGTTTAGCGATCATATGCCTTGAAGAGATATTGTAAATGCGGTTTTTGTATAATAAAACACTTAAAACATCAAGATCAAGATTACTTTAAAACATGGGTTTCTACAAAGTGAATTTGAAACATAAAAAAAAAGAAGAGAAAATTACTGTTTGCGTTTATGTAGTTTTAGAGCGGAAACACAATGAGTCCCCGAAAAATTTTAAAAATTTTTTGAACTGGTTGAGTCCCTGAAAATTTTTTTGAAATGGTCGAGTCCCCGTGGTTTCAGAAACAAACAATTTGAGTCCATGTGGTTTCAAAAATGAACAATTTAAATCCCTGTGGTTTCAGTATAATGAAAGTTTACCACGAAAGTTAAGTAACGACATAGACTCAAATGGTTCGTTTCTAAAACCACGAGGACTCAACCAGTTTAAAATTTTTTTCAAAAACCCATTATACCTTCGCCTTAAAACCACTTGAACGCAAACATTAATTTTCTCATGTGTCAAAACTACGTAGTCAACAGCCATAGTTTTGGTCCTTTTGGATGAGTATGATTTTATTCTTTTCTTGACATAATGATATTGGCTATGCTAAAAAACATGTTATCTTACTGTGTTCTCCTTCTGAAAAACAATTAATTTAACATATCTATACTTTTAATATTGTAAGTAATTTTACCATAGAATAATTACAAAATTTGATGCTGATAGACCTTCTATTGGTTTAAGTGCATTGCACCTTTGGTCACACCAATTTTTATGGTTTTTTTATTATTATTTTAGTTTCGATATCATAATGAAAATCCAAGTCGACCAAATTCGCGAAGACTCACTGCTACAACGTCCGGTACCGACAACTCTCAGGTTTTACCAATGCCCGGGTTTTATTGACCTATTTTTACGTAACGAATATAATCGAAACCAACTGAATTTACATGGACTTACCGCTGCAATGCCTGGGACTGACAACATTTACGTTTCACCAAAGCCTAGGTTTTACCAACTCACAGTCGGAACACGGGGATTGCAAGGCTCCTGTTTTATCAAGAGAATAAAGTCACTTTAAATATTTCTTTATACGTTAATTTGACGAATTTTTTTGGAGGTTTTAACGATTGGGTTTTACCAACGTTTTTTATACTGTAACGAGCGTAATAAATATTGACCGAATTTACATAAACTCGCCATCGTAATGCTCGGGTTTTACCAACGCCCAGGTTTTATTGACCGAATAAACATCGTTATAAATATGTTACAATTTTATATGTTAATTTGACAAGTTTATTTTTTGTTTTTAATTCTGGTACCATTACGAACGTAATCGATACCGACCGAACTTTTTAATATGTTAATTTTTAGTTATACAAGCGATGCTACTGTTTCTGAGTCAACATACACATTATTTTTTTTTAATTTATTGTCAGTATCTTAATGAACTTAACTCATACCAATTAAATCCACATTAATGACAGGATGGGACGGGACGTGTATATAAAGATATCCCAACTATTCTAGTGAAACGCACCGGATAAAAACTAGTTTAACATAAACAACCTTTTTTCATGAGTTGTTTCGTCTACGCCCATTGCCTTTAATTTATCGTGACCACTTTCTTTCTTCTGTCTACCCTGAAAACAATAGGGGTATGTTTGGTACGGGGTAATGGAATAGATGAGGGAATGGAATGGACGTGGTAATGGAATGGAGAAAGGAATGAAATGGATCTTTACCATTCCATTGTCATGTTTGGTTACCATGTAAGAATGGAATGATTAATCACTTTATCATTATTAATATTTTTATTAGTAATAATAAAAAAAAATAAATAAATAATATTAATAATAAATGAATATTCATAATAAGTATTTTTAGGACCTCGTGCTGCAACGAGATCGTTAAACTGTATATGCGTTGTGAAATGTTAACTCATCTAATTTAAAAATAAAATATATTGATAATGTAGTAATAGTTCTAATATAATAATAGTTATATTATAATATACAAAACGACAATGATAATATAATAATAATAATAATAATAATAATATAATTATAATTTTATAATAGTAGTAATGATGTTGACTTTTTGACTTTTTCATTCCTTGAAGGAATGAAAAAAAAACTCATACCCAAAGGAATGAAAATCCTAAAAATGGAAGGAGTTTCATTCCATTTGGAATGATCAATTCCATTCATGCATGGTAACCAAATATGTTTTTTCCATTCCTTTGGAACGGCTTATTATATTCCACCTTCCATTCCTCCATAACAAACACTAGCTAGGTGTATTCGCTTAAGAATGAGTTAGCAACAGTGGTTGCATCCGTTGGTTTTAGAGTTAGAGCTTGCTACTTTGCTATGCAATAAGAAGACAAGACATGATAGCATTTGGTAAACACCTGTTTTTTGTTTTTTTTGGGTTACTACTTCTATATGAGCAGGTTAGAAGCGTGGAACTAACTAGCTAGGGATGAACATTTTGTCCCAAATACTCGTACTCATATCTGTACGTGTATCCGTACCCATACCGATTTAGCCTATTTAGTACGGGTATCGTACTCGTTTTTGTTGAATTTCGGTCGGGCACGGGTATAGGTAGGGTACGGGTATGTTTGGTATTTCGTACCTATTTGGAATATGTAGGGGTTTAATTAGGATTCTTCATATTTAATATATAAAATAAATTCTTCAACCATATTATTATTAAACAAGTATCATAGGCTTCTTTAATATTAAATAATATAACATCCAAGAGTCAAACAAACAAACATATCACTTAGAATCGACGACCGAATTAAGGCTCTTTAAGTAATCTGATCATTAAATTAGCTATTTATTTGGTACTTGTACTAATTTGATACCCATCACAATTCAACATATCTTTTTATTGTTTGAAATTGTTATGGGCTTATTGATGCTTCTCATTATCCAGTTCAGTGAGGTTATTTTGGGTTCTGGACCTGGCCCATGTCTTCGTTTGAGTCCATTAGTATGTTAGTATGTTTGTTTACTTAGTTATCTATTTTCAGTTATGAATTTGTATGAGTCTTTGTGTTGACCTAGTTTGTAGGAGAACATGGAGACTAGTGGTAGATGTTGTGAGTTAGTGGAGTCAGTTATCTTTTGTATTGCTATTTAATAGCTTTGATGTTGAATTAATTAAGCACCAGAAATTGTGAGTCTATTGTATGATACCTCTTTACAAGTGGTATCAAAGCGCAAACACTGGGAGAGAGAGATAGAGAGAGAGAGAGCGTAGTGAAAGACAAGAGAATCCGCCTCCATGGCTGAAGAGAAGACAATTTTTCAAGCCCCAACGGTTCCAAAATTTGATGGTGACTATGACCATTGGAGCATGGTGATGGAAACGTTGCTGAGATCAAAAGCGTACTAGATGGTGATTGAACCAGGTTTTGAGGAACCTGAAAAGGGAGAACAAATCAATGCCGCGCAGCGCACACAACTAGAGGCGATGAGATTGAAAGATTTGAAGGCCAAGAATTACTTGTTTCAATCAATTGACAAGCAAATTCTAAAGACAATGACTAAAAATGAAACCACAAAACAGATTTGGGATGCCATGAAGGGTAAATATCAAGGGAACGCTAGGGTTAAACGGGCTCAACTGCAGAGACTACGTAAGGCGTTCGAGACACTCGAGATGAGGGAAGGAGAAGGTGTTACCGAATACCTTGGTCGTGTGATGACCACAGCCAACGAAATGAAGGATTTTGGGGAAGATATGACGGACGTGAAGATAGTGGAGAAGGTATTGAGGTCCCTTACTAACAGCTATAACTTCGTTGTTTGTTCAATAGAAGAATCAAGGGACATTGAAGATCTTTCGGTAGACGAATTACAAAGCTCCCTCCTCGTCCATGAACAAAAACTGTCACGCAAAACCCCCGATGATCAGGTGCAGAAAACAGAACTTGATTCATTCGGTGGACGTGGATGTGGACGAGAGAGAAACTACTTCGACAGAGGACGGGGACGTGGCAGATCAAGACCGGAGTATGATAAGACATCGGTGGAGTGTTATCGTTGCCATCAATTAGGACACTTCGCCTACGAATGTACTCAAGATGAGAAAGCAGTCAATTATGCCGAGTTTGACGAATGAGAAGACTTGTTATTAATGACCAAAGCTGTTGTACGTGAAGAGCAGAGATCCGGAATTTGGTTCCTTGACTCGGCATGCTCCAATCATATGACTGGAGCCCGTGAATGGTTTGTGAGGCTGGATGAGAACTTCTCTCACACCGTGAAGTTAGGAAATGACCAACGTCTTAATGTGAAGGGAATTGGTGATGTGAAGTTGGAAGTAGATGGAATGACCCAAGTTATCACTAAGGTATACTATGTTCCAGAGCTCACTTCAAGTCTTATCAGCCTTGGTCAACTACAAGAGAAGGATGTTATTGTGATCATAAAACGAGGTGAATGCAAACTCTACCATCCTCAAAAGGGTATGATTATCACTTCAAAAATGACGAAAAATAGAATGTTCCTTGTGAAAGCAACCATGAAACTAGATGTGGAGAGATGTTTCAAAACAGAAAAGGAGAATCTACAGCAACTTTGGCACAGGAGGTTGGGCCATGTGAATAATAAGAGTTTAAGGATGATGTAATTCAATATATGGTAGACGGAATGCCCTCGATCGCCGAATCAAGCAAAGTTTGTGAAGTATGTAGCCTGGGAAAACAGAAAAGAGAAGATATGCCAAAGAAAAGCTCATGGAGGGCCTCTCAAAGACTTGAACTTATTCACACTGATTTGTGTGGACCCACTCATCCAACCTCTCTAAGTGGAAAAGGTATGTTATGGTTCTTATAGATGACTTTCAAGAAAGGGTTGGGTGTACTTCCTTGAAAATAAAAATGAAAGTTTGGAACATTTTAAGAAATTCAAGCTAATGGTTGAAAATGAAACTGAGCAAAAGATAAAATGTTTGAGGAGTGACCGTGGGGGAGAATTCACCTCGAAACAATTTCATGATTTTTGTGAATCTCATGGGATAAAAAGGCAACTCACATCTGCATACACACCCCAACAAAATGGGGGTGGCAGAATTTCGTAACCGAGCCTTAATGGATATGGTTAGGTGTCTGTTAATTGAGAAGAGTATGCCTAGCTATTTATGGACTGAGGCCACTAGTTGGGCATGCCACATCTTAAATAGATGTGCAACCACTTCTCTGATTAACATTGTCCCTGAAGAGAGGTGGTCTAGGAGAAAACCCAATGTTAATTACTTGAAAATTTTTGGGTGTATTGGTTATGTGAAAATTCCCTTTCAATTGAGGACCAAGTTGGATAATAAGAGCATAAAGTGTTTTTTCTTGGGAATTAGCAAAGAATCAAAAGCTTTTCGTATGTATGATCCAAAAGACAAGAAATTCATAGTGAGCAAGGATGTTATTTTTGAAGAAAGTGAAAGCTGGAATTGGGGGGTTGAAGTGACTGGTCAACATGACTCTATTGTCCATGATGGTGATGGGTCAGATGAAAAAGAAAGTGTGCATGAAGAGGTACAAAGTGATGGGACTGATCATACTTTACACAATGGTCCCATCTCTCAAAATAATAATACAAATGGCAACACAAATGAAGAAACCGAAGAAGTTAGCTGTGATATAGCCCAACCGAATACTCCACAACCCTCTGATTATCAAAATAACACTATAATCCAAGGTGAAAGGGCAGAAACTTCAAGAAGAAATACAAAAGCGCCTGGGTGGATGAATGATTACGTGAGTGGGGAAGGAATGTTCGAAGATGAAGTGGACCTTGCCATGTTTAGTTCACTCGAAGACCCCTCTGAGTTCGAAGAAGCTGTGAAAGAAAGAAAATGGGTGGCTTCCATGGAAACTGAAATGAAATCTATAATGAAAAATGAAACGTGGGAACTGGTGGATCCTCCCAAAGGAGTGAAGGCTATCGGGGTAAAGTGGGTATACAAAACCAAGTTAAATGAGAAAGGTGAGGTGGATAAACACAAAGCTAGGTTGGTTGTGAAGGGATATTCTCAAAAGAAAGGCGTTGATTACGATGAAATCTATGCTCCGGTGGCTCGTTGGGATACCGTAAGAAGTATCTTGGCATTGGCAGCACAGAAAGGTTGGGTCATCTATCAGTTAGATGTTAAGTGTGCGTTTCTAAATGGCGAATTGAAGGAAACCGTTTACATACAACAGCCACAGGGTTTTGTAAAGAAAGGGGAAGAACACAAGGTGTGCAAACTGAAAAGAGCTCTATATGGTCTGAAACAAGCGCCCCGGGCTTGGTTCAATCGCATCGAAAGTTATTTTTGAAGACCGGATTCGTTAAAAGTCATTATGACCACAAACTTTTCATCAAGAAGATGGAACAAGGGGTAGTGATTGTTAGTCTATACGTTGATGACTTGATTTATACGGGAAATAATGAAGTGTTGTGTGAAGAATTCAAGAATTCCATGATGAATGAGTTTGAAATGACAGACTTGGGAAAAATGAAATACTTTCTCGGCGTTGAAGTACATCAGAAGAAGAATGGGATTAGTGTGTGTCAACAGAAGTATGCAAAAGACATACTAAACAGATTTAATATGTGGAACGTTAACGGAGTGAAAAATCCAATTGTTCCTGGAACAAATGTGACCAAAGAAGGAGTAGGGGGAAAGTAAATGGGTCTGAGTACAAGAGTTTGGTAGGGAGTTTAATGTATCTCACCATCACAAGGCCTGATTAATATACTCGGTGAGCTTTATATCCCGGTTTATGTCTGAACCCCATGAAGAGCATCTCCTGCTGGCAAAAAGAATATTAAGGTTTGTGAAAGAGACTTTCAATTTTGGTTTGTTTTATAAAGGTTCAAAGGGAGGGGGATTGCAAGTATTCACTAATAGTTACTATGCTAGAGATATTGAAGATAGAAAAAGTACATCGGGGTATGCATGTATGTTAAGTAATGCGGCAATATGTTGGAGTTCCAAGAAGCAAGACATTGTCACTCTTTCATCAACAGAAGCCGAGTATGTGGCTACAACAATCTGTGCTTGTCACTGTTTATGGTTAAAAGGTTTACTAGAAGAAATTAGTGGAGAATCAATGGGAACTATCGACATTTTGTGTGTAAACAGCTCAACTATTAAACTTTCAAAGAATCCTGTGATGCTTAGGAGAACTAAACACATTGATGTTCGTTATCATTATTTGAGAAATCTGGTGAATGAAAGTAAAGTTTAATTGAAATTTTGTTCCACTGTGAATCAAGTGGCAGACTTGATGACCAACCTGTTAAGCTGGAAGTGTTCAAAAAGATGCGTAGGTTGCTGGGAGTTCAAGAAATTGAAGATTAAACTGAAGTGGGAGCATAACTTCAGTTTAGGGAATGATATGTTATGGGCTTACTGGTGCTTCTCATTATCCAGTTCAGTGAGTTATTTTGGGTTCTGGACCTGGCCCATGTCTTCGTTTAAGTCCATTAGTATGTTAGTATGTTTGTTTTCTTAGTTATCTATTTTCAATTATTGTCACACCCCGACTCAGGGCCTGGGTGCGACGCCCGTTATTTGGTACCTTTTTTGTAAATATATCAGAGTTGCGGGTTATAAGCGGAAGTCTTTTATTAAAATGAAATATTAATTTATTGTGAAAATCTTTTGGAAAATAAATATTCAAATATTTTGTTTTACAGACCTTTGTTTACATTATTATATTTATTTAAAACTGAGCCATTTCCATCTGCGAGCTTCTATCTTCAAGATTGACTCTATTTCCTTGCTATATGTGCTATACTTATTTTCCTGTAATGAGGGGGAAACATACGTCAGCGATATGCTGGTGAATTGTTGACTCTGAAAACATTTGACTGACAAGATAGTTTTGTAACTAACTCAGCAGAAACGTCCCTTATTTCTGTGAACTTGTGCCACTGCCATACACACCAATTATGGTTCTCCAAGAACTAATGCCTCCTTGGAGAACTTTCGTTATGTCTGTTAGCCTGCGGCCACGTAGCCTTGATTGTTAGGTTAACCGATATGTTTGGATCCAGACACATGTGTACTCGGTCTGAGTTGCTTTTATTATCTACCTTGTGACTTAGGGATCACGTAATCCCTTAAAAAAATTAGAGATCACGTAATCTCATGTTTGACTGACTGTTTAAGATAAACAAACCGTTTATCTGACTGACTGAAAAAGGTTTAATGTATTCACCTGTGATTGTGATTGTCTTTTCTGTATAATGTGGTGATCTCGTTTGAAAACCTTTGTGAATGAATGATGATTGATCTATAATAAAATAAGTTTATATAAATACCCGGATTGTCTCTTGATACAGCTACTGACCTTTAGTCTGGTTTTGATAGCTATAAACCTTGACTGATCGTTTGTTTGAATAATATATTTATACCTGTAGTCTTTTCATATGTTTACAAATCATGTGTTAAGTTTCTTCTTCATAAAGAAATATCTATTGATAGGTTTCTTCGTCAAGAAGAAACATTGAATTGACTATAACCCTGGTATGTAAAATCTTACGTTTCTTAGTTGTATATAAAAAGCTTATGTTTCTTATTATAAACATAATCATGATCAAGGTTTTTGGGCTATACCCCTGACTATGGTTTAAGCCATATAATAATAAAATAATATTTAGGCAGAACCCCTACTTTAACAAGTACTCGGGAATGTTAATACTAATACAGAATGATGGCTTGATTGGCAGAACCTTGTTTCCTATTCGTTTAACTGATCTACGACACGTCAGAACTTCGATTCTCGCACGAACTTCAAGAAAACGGACCTCGGAACTTCTCGGCAAAGCTAGCACGCTTCCCAACACTAAGTGTGTGTTTGTGAATGTGAAAATAGGATGAAATGGGTTGAACCCGTAGCCGCCCTTTTATAGGCGAGTTTTGGCCACCATCACGTAGCGCGATGCCGCAATCCATGAGAGGCTGCCACGTGGTTGGCCACGTGTCCCTGGTTGCTTAATGGGGTCATCGCGTAGCGCGATGCCCTTTTGATCATGGACCATCGCGTAGCGCGGCGCCCCCTTTTTCAGAATTTCTAGGGAATGACATCGCGTAACGCGATGATCAAATGTGTCCACCCATCCCGTAGCGCGATGGGTCTGGAAACCCAAGTTTTTCATTTTAACCTCTTTAAGTTTCATAATTGTCACTTTTTAGCCCAATACTTGAATGGGGTATTTTCGAGATGTTACATCCTCCCCACCTTAGAATGAATCTCTTCCTCGAGATTCGATGACTTAGGTTCGGATGATTAGATTCTCTCTAATCTGATTTTCATATTTAATTCTGAGTTGATGAGTAGTTGGAACCTTTGAATCGTTGCATCATAATTGATATTATCAGGCAATGGTTCATAATATCATAAGTAATTGTAAATTGCTAAACACAGTGGCCAGTTGTGTTTAATTATTTATCTTACCTTTTGAATTCTAAACATTTACTGATGTTAACCAGAATGCCTTTTGGATTCAGTCTATTGAATCTTTTCAACTTATTCATATAAGATACCACCACTTGTCTCGTGTTGTCCTTTACTTTATGATCTTAACGGATTTCTTCCGTTTATATCCATCGGTTATCTTCTTGAGCTTTTTCAATGTTCGTATAACCGATTTTCTTTGAACTTCCTATGTGCATACAACCGATTTTTTTTCTTTGATTAGGACATACTCCTTTTATTCCATTTAATGCATCCTTTTCTTTACTTCATCTATCTATAGATGATGGACTATATTAACCATATAGTCTTTATATTCCTTGAATAAAACGGTCTTTTTAATGAATATAAGCATTCTTGTGCAAAGACACAATCTATATACTAATATCTTCCTTTATTTACATTAGGGATTTAAAGACCCTATTACGGTTACAAAACTTCTCGTTCAAAATGAGTGTACAAGCAGTTTATAAGAGCTAACTTAACTATTAGTTATTTCTAATGCCTTAGAATCTTGCACATTCATTCCGCATACTCTTATCTACTTCTATTCTTGATCGCCAGATGCTTCTTGCATGTTCAACATATTTATTCTGGTGTTTCCTTTCTTAGCTCCGCTTCCACTTGTATTGTTTGTCTTCTTTGTACATTCCGTGCTAAAATGCCCATTTTCTCCACAATTAAAATACACAACTGTCTTTCTTCTGCAATCATCTTCTGAATGACCAATTTTCTTGCAGAAGGTGCATGTGACAAATGGATTGGTTTTGGGAATGTTATTTGATCTCAAACATCTCCCATGGTGTCTCCTTCCACAGTTTGAGTAGATTGGTCTTGTGAATTTAAATGATCCATCTTCCTTTTCTTTATTCATTCTCCTTACCTCATTTTCTTTTTCCTTCCGCTTTTCATTTTTATCTTCTTCTTGATTTCTGATAAGTCCATTCATGAGATAACCAGCCAATTCCATGGCTGAGTTAACAGTTTGAGGTAGATTGGATCTAGGGCTGTCAATTTATGACACGGACCTATTAACACGACACGACATGGGTTTTAACAGGTTTGGGTTTGAGCTTAACAGGTTTCGTGTCTTAAACAGGTCGACCTGTTTAAATTCATGTCCTAACAGGTTTATGACCTGTCAACCTGTTAGTAACCTGTGTAGATTTTTATTTTAAAAAATAAATATATATACACTCCTAAAGTCTTAAACCTAAAGTCATACTTACAAACGACATTTCATTGATGCCCGCCATAACCCGATATTATGTTTTTTTATGGATGTTATGCTTGCTTATATAGTTTTTTGTTTCAAGTATGTTATGAATTTGTCGTTTTTTGTTTCAAGTATGTTATGGATTTGTGGTTTTTTATGGATTATCTATTAATTAAGACTTTATGCTCGTTTTGAATATTTGGGTTTCGTTACATATGTATTATTCATCGTGTCTTTAATCAGGTCTTTTAACAGGTCTTAACAGGTTAACCTGCTACTAAACAGGTTCGTGTTTGAAAAAAATGACACAATTAGTTATCGTGTCGTGTTCGTGTTTAGCACAACAGGTCATCGTGTCTTATCGTGTCGTGTCCGACATGTTATGACAACCCTAATTGGATCTCACCATGTCTCTAATCTCTCAAGGCAGTCCCCAGATTTATCGAGTCACCTTGTTATATTCAGGCGTTACCATGTGTGGTACCAGCCTACAATACTCATGAAACTTAGTATTGTATTCTCTGAGATTTGTGCCTTCCACTTTGTGATTCAAAAACTTGGTTTGAATAAGATCTCTTTCATGCATGGGACAGAACCTTCGTATTACAAGTTCTTTGAATGCTTCCCATACCATTTGGTACAAGATTTCTCTACCCTTTGTCATGATTAGGTCATTCCACCATTCTAGAGCTTCACCCTTGAATAGTTGAGACGCATACTGAATCTTTTGAATCTCAGTACATTGACTTATGATAACAATAGACTCGAGCTCCTCAAGCCATCGTAATGCTGATATGGCACCTTGATCGCCATAGAACTCTTTTGGTTCATAAACTTGGAAATTCTTGAAATTACAACCTTGGATTACTAACTTTTTCTTAAAATCACGATTGAGACTGTTATCAGCGCTAGAACTATGAACGCTTTCTTCATGGTCAGCAGGATTTCGGTATGGATGAGGTCTAACAGTTTTGTTTGAATGCAAAGATTTACTTTTATGTGATCCTCCTTTCATTGCATCGACGAGAGAAGTGATTGCATTATTAATCATTTCTTGTACTTTGACCATAAGTTGCTCAGGAATCTCCTGGGCATGTTCGGATACTTTGTTGATTCTTTGATTTGAAACTTCATCATTGTTCTCTTGATTGATTTGATTTGACATTTCTATGAACATAATTTATTTAGTATGAAAGAAATATATTATTGATAATACATGTTCGCAAATAACTGCATGATACAATATAAGTATGAAATATCTATTTATTCTAAGTTTAATGATTTTGTCGTATTTCGAGAGGATTTATAGAAGATCTCTTGTTGACTCTTCCTTTTATTCTTTTTTTTATCTCCAATATCTCTTTCTTGATATTATCTATATCACATAAGGCACAATCCCAATGCTTTTACTTTGATTGAAGGATGATGTTAAGGTAATCGTGTGAATGACAAATTCATGTATCTCATCACCACTTTGTGATTTTCTGATTATATTTGTTCTTGAATCAGCAGACCTTGAGAATTTCTCTTAATTCTCTTTCTAGGTCTTTTTCCTATTAAAATACT
Source organism: Bidens hawaiensis (assembly GCF_021521415.1). NCBI lineage: Eukaryota > Viridiplantae > Streptophyta > Magnoliopsida > Asterales > Asteraceae > Bidens > Bidens hawaiensis. The sequence continues at coordinate 227,722 of NW_027493588.1, read as the reverse complement.
TCATCTCTTGTTGACTTAGAGCAATTTATCCATTGAAATTTGTTCACCTGGACTTTTCCTTTATTGATGGATCTTCTTTTACTTCCAATTATATCAAAGATATTACTCGATGAATTTGTGCTTTCTTTTCTTGATATACTACAATAAAATTTTAAAGACAAGTTCAATATTCGGGGAAATTAAAACATATCTTTTATTCATCTTATTGTAGTTACAAGAGTGCATAAGATTATTATAGCTACACTTGTTTATAGCTACTACTTTTCTTATTATCTATTTCTTCCAGCGGATAATCAATTTCTTGATCTTGATACTGTCAGTGGTCTTCTTTTCTTTTCCTCTTTCTCTTTATTTCTCCTTCTCTTCTTCCATTTCTATATCGTTGAGCATTTCTTCGCCTATTTTTGTAACATCGACTCCATAACATGTTGAATCATCTCTGATGTACAGTCCTTCATAATCTGTGCTCCAGCCTTCATTGTGAGGATGAGCAAAGTATGGATCCTGATTTGTTGGGTAGCTAAAATATTCCTGCCCCTGAGGATTTTCTTCCAAATCAGTCATTATTCCTTTTCCCTTTGACTTTATTGATTTCTGGGATCTACTTGATCCACTTGATCTTGTTCCTTGCACACCTTGTCTCTGAATGATATGGGCTAGTGGGATGTTGGAATCGAAGGAATCTGAATTTTCTTCCATTGAGGTCTGATACGAGTCTTCACTACTAGATATTGGGATTGGGAGTAAAGCGGTTCCTATACACCCTTTTCCCTTACCTGAGGGAGGTTGATATGATCCTTGGCTGGATTGACGGTCAGACATCTGTATGATGTTAGATTGGAAATAGGGTCGTGTTCCTATCTTATCCCTAACAGTTTATTATTCAACGATTGTATGTAAATACTTTTAATCAAGTACCTATCAGTATCGGTATGGTAAGATTGAGTCTTATGTTTAATCATTCAATGACTATATCAATTAATATTCTTAATTGAATATTAATATTTTCAGCATAATTTTATTTCTGCTCAAACCCTAGGCATACTCAATACCTAATTCGCTAAAAACGATAGCTCTGATACCTACCTGTCACACCCCGACTCAGGGCCTGGGTGCGACGCCCGTTAGTTGGTACCTGTTTTGAAAATATATCAGAGTTGCGAGTTATTAGCGAAAGTCTTTTGTAAAAATGAAATATTAATTTATTGTAAAAATCTTTTGGAAAATAAATATTCAAATATTTTGTTTTACAGACCTTTGTTTACATTATTATATTTATTTAAAATTGAGCCATTTCCATCTGCGAGCTTCTATCTTCAAGATTGACTCTATTTCCTTGCTATATGTGCTATACTTGTTTTCCTGTAATGAGGGGAAAAATACGTCAGCGATATGCTGGTGAATCGTTGATTCTGAAAACATTTGACTGACAAGATAGTTTTGTAACTAACTAAGCAGAAATGTCTCTTATTTCTGGGAACTTGTACCACTGCCATACACACATGATGTGGCCTAAAGTAAACATATTATTAGATAAGTATTTCCTACACTGTGAATTAGTTTTGAGTTGGTTTTATTTAATATTACTCATAGTTGGTTTATATATGGATTTTAAAGGGTTTAAGAGACAATGTGCTAACATGAATTTATTTAACTAAACTTGAGACCAACGAGTGATAGTCGAATAATAATAATAATAATAGTAGTAGTAGTAGTAGGTATGCAAATTCACGTTCAAAACAATTCAATAATTATTAATGTGCATTTAGTGATTAAATAAACTTTCAAGAGTGAAGTTACAGACAAGTAAAGGAATAAAAGAATAAGTTGTAACAAATTATTATTTCTTGTTTAGTTGGAGTTATAGCTATTGGGCATTGAAACGAACATTACATTTTTTGGGCCAGCGATTTTGACGAGTGGGAAAATAGGTGGGCTACCAATGGACCAAATCCCAAATTTGAACCATATTTTGAAAGGCAGCCGTGAACTAAAAGGGATGAAGCAAACGGAGAACAGAAGGTTGGAGGAGGAGTTTCGAAGCCTCAAGAAATAGACAGAGAAAGCCTTTGGTTCGAGCAGTTAGCATCCGGGTTCAGCACCTACTCACCCAAACATCATTATTATTCGGTTTGAATTTAATATTTTCGTCATGAATTTATTATTTGAACATATTTACTTTGTTTTGTTCTTGAGTATGATTGTTGGCTAAACCCTTAGACTACCTAGGTTATGATGAACCTACTTTGATGTTTTGATTTAACTTGGGATTATTTATTGTTATGGTTTTTATGATTTAGTAAAAGATTTATTTATATTAAATTGATGCGTATGAATGCTTATGATTGTTTGATGAGTTTTATTTCATAGCTTTCCTTGATTATTGTTTGTCATGATTGGTTTCTATTAGGTCAATTACTTTGTGTTCTTGATTATTTTATTGTTGATTTCATGATAAGATCATAGGAATAATATTGTCAAATAAACCTAGGTGTGCTGCTAACCTAAAATTTGTAAAGTGCTAGGTTATTGATAGATCTTTATTATTTAATCTTGCTAGATTTAGTTCTTCGTAAGGAGTCCGTCTAGGGTTGATTATTTATTATTGCCTATTAAGTCAATTAAATATTTTGAATTGCCTTTGATTTTCGCGCTGTAAGGTAGGATTTCGTATAAAGGAACTAGATCATAATTAATTAGGTAGTTTTCTCATCATCATCTTATTTTCACAATAGACTTTGTTTTCATTTATATTACTTGTTTTCTTAATTAGTTTTTAATTATAGTATTAAATTAGTATTTTAAATAAAAACCCCAAAACAAATATAATTAATAAGTCGTGTTTATAGTCGAGTCTAATTAGCTAATAAACGTAATTTAAAGAGTCTCGTGGGTTCGATATCCGGACTTACTTAGCTTTGCTAGAGTCGATCGGTTCACTTGCCGGTTAGTAGTTTAGTTGAGTTTTAGAGAGTCTAGAGTATTACTTAGTGTTTATTTTTAGTTAATTTAGTTAATAATTATTAAACCACTTTTAGCACATCAACACACAATTATGGTTCTCCAAGAACTGATGCCTCCTTGGAGAACTTTCGTTATGTTTGTTAGCGTGCGGCCACGTAGCCTTGATTGATAGGTTAACAGATATGTTTGGATCGAGACACATGTGTACTCGGTCTGAGTTGCTTTTATTATCTACCTTGTGACTTAGGGATCACGTAATCCCTTTTAAAAAAATTAGAGATCACGTAATCTCATGTTTGACTGACTGTTTAAGATAAACAACCCGTTTATCTGATTGACTAAAAAAGGTTTAACGTATTCACCTGTGATTGTGATTGTCTTTTTTGAATGATGTGGTGATCTCGTTTGAAAACCCTTGTGAATGATGATTGATCTATAATAAAATAAGTTTATATAAATACCCGGATCGTCTCTTGATCCAGCTACAGACCTTTAGTCTGGTTTTGATAGCTATAAACCTTGACTGATCATTTGTTTGAATAATATATTTAAACCTGTAGTCTTTTCATTTGTTTGCAAATCATGTGTTAAGTTTCTTCTTCATAAAGAAATATCTATTGATAGGTTTCTTCGTAAAATCTTACGTTTCTTAGTTGTGAAGAAACTACTATATCTGCTTGTATATAAAAAGCTTATGTTTATTATTATAAACATAATCATGATCAAGGTTTTTGGGCTATACCCCTGACTATGGTCTAAGCCATATAATAATAAAATAATATTTAGGCAGAACCCCTACCTTAACAAGTACTCGGGAATGTTAATACTAATACAGAATGACGCCTTGTTTGGTAGAACCTTGTTTCCTATTCGTTTAACTGATCTACGACGCGTCAGAACTCCGATTCTCGCACAAACTTCAAGAAAACGGACCTCGGAACTTCTCGGCAAAGCTAGCACGCTTCCCAACACTAAGTGTGTGTTTGTGAATGTGAAAATAGGATGAAATGGGTTGAACCCGTAGCTGCCCTTTTATAGGCGAGTTTTGGCCACCATCGCGTAGCGCGATGGGGCTTTCCCTACGACCATCGCGTAGCGTGACGCCGCAATCCATGAGAGGCTGCCACGTGGTTGGCCACGTGTCCCTGGTTGCTTAATGGGGTCATCGCGTAGCGCGATGCCCTTTTGATCTTGGACCATCGCGTAGCGCGGCACCCCCCTTTTTCAGAATTTCTAGGGAATGGCATCGCGTAGCGCGATGATCAAATCTGTCCACCCATCGCGTAGCGCGATGGGTTTGGAAACCCAAATTTTTCATTTTAATCCCTTTAAGTTTCAGAATTGTCACTTTTTAGCCCAATACTTGAATGGGGTATTTTCGAGATGTTACAATTATGAATTTGAACGAGTCTTTGTGTTGATCTAGTTTGTAGGAGAACATGAAGACTAGTGGTAGATGTTGTGAGTTAGTGGGGTCAGTTATCTTTTGTATTACTATTTAATAGCTTTGATGTTGAATTAATGTAGCACCAGAAATTGTGAGTCTATTGTATGATACCTCTTTACAGAAATAATAGCGTAAATCGTTCATCATGACTTCTATTTCAAATTTATGTCAAGGTTGAAACTATTCATTTATACGTAGGAATCAAACAAAGGGTTTGTAGCTTAACGCTATATTTAAAGGCTTAAAGGAAGCTAGGATGCCTTGTCAAAATGATTATCAAGCAACAGAAATACTCCAATTTTATTACTCAATAACATAAATCAATACAAAGTTCTGAAGAGTACAAAAACTCTAATCAAATCATTAACACGGTGATTTGATTCTTATGAACACAACGATCCAACGGGAAAGATTCTGAACAATGAGAAAAACGAACTCAAACCCTAGGTCTAACAACTTCTCAACAATATGAACAAATAGAGAGAAAACTGAATTGTGTTTTTTTTATTAATTAAAAGATATCTCTATGACCGTCTGTATTAGACGTGCACAAAAAAACCGGTTCCGGAACCTAACTGGTGGAACCGAACCGGAACCGGTTCCATTTCCAACCCGGTTGGAACAATACCCGGTTTGGGTATTTTTGTACCCGAAAATCGTACCCGGTTCTCCTATTTGTATGTCGGTACCAGTTCCAACCCGGTTCCTACCCGGTTCTTAATTGGAACCGGTTTGGTTCGTACCCGGAATAACCGGTTTCGACGGGTTTTTTTGAAGGGTCAAACAAAAGTCAAACTAGCCGTTGGAACCGGTTCCAACGGTAATATAGCCGTTGGAACCGGTTTTTTTAGACACCAATTAGCCGTTGGAACCGGTTCCAACGGTAATATAGCCGTTGGAACCGGTTTTTGAGACAATAGATCCGTTGGAACCGGTTTTTGGGCCAAACCTATATATAACTTGTTTCCATTACTTGTTTCACCACCAAACTCAAAAACAAACTACAATACTACTCCTTTAGCAAACCCGTTCCTTTACCCGACCATCCAACTAAATATTATTATGGCACCCATCAAAAAAACTAACAACAAGGCTAAGAAGAGTGTTTTTGTTGCCCCCGTTCCTGTTACGGAGGACCCAAGGGTTGTTACGGTAGTCAACCATAACCGCAACCAAGACATATGGAAGAATTGGGATTTGATTGTGGATGACGAAGGTTATCAAAAGGCTCGTTGCAAACTATGTGGTTCAATATTAAAGCACGATTCCAACTCTACTTTGAGAAAACACATCGAGAAGCCATATTGCAAGGCGTTGAAAGGGATTGGCGCGACCGATCAAATTGACTTGGGTAAAGATGGTACACTATTTCGTTACAACACGACTCAAGTTCAAGATAGAATGGCAAAGTTCGTTATTCAACGAGGTTTGCCGTTTAACCACTTTGATGACCCGGAGTTGACGTCGTTGATTCGCGAAACTCTACAACCGAGATACACACATGTAAGTCGTACTACCTTAAGACGTCATTGTATCAGGTTGTGGGAGTGTGCTAAAAAAGAGTTAATCGAGTCTTTTCATTCTTTAGAAGCCATGGTTAGTTTAACTACCGATATTTGGTCGGCACCACACGGGTTGCCCGAATCATACATATGTGTCACCGCTCATTGGGTTGATCCGGTGACATGGCAATTGATGAAACGCACCATCGCTTTTATAAACTTCCCGTTCCCACATACCGCCGAAAAATTGTTTGAATTACTTGATGAAGTTATAACGACTTACAACTTGAGAAATAAAATATTTTCGATTTCGTTTGACAACGCTTCAAACAATACTAAGGCGGCTGAAAAATTTATCATTAAATATTCACCACCTTGTTTCGGGGATTTTTTTCATGTCCGATGTGTTGCACATATCATCAACTTGGTTTCCAAATAGGTCTTGACAATGAACACATTTGTGATGATTTAAAATACTTTAGACTTATGTTACAAGATGTCTTCAAAAGTGGTAAAAGAAGACATCTTGAATATAAGAACTATTGCAAGTCGGTTGAAAGAAAGTATTTGGGGCCGAATTGGGACGTTCCAACCCGTTGGAACTCAACTTGTCATATGTTAAAGTGTGCTTTTGCCCAACGCCAAACTTTACAAGCTTTTCATAACAATCTTGTTGAAGAACGCGAGGCCGATATGTTTCCGGAAAGTGTTTGGGTCCAAGTCGGTTATTTGTTGGAGTATCTTGATGTGTTCAAAAAGTCAATAACAAAATTATCGGGAGTCTATTACCCTACTAGTTGTTGGGTTTTGCAAGAATTGTACTATATGTCTTGTGTTTTTAAAAGCTTTGCGGAGAAGAACAAACTCTTCGAAAATATTGTTGCGGTGATGAAAGAAAAGTTCATAAAATATTTTGAAATCATACCGCCGGTCTTTACTTGTGCCGCCGCATTAAACCCCTATTGGAATGTTAATGGGGTTGAAACAACGATTGAGGAAATATTCGACAACTTAGGTATGCACGAGATTGACCCGAAGTTGTCGACGGAAGCGAAGGACAAGTTCAACAAAAACCTTCAAGACCTTTATGACCATTATTTTCAAATGTATGGTCCAAGCACGAGATCGTCTTTTGTGAAAAAAACAACTGGTAGGCCGTGCAATGACCCACTTATAAACTTGATGAATGGGATTCGTGAATCGGCATCTAAGAGGCAAAGAGGAAACACACCAAGTAGCGAACTTGGTCGATATAGTGGAGCAAACTATGTTGAGGGCGCAACGGTCGACGAAATTCGCAATATTGATTTGTTGGCTTGGTGGAAAGGAAAACAAAACGAATTTCCCATTCTATCCGCCATGGCTCGTGATTTGCTTGCCGTACAAGCCTCAGCGGTTGCTTCCGAATCGGTTTTTTCTCTTAGTGGGAGGGTGTTATCTATGCGAAGAACAAAACTAACTCCCGAGTCTCTAGAGGTTTGCATTTGCCTAAAGGACCATTTGGATGCGGTGGATCGTGTACAACACAAGGCGAACTTTGAAGACGAAATACCAATAGAGCGTCATATTCATGATGAGGAGGCGGAGGACGGGGTTTCTTCCGATAACGAAGACGAGGGTGAAAACGAGAATGAAGACGAAGAAGAGTTGTAATTATTTGTTTTGGTAAAATTATTTGTAACTTGTTCAACTAATATTTAGTTTTGATTTGTTTTATTATAATTACTTTTGTTACTCATGATTAATTGTTTGTTACTTTTTTAATAACGACGAACATTTTATTCATCTAAAAAATAACTATTACAAACATTATTAAAACATAAACGATACTAAACATAACAACTAAAACATAAAAAACAAAGTCCGTCGTTTTAATCCGGGAATACTTATTTTTGGGTTGTAGAGCCGGACGACTCTCCCACTTCCGTTTTTTTAGCTTCCAATCTTCTTTTCTCTCGACAATACTTATTCGTATGTTTTCGTAATGTCGAGTTGGACGCTGCTTTAAGAAACTTCGAGCAATATTTGCAACGTGCCAACTCATGTGAGTCGGTCATGAGACACAAATCGTAATGAACCCAAACATCGGGGCATCTTGTTGTTTCGATCACCATAACAACGTCATCATTGGTTGCCATTTGTTGTCGGTTTAAGGTTAATTGTGGTTTGGAGTGTGTTTTATAGTTTTGGGAGTGGTTTAACAAGTACACAAACAAACCTTACTATTTATAGAAAGAAGATAACCTATTTATAGTTAAAAAACCGGTTCCAACGGTCAAAAACGGCTATATAGCCGTTGGAACCGGTTCCTAACGGCTATAATGTTTAAATTTCAAAAAAACCTGTGGAACCGGTTTTTACGTAAAAACCGGTTCCGGTTCCACCCTACCCGGTTCCTAAAAGTTTGCATTTCTGGGCATCGGTTCGGGTCGGGAACCGAACCGGTTCCTGACTGGAACCGGTGTCATTTTGTACCCGGGGTGAAAAAAACCGGTTCCGAACCGGTTCGGGTTTTCAAGGTTAACCCGAATTGTGCACGTCTAGTCTGTATATATAAGTCCAATCTTTATCTTGCTAAAAGCCCAATCAGACCCAAGCCCATCAGTTGTTCCAGGCCCACCTAGCATCCAAGCCCAATAATAATAGACCGTCAGATTTAAAAGGCTATCCACTATGGTGACCATTTATCACAATCAGTTGCAAGGTGGCACAAAAAGACAAAAAAAATCATTTTAATTAACAAATTAGAAATTCTTTTTTGTCCACAATCGGTTGCAATCTAGGTTGTTCCAGCAACCTAAGTTTGCAACCAAACTTTTATATAACTTGGTTTTTTCATGAAAAGTACAACTTGTAATCTTTTTTAAAAAAATGCAATGACATGATTTTATTAATAAAAAATATTGAACATTTTGATATAAATTTTATAAATAATGAAGCATTTTTATTTAATAAAATATTGGTTTAGGTTGGGTTATGATAGTGAGTAAAATATTAGATTGGGTTGGTTTGTATAGATGAAAAAGAGATAAGTTAGTTTTTAATACATAGTAAGGTTGGGTTGGATTGTGATAGTGGATAGCCTAAAGACCAACTCACATGAAAAATAACTACAATTGAATTGCATTAGATATTTATTACATTCTAATATGACATTTGACATTTGACATTTGACATTAGAATATTGTCAGCTTCATAATTATCTCATATTTATATTTTAAAGTAGAGTAGTTCTTGATTAATTAATAAAAAAAATAATTGAATGATATCTTCCAAAGTGTTACTATGTATATTCACCGAAATACTGACATGGTGTACAATTAACTGGATCCTTTTTTTTACGTTCCATCTCATCTTAATGTATACGCGTGTTTTAACATTAAACATGATCTTATGTTCGGTTTAACGGTCCCACGGATCCATTTGTTTTACGTTTCGTCCTCGTTTTAACGTATACGCATGTTTTAACGTTAAGCATTATCTTATGTTCGGTTTAACAGTCTCCTGCAACGTGCGTGTCTAAAAACTAGTTTAATACTAATAATGAATAAATATCTTCAATATGTCTTTCCAGATAACATTTAGAATTCAAGTTTCATTATTATAAACAAATGTATTATGTATATACTTGCGCAGAGAGTAAAAAAGTTGTTTGTGAGAACTTGTAATAAACATATAATTTTAGTTTAAAAAAACAGTTAAAACATTAAGATCAAAATTATTTAAAACGTGGGTTTTTTACAAGTGATTTGAAACATAAAATGTAAAGTATCAGTATGTGACAAACCACGAAGATATTATAAAAGAATCCCTCATTTGACACGATTTATTTTCGTCCATATGCTTCAGAAACTTACGGTATTTTCGTCCAAATTGGCGGCTTATAACAACCAGTCTTTTGTTTACTAATATTATTTTGGATGTAAAAGACTAAGAGATATATGCCTCAACCAGAAGACCAGGATCCTGGCTTTTTGCACTAGAGGTTGTGAGCTTTAATTTGGTTTTTTATTTTATTTTTTCAGATTATAATACCTATTCCTATTCATCAAACAGCCAAAGCTTTGGATGTATATTGAGATACTTTTTTGAAAAAATTTAGATATAGATTCATTGACAAATCAATTAAAAGGCGTGCTTATTATACGAAGGTGCATTTAGCAAGATCTCTACTTCAAATTTATATTTTGTTCAATTATGTAAGAATTATGCTAAATGTACCCTCTAGAAAAAATCATTGTTATTTATAAGGTAGTTTTAATGAATAAAAAGGAACCTTTTTTTTGTGTTAATATTTTTTTAATAAACAGAAAAAATGATTTTTTAAATAAATAAATTTTTTTTAAATAACTAATAAAAAAACTTATTCTAAATGATTAAAAAATTATTTTTAAAAATAATTAAAATACCGTGTTTTTCTCAAATAAATACAAAATGTATTGTAAATAAATAAAAACATTGTTTCACAAAGTAACAAAAATGTACTTTTTAAATAATACAAACTTTTCATCTTAACGTTTTTAAAAATAAAATAATTTAAAAATAGTTAAAAATGATTTTTATAAGGTAAATTGGATTTTAACAATCCCATCTTTTTGCTATTGTCGATAATAATCACAACTTAGAAAACTATCACCAGTCCCAACTTAATTTCACACTAATTGTTTTCATTGGACCTTCATTATAAAAAATTTAACGTTGTTAAGTTTTTTCAAAATTACAAATTTATGTTTTAGAGTTTTTTTATTAGAATGAGGATACGAGTCAATTGATGTAAAACCTACCTCGAAACAGTGGTCCAAACGACGAAACGGTGCTTCAATTTTGTTGATATTTCAATTAACAAAAATCAAGTCGTTTGAAGTACCGTTTCGAACCCGAGTGCCACATTAGATTTCTACAGCTAACCGCCACCTAAAATTCACCGATCACCCGCATGAGGGATGGCGGTGTATCCATGCGACACATCCCTCAACGCATGCGGCGAACCGATTTAATAGGTAGATGTTGTACGTACCAAAGTAAAACCAGAAACGTAGAAGAGGAAAACAAGAAGGAATAGTTGTATAATTCCACATTTATATATTAATAATTTAGTTACAAGTTACATCATGATACTCGAGTTGGTTTTAAGTAGACATGGGGGTGCAAATTTGGGCACATTTATTCTTGCCTTAAGGAGGTCCGCAAAAGATAAGTTACGAAGTCTATTTGCGGAACCAGTAAATGCCACTATCCTCAGCACCTTCATTTGGTTCAACATAAATGCAGTTCTTTGTTTCTCTCCAGAAAGCCTCAAGAATTGGCGTATCATCGTATTTGTAGTAGTCACCCATGATGGGTTTGACAGCTTTGGTGGCCTCTACAGTATGGTAATGTGGAATAGTTGAGATCATATGATGCACCACATGAGAGCATGTTACATCATGAAAAATGCTATTAAAGATCCCGTAATCCCTATCAACTGTGGACATGGCACCTCTTAGCCAATCCCACTCTCGCGAGTCGAAGTGAGCCAGGGAAGGATGGCTATGGTGCAGAAAAGTGAAAAAGATGAAATGAGCATTCATAACGAGCAAAGGACCTCCGTAGATACAAAATAATCATGTCGCACTTGTGGCTTCCGCAATCTTGTAAAGTGCATATATCGCTACAGCCATTCCAGCGTCAGAGAGCCAAACTAGTTTCCTCTCGCTGTCATTGAACATAGGACTTTGTGGCCAGAAATGACTCACGAACCCATCGTATGGCCTCCCGTGGATATTGAAAGTGAAGTACATGGGAAAGCTAAAACATAACCTAACGACAGTCATGAACAAGTTGCCTAGTGGGTTGTTTAGAACTTCGGAATACAACTTATCGGCCTTTCGTTTGGGGATCCAAACCTCGTCGTACTCCATTGAATTGGTGTGAGCATGGTGACTACGGTGACTGTATTTAAACGAAAAGTATGGAGTGAGGAATGCGGAGTGGATGACAAAACCAATTGCATCATCCAGCCACTCGTATTCGCTAAAGGCATGATGACCCAAATCATGACCGATGCTCCATATACCCATAAAACTACTACCTTGGATGAACCAGTAAAGCGGCCATGCTATGTAATTAAGGGGTTTAGGTAGAAGCGGGATGTAGTTTGATGCAATCTGGTAAAATGTGAAGCAGATGGCTATGTCAGCAAGAAGATAGTATAGAGAACGTGCGAGATCACGTTTGTAACAGTGCTGTGGTATTGCTTTCTTAAGATCGCTAATCTCGAATGGAGGTTTTTTAGTAGGAACGCGTTCAAGGACGTTTTTCTCACCACTATTAACATTCATCCGACGCCTGCTCCCATCTTGTTGGTTTCAGTGAAATGAGCCTGCAAAAGGATATAAATCAGTTGCTATGCATTAAATTATCAACATAAGCATAAGACAGTTTATTTGGATACGAAAAACCAAAGAGATACCTTAACCACAAGCTTTGAGTTTCGCTGCCAGTTTGTTTTCAAAATAGGCCAACAGCCATGCAATTTATACTAGGGGTTTTGAAGAGGTAGGTCCCAGCAGAGCTCAGTTGGACCCGCAAGACTCACCTTGAACAGGGACGTCTGCGCAACGACCAACTGCTCCCGCATGACCCACCATGCTCAGAGAAAACCTTACGCGCAGTACGCCAGCTGTACCCGCAGGGAAAGCCTCCCAATGGTGAAGTACCCCGCCTGTTCCCGCAGTTGCGGATACAAGCCATCAGGGAAGGCTACCCACACTAACAGCAAGGCTACACGCACAAGGCACTAGCTACTTCAGTAGTCACATGAAGGAATGAGCAAGGCGGGAATACTCCCGCCTAAATGAGCCAGTCCGTATGCTTCTGGAAGATCTTTTGTACTATACCTACTAAGGTATGGGTAGAACAGACGATCTGACCAGAACAGCCTATGAACCAATCACAGGGTGACAGCTCACTGACAACAGTACGAGGAGGAGCACCCTCTAGTACTGTTTGTCACTATTAGCCGCTGCCTACTCACCAACCCTTACTATGGGACGTGCGCAGCCTACAGTTGGTGGAACAGTGCATAGCCGGCAGTAAAGGAACAGTGTACAGCCGACCTTGTTACTGTCGGCCGTAGTCTATCCACCAACCAGCATGGCCTGTGCGTAGTCCACTGTTGGTAGAACAGGAATACTATTCAGCTGGCTGTACCTTCTAGGAAACCTACCTTCGGCTATAAATACTCCAACACCTTGGAATGGTAAGGACATCATCTGATATCTCGTTATCTTATCTAGCAATCTCTTAATATACACTTATATTCAGAGCAATCTAGTCTGATTCTCACGCCGGAGGGTGGTCACAAGGAGGAACCCCCCCCCCCTTCTCAGTGACGAGCTTACGGTGTCTGTTTTGCAGGTCATCTGAAGAACAACCTTCTCTGCTGAACCTCATCCTCGTGGGAAACATTATTTAACCCACAGATTATCCGTAATCTGCCCTGGGTCACTTAGTGTTTCTTCATTGGCGCCATCTGTGCATAAAAGCTAGAACTAATTCTTAGTTTTTTCAAAAATTTCTGAAGAAATGGTTAACGTTACTCCGGTCCCAAGGCCAGTAAGCGACCAAGAAACCCCGGTAACCACAACCCCAGCAACTGGGGGGAACACCGGCGGTTATACAAATTTTACGAACACTACCCCGGTTACCCAAGCCGGGGCAAGTGCAGTAAACAATATTCCACTGGGGTTCACTAATGCCCAGTTGGAAAAACGAACGAGGGTCCCTCGCCAAACACTAGATCAAGTTAAGGCGTGGGCTGAAGCACGTCAGAAAGAGTTCCAAGCTGAGTTGGATGAACGCTTGCGTTCAGTTCAACAGGCTGACGAATTCGGCAGTACTCGCCAACATCTCAATATGAACAGTGAGTGCGAGTACTCAGACGATGAGCGGGAAGAATCCGATACCGACGCAAACCCTCGCCATAAGGCAAAAGGGAAGCGTAAGGAAACGGACTTCCAACCGACAAGGAATTTTGGGGAAGCCTTTAAACCAATGAATGCGGAGAGAAACCCGCGTGACTTCTCCAAAACCTTCAGACCAACTGCTGCAAATGCAGGAAAGTCAAAGTTTGCAAGGGACATTGCGGAAGCAATCGCCCCGAGAAGTGCCAAACAAATGTCCAACATTGGCACTTATGATGGTCTATCCGACCCAGACGACCACTTGAACAGATTCATCGCGGGGGCAACCGTCAGTAACTGGACGGAACCCACGTGGTGTTGTATGTTCCAGATGACTCTGGTTGGAGCGGCCAGGGCATGGTTCGATCGTTTACCGGTCCACCACATATATGATTGGGCGGACTTTCAGAACAAGTTCAGCCAACACTTCAGCCAACAAAGGAAATATACTGAAGAACAGTGGACGATCCTCAACTGCGTTAGAGAGGAAAATGAATCTTTACTAAACTTCATCACTCGCTTCAACTCCAAAAAGCTAAGTCTGGGCAACATAAGTGAAGATCTTGTTCGCAGCCGCTTTCATCCAAGGCGCCGAATACCCAGAGCTTATCCGCACATTGACGGGTAAGGACGGCATGCCATCCACATGGGATGCCATCATGACGGCGGCCAAGCGCTTTGCCGAGACGGAGAAGCAACTGGGAAGGGATCTTCCCCAGAGTACACACCTCTACACGCAAAGGACTAGAGAAAACAATGTTCGGATCGCCCGGCAGAACAAAAAGAGGAAGCTAGGTATTTGGCAGTCAAGGGTAAACTTTGACACCTCATCCAGCTCTCACCCTCTTGTTGGCGGAAGAAATAACACACACACTTCAAGCCAAAAACACCGGTGGACGCCACTCACCAAAAGCGTCACGGAGATATTTGCCACTGAAAAGCTACCATGGCCAAAAGCTCCAATGATCCGGCAGCGACCTAATGCGGATCAGAGTAAATCCTGTGACTTCAACGGGACAAAAGGTCATAGTACGGAAGAGTGTACATCCTTGAAGGATATTGTTGAAGCATTCGTCAAGGATGGAAGACTGGCACACCTGGTGGCATCAATCAAGAAGGGAGGAAGGAACGACAACCGGTACCGAGGCAACGGACGAAAGCCCGTTGACATCAGCATCAACATGGTTCATGGTAAGATCAGAGGAAGAAAAAGGCGAACGACAGAACCATGCGCGTGGAAGGAAGCTGAGGTGCGCTTCCCGCGAGTGCCAGGAGGACCCAGCAAAGAAGGCCCTATCGTCATCAAAAGCCAGCTGGGGCACTACATCACTTCTCGCACTCTTGCTGACAACGGCGCCTCGTCAACGGTGATGTACAGGCAGTTCTTCGACAAGCTAGATGACGAAGACAAGGAACGCCTGGAAACGATCTGCGCCTCGATGGAAGGGTTCGATGGCAGCACAAACACCCCCCTGGGTATCCTATCTTTCCCCGTCACTCTTACGGACGGGAATCACTCACGCACAGAAGACGTGGATTTTGTCGTAATGAGGAAGCCACACCACACATACGACATTCTCTTCGGAAGAGACGGGATGGCAAGATTCAACGCCATGGTATCCTCAGTCCACGGCATGATGGGATGGCCAACAGCTGAGGGTGTAGCGATGATCACCGGCATTCCCCATGTATGCATCGCATCTGTCTCATCTAAACCCAAACCAAAGATGGCTAAACCAACCATCACCGAACCAGAAAGATGGGCCTTCAATGGCAAGTACCCTGACCAGGCCGTTTCCATTGGCCCAACAGTTGTTGATCCCACACGCACCTTACTCAAGCGCTTATTACAGAAAAACGCTGACATCTTCGCGTGGACACCAGCTGACATGACTGGTGTACCCCGAAGTAAGGCAGAGCATAAGCTCAAATGCGATCCGGCTGTTACGCCAATCGTACAAAAGCGCAGAGTAATGGGGCCAGAACAAACTAACGCGTGTAGAACCCAAGTCAAGGAACTCCTTGACGCAGGCATCGTACGCGTTAGTAGATATCAAACATGGGTTGCAAATCCCGTTATGGTACCGAAGAATAACAAACAATGGCGCATGTGCATAGATTTCAAGGACTTGAACAAAGCATGCCCCAAAGATTGTTATCCGTTACCAGAAATTGATCTTAAGGTGGATTCGTTGGCACCGTTTCGCCTTAAATGCTTCCTGGACGCGTATAAGGGGTACCATCAAATCCACATGGCCGTTGATGATCAGGACAAAACCGCTTTTCGGACGCCCGATGGCACATTTTGTTACCAAATGATGCCATTCGGACTTAAGAATGCCGGGTCCACATACCAACGCCTGATGGACAACCAGTTTCATGCCCAAATTGGGAGGAACTTGGAAGTCTACATGGATGACTTGGTCATCAAAAGCCCCGACGCAGAAGCGATGTTGAAAGACATCGAAGAAACCTTCAACACGCTCAGGAAGATAAACATGAAGCTCAACCCGAGCAAGTGTGCCTTTGGAATGGAAGAAGGGAAGTTCTTGGGGGTCATCGTCACTAAAGATGGCTTCAGAGCGAACCCTGAAAAGGTCGAAGCCATTATCAAAATGGAATCACCTACTACCATCAAACAGGCTCAGACACTGAATGGACGACTAGTGGCACTTAATCGCTTTTTGGCAAACCATGCGGATAAGTCGTTTCCTTTCGTGTCAACGTTGAGAAACTGTTTAAAGAAAACGCACTTCCGCTGGACACCAGAAGCGGAAGCAGCTTTTCAGGAGATTCGGTCACGCTTGATCGAACTCCCAACGCTCACAGCACCAAAAGCGGGAGAGGAGTTAATCCTATACCTTTCCGCAACAGATAGAGCAACCGGGGCAGTCCTGCTAGTAGAGCGAAAAGGCATCCAGATGCCAATCTATTATGTCAGCCGTATCCTAACAGACGTAGAAACCCGGTACTCTACCCTCGAAAAATTAGTCTTAGCACTTATACACGCTTCACGCAGGTTAAGACGATATTTCCAGGGTCACCCAATCACCATTCTCTCCAACTTCAAACTTGCAAACGTTCTAGGCAAACCCGAGTTATCGGGACGCCTAGCCAAATGGGCAATTGAGTTGGGGGAGTACGCGATAAAGTATAAGCCAAGACCAGCCATAAAAGGCCAGGTTTTGGCCGACTTTATTGCGGAAGTACCTGCATCGCGGGAAAAAGAGTGCCAGGAAGAGGCTCAACCCTCTCCAGCACAAGACATCAATGATGTCTGGCGACTCTACACTGATGGAGCAGCTAGTAACGAGGGTTCAGGCGCAGGGCTGAAACTAACCAACCCAGCAGGCCAAGAATACACTTACGCTATTCGACTGGATTTTCCAAGTATGAATAACGAAGCCGAGTATGAGGCATTCTTGGCTGGGCTGAGAATTACGCGTAAGATGGGAGTGAAAAACTTGGAAGCCCACGTGGATTCCATGTTAGTAGCCAATCAAATCAACGGGACGTACACGACCGTGAACGACACAATGGCCCTGTACCTCGCACAAGCAAAATCCCTTATGCGCGATTTCAACGACTGCAAAGTCATACACGTCAAGCGAAGTGAAAACAAATCTGCGGATGCGTTAAGCAAGCTTGCATCATTAGCCTTCACCCACTTAGGAAAGGTCATTCGCATTGAACTCCTCGAGACACCTTCGTTCCCGCACAAGGAAATTTGTGTCATCCAAACCGGCACAGAAACGTGGATGACACCAATAATAAAATACCTTGCGGCAGGTACATTACCAGAGTCAAAAACACAGGCAAGAAAACTACGCTGTAAAGCACTGAATTATCAATTCATCGATGACATCCTTTACAGACGTAACTTTCTTGGTCCACTCTTAAGATGCGTGGACAACCAAGATGCTGACTACCTCCTAAGGGAAGTACACGAAGGCATCTGTGGAGTACACGCAGGTCCCCGTGCTGTTGTAGCTAAGCTAAACAACGCGGGATACTTTTGGCCGGGGATGCATACGGATGCGCTGGCATACATCAGAAAATGCAGGTCTTGCCAGCTCTACGCACCTAACACGCACCGCCCGAAGAATGAACTTGTTCCAGTCACCTCTTCATGGCCATTTCAGAAGTGGGCCATCGATGTGACAGGCCCATTTCCTACAGCAGCAGGAAATGTTCAGTTCCTAGTGGTAGCCATTGACTACTTCACCAAGTGGATAGAAGCAAAACCCTTAGCCCAAACAACCGCGAAACATATCAAAAAATTTATTTGGGAATTTATTATTTGTCGTTTTGGACTTCCACAGAATTTGGTGAGCGATAACGCCACCAACTTTGCTGACAAGAAGCTACAGCAGTGGCTGAAAGAACTTCAAATCACCCACACCTTTACCTCAGTGGCACACCCGCAAGGTAATGGTGAGGTGGAAAGAGCAAATAAGCGCATCGTCGAAGGCATAAAGAAAAGACTCTTGGAACACAGATCCGGCTGGGTGGACGAGCTTCCGCACGTCCTTTGGGCAAACAGAACGCTGAAGAAGGCCAGTACGGGAGAAACCCCGTTCAGTCTCACTTATGGCACTGAAGCCATGGTCCCGGTCGAAATTGGTTTACCCTCACCAAGGGTCTTGATTCAGCCAGAAGACAATGATACGGAAAGACGGTTAGATCTTATGCTAGCCGAGGAACGCAGAGACTTAGCCGCAATGCGT
The DNA here is from genome assembly GCF_021521415.1 of Bidens hawaiensis. NCBI lineage: Eukaryota > Viridiplantae > Streptophyta > Magnoliopsida > Asterales > Asteraceae > Bidens > Bidens hawaiensis. The sequence goes on along the minus strand of NW_027493588.1, from coordinate 209,139 downwards.
GAAGAGAACTACAAGCGACAAATGCAAAAGTACTACAACACGCGGGTAAAACTCTGCAACTTCAATGTAGGAGACTACATACTGCGTATCAACGAGGCTTCGAACCAAGAACGCCCAGGAAAGCTGGCCCCGGTCTGGGAATGGCCATACATTATCAAAGAAGTTCTGGGAAAGGGCGCGTACCGGTTCGAAAGGCTCGATGGCACTCCCATCCCAAGAACATGGAATGGAGCTCAATTACGCAAATGTTATATGTAGATCAATTCCAAACTTGTAAAGGCCTAGAGCCACTTCTAATGGAAATGATTCTCCTTTCACAATGTGTTGATAGCCTTACCTTTATACTTATGAACTTCCCACACTGATGTGCCGGTATTCACCGCATAAATGAGGGAAGAAGTAAGTCGTTACGTGTGGAAGGCGGAAAAACCCGCATAAACACAACGGTAAAAATTTCAAGTTTTAAGGAAAACCTACACGCAAGTCAGATGTAAGTAAAGTTTAGCCATCCTTGTAAGTGCAAGTGACGGTCTTACCCGCACAATCACGAACAAGGAGGCAAAACTTCAACCTATCATCTACCACGTCCAAAGGTTAACTTATTCTGAACACTTAGAAAATTTCAAAGGAAAAGATGAGGAAAACTTCCACGCAGGTCAGATATAAGTAAAGTTAAGCCATCCTACTAAGTGCAAGTGACGGTCATACCCGCACAATCATGAAAGAGGAAGCGAAACAAACTTATAATTTACCACGTTGAAAAGTTAACTTATCTAAGTACTAAAGAAATTGGTAAGTTAGATCAAAACATGCGTAAAATAAACAAGGCAAAGAACTAACACAATCTTTATTCCATCAAATTCAAATATTACAAAGATTGCTGGGTGCATACCCGCATACAAAAGAAGCTATACAAAAGCAAAAATCTACGCTAATGGTGGAAAGGGATCTTCAGAATCAAGCTTCAGGACCACTTCCACTTGGACCCGCTCCATCAGTAGAGCGTGGTGGTTCAAGGAAAGCTTTAAGGATAGCTAGCCCATCATCAGCAGCGGCGACTTCGTTCACCTTCTCCACCACCGGATGCGGGAAGGCGGCATACTGGTTCACTGCTTGGTCATAAACAGCTTCAGTATCCACATCATACAAAGGGAAGTTGGAAGGCGGGATGCCTTTCTCAACGAACCCTAGACCAAGCAGGAAGCCGGCCTTTTCCCCATCCTCATGAGAAGCGTTGAGGGCTGCACTCATAGCATCGTCATAAGACGTCTCTGAGAAGACCCGATGCACAACCTACAAAAAAGAAAAAATACAAGTATCAAAACCTTTTCTATTTACAAAGAAAAGCGTAAAGACATGAAAAGCTTACCTGAGACAACGCTTCTGAATAAGCCATTCCTTGGCAACCAGAGCTTCTTGGAGGGCGGCTTGAGCTTGGGTACAGGCGCGTTCGGCTTCACTTTTATTGAGGTTGGCAAGCAACACTTCCTTTGCAGCAGCCTCTTCGACGCCCTTTAGCTTCCGCTCAGTGTGGTCAAGCACGCCCCTCTGGTCCAGGATCTCTTGGAGCTTCTTCGCGTCCTCCATCGCCAAGGCGTCATGAGCCTGTTGGAGCGCCTCTAATTTAGCTTTAAGTTTCTCATTCTAGAGGCGTAGAGGCTCAGCAACAGCTTCAGCCTTGGTGGCCCTTTCAGTTGCGTTCCTAGCAGTTTCCTTAGCCAGCCGAAGCTGTTCGTTAACAGCTTGGGCTGCCTTGGAACGGGCCTCGAGACGGGCCTGAACCTCAACTTCAAGGGCCTTGAACGCCTTCTCCTTCTCCGCAGCCGCGGCGGAGAGCCTCCTATTCTCCTCCCGGACAGCCCGCGCCTAAGCTACTCCTTGAATGCGAGCTGCTTTTAACTTGTCGTTTTCACGAGAAAGCAGCTCGACCCGCGGCTGCATCCGGGCCAGGAGAACCCGAAGCTCATTGGTTAGCCTACCCTCCTGGTAGCTAGCCATGGCTTCCCCCAACGCACCACTGGGAGCTGCGTGACGAGCCCAATCCACGCACTCCACAGGTGTGCGAAGGGTTGTTCCTCGGCGGATGTTCCATCGTGGAACATACACTTCATTGGAATCCGAAACTGCAAAAAACAAAAAGCAGTTAGGAAAAGATGATATATAAAAAAAAATATAGTAATAGGCCAAGAGAACCCTACGCACCTGTAGGGTCAATAACAGGCCGATAGCCGCCAAACCCGTCACCTGAACTCAAGGGAAATCCGTCCAACAGGTCAGGTAGATGGGAAGGAGGCAGAGGTTGGCGAGAAGCCCCATGCATACCTGAAGGATAGGCCGTCGATGCTGATGACGGAGGAGGCATGGTGAAGTCCGCCGCGGTCGCCGCTGCGGAGTCCGCAGCAAAAGTAACCGCCGGCTCAGTGAAAGATGCGGTAAAAATGGCACTGACAGCCGGCGGTGAAGTCACAGCTGGAACAGTTGGCTCAATGGAATGAGCAACTGAACCAGCGGAAGCAGGCGCAGCCGCCTGGGTCGTCGCCTCAGGTAGGCTGACCAAGCCTACCGTCATGGGCGGGGGGGTACTCCTCCCCGCTCCACCCTGGAATGCGTCAACATCCACGCCTGCACAAAGAAGAAGTATTAATGATGGAAAGCTATGCAGTTAAAAATATAGCTTGTACTTACGGGTTTTCTTGAGCCTAAAAGTGCGGACAGGCGGGGATGAACCCGATGGAGCCGGCCTCTTCACGCCGGTCACCGTTGTCATCCTAGGCTCTCCGGAGGTGACAATCGTCACACCCTCCGGAGCAGTGGTCTTATCACCACCGGGGTTCCCCGCCACCTCCTCGCTCTCGGCCTCTGAGTCAGACCGAGGCACTGGATCGGCAGTGGAGGCCACCTTCTCCTTCCCCTTCCCGCCGGCAGCCTTCTTCTTCCGCACCAACGGAGGACCATCTGCGGATTCCTCATCAGAACATACGATTAGAGGAATTCCAGCAGAGGTTTCAACATTGAGGGGTCGAGGGTTGAATAGCGCCTTACCTGGCCGCCTGGCGCTCAGGATCTCGTGGCCTAGCGGGTAGACCTCCACGAACCGATCCGAAGTTTGTTCTAGGATGGGCAACTCGTTCTCGTCTAGAGCGCGAGTACCCATCCGAGCGGGACTGTCAGCCTCCCGCGGATACATGAGCGACTGCAAGTCGTTCCCCTCTGAAATAAACAGGAAAGAAGTTAGAAGAGATTCTAAATCAACAAAAAGAAACAGAGCATACCGTAAGGAACAGAGTTCGAACCGTATTCAAGGACGATTGGGATCTTTTGCGCATCCGCATCCTTCCACACCCGGCTCATCCCGAGCATCACCATCCCGGACACCGCAAACCGGTAAACCGGAGATTAGACCCGGGATATCTTCGAGAACCATTCCGCCTCCTGGTAGTTGGAGGCGTGAAGGCTGGGAAGTGCTTGCCCATTCTTGAATTTCATGGCAAGGGGGATGGCGCGAGCGGAGATGTAGAAGAACTCCCGCTTCCACGAGCGAAGACTGCGCTCGGTTGCGCAAATCTTCAAACCCTTAATCCGGTTTATCAGCGTATACCACCTCTGGATGCACCTCCAAGAGTAGAAGGTCATCAGGCGGTCGACATAGGGCTCAATGCCCAGAATCCGGCACACCCACTCGAAGTGGCGAATCTTCACGATCGCCATCGGGTGCACCTCGGTCAGGTGCACACCGTGCCTCTCCAGGACACGGTACACAAACTTTGTCAATGGGAACCTAAGATTCCCATAAACAAAGAATGCAGCATATACCCCGATCTTGCCTCTGGGGGCATCATACACCGTCTGATGGGGTTCAGGAAACTCAGGCTCGAGAGACTCGAGCATGAACTTCCTGACGATGTACTGATATAGATCGACAGGCAGAGCACACTGGCACTCGCCAGCAGTACTCTTGTCATCAGCAAACACCCCAGCCTCCTGGGCTGTAGATTCGAGATCACGACAAGACATCTTGCAGATGAAAGAAGAAAACGATTTCAAGAGAATGCTCGACTGAAAAGATGAGTATTCGCCGGAAATCGTTTGAAAGATGAAGAGAGAAGTGAAAGTGTGGATTAACAAAGAACCCTCTCCCCCTTTATATACTAATCGCAATTAATGCGATGAATTTAATGCGGAAGAGAGAGAAATCGAAGGTGCAATGAAACTATGACACGTGGCAAAAAGCAAGCTGGCAACAGCTGTTGAAAGGACGCGTACCATTAATTTCGCGGCCACGCGCCCGAAAAATCGCGCCCACGCGCCTGAAAAAGCGTCTGAAATGACCAGGTACTGTCACGTCACCATAACTTCCTGCACGTCCTGACACAGTCAGAAGAAACCGTCGCACGACGTTTCAGCAGTTTGGACTGTTCTTATCCTTTCACCAACTCTTCGAATTTCAAAAAAAAATAAAAAAAAAAATTCAAAAAGATTCAAAAGTAAGCGGGAAAATACCCCTTATCTTGGCAACCAAGTAACCATAAGACGGGTGCGGGTACAGTGTCAAGGCAAAACCCTTCACATACTTAGCACCCGCAGGGAATTGACACCAGGAATACCTTGGAAGTGAAGTAACCGTAAGACAAGTGCGGGTACAGTGTCAAGGCAAAACCCTTCACATACTTAGCACTCTGCAGGGAATTCAAACCAAGAAGGATCTTCTGGGCCATGCTTGCGGAAACGGGAATAACATCCCCGCATGACGGGAACGTCGAGAACTATATTGTTTGAAACTCCAAGATGGAATTGGTGGTTTTAGCATAATTGATCACTATGTTGAAAACTACCAAAACCCCATGGAGAATCCACACAAATGGGACTCAACGCTCCTGACTTGCAAGGAGGTTACAAATCTACCCGCTTCATACCCAAAGATCAAGCAGAAAAGTCGGGAATTTCTGCGTGACATCAGGAAAACCGCGGGAAGAATCCCCACGGAAAACCTTAAAACTAAAAACCCCTTTTCAAAACCCCTTGCTAGTCCAAAAGTTCACCTCACTTATTAATAATTCATGAGAAGAACATTGGACTGGGGGGACTTGAAGAGGTAGGTCCCAGCAGAGCTCAGTTGGACCCGCAAGACTCACCTTGAACAGGGACGTCTGCGCAACGACCAACTGCTCCCGCAGGACCCACCATGCTCAGAGAAAAACTTACGCGCAGTACGCCAGCTGTACCCGCAGGGAAAGCCTCCCAATGGTGAAGTACCCCGCCTGTTCCCGCAGTTGCGGATACAAGCCATCAGGGAAGGCTACCCGCACTAACAGCAAGGCTACACGCACAAGGCACTAGCTACTTCAGTAGTCACATGAAGGAATGAGCAAGGCGGGAATACTCCCGCCTAAATGAGCCAGTCCGTATGCTTCTGGAAGATCTTTTGTACTATACCTACTAAGGTATGGGTAGAACAGACGATCTGACCAGAACAGCCCATGAACCAATCATAGGTGACAGCTCACCGACAACAGTACGAGGAGGAGCACCCTCTAGTACTGTTTGTCACTATTAGCCGCTGCCTACTCACCAACCCTTACTATGGGACGTGCGCAGCCTACAGTTGGTGGAACAGTGCATAGCCGGCAGTAAAGGAACAGTGTACAGCCGACCTTGTTACTGTCGGCCGTAGTCTATCCACCAACCAGCATGGCCTGTGCGTAGTCCACTGTTGGTAGAACAGGAATACTATTCAGCTGGCTGTACCTTCTAGGAAACCTACCTTCGGCTATAAATACTCCAACACCTTGGAATGGTAAGGACATCATCTGATATCTCGTTATCTTATCTAGCAATCTCTTAATATACACTTATATTCAGAGCAATCTAGTCTGATTCTCACGTCGGAGGGTGGTCACAAGGAGGAACCCCCCCCCCCTTCTCAGTGACGAGCTTACGGTGTCTGTTTTGCAGGTCATCTGAAGAACAACCTTCTCTGCTGAACCTCATCCTCGTGGGAAACATTATTTAACCCACAGATTATCCGTAATCTGCCCTGGGTCACTTAGTGTTTCTTCAGGTTTGGAAGCTTTAGTTATTATTATTATTATTATTATTATTATTATTATTATTATTATTATTATTATTATTATCAGATTCAGATATCACAGCACTTAGTCACCAACTAAGGTTTTGGATGCATATGATATAACTATGCATAACTTAAATAATAATTTGATAAATAACACAAAAATAAGTTTGACTAGACAAAAATATAGACTTTAAGTTATCTATCCACTCGTCACTTGTTTTGTAATATCTGAACTAGGATATAGCCTATGTAATATTCGGGTGATTAAAAAAATACAACAAAAAGTTGAATTTGATAATATACATAATAAAACACCTTAGGATTCACATTATATAAAATAATGATAAATAAAATTTTATAATTCATAAATATCTAAAACTTCATTAATAAAACTTTTAAAGTTATATTTGTAGTTTTGTTAATAATTTTATAAATAATAATAGTATTAGTTGACTACTTTAATTGAATGACAAGTGAAAAAGTTAATTTGTTTTATTAGTATAGATAGATTGAAATTGTAAGTTTTAGTGGTACTCATAATGGCAGCGATGGTGTATTGGCTAGGCAAACCTTACCGGCAAGGGGTACCTAGGATAAACTTGGGTGCGAAGGTGATGGTGACTAAGTGTCATTAAATAAAAAAGGAGAAAAAAAAACGTTCAGATAATTTTAGTTCTTTTGGTTTCTACAATGTGATTTTGAAATATAAAAATAAAAGAATGTGACAAAAACATGGAAGATACTCCCTCAATAATTTAGTAGGAGTTATTTAATTTCGTTCAGAAACTCACCGTTTTTTTCGTCCAAGTTGGCGGCCAACCACCAATTTGCTAAAATAAGTGTGTAGTTAATTTCAAACTTGCGTGAGATATTTTGTAATATTTGGATTACTTTTAAATGAATTTTTATTATGCTTGAAACATGTCCAGAATTTTAACTATAAAAGTTTATAATCCAATTGTTATGGGCCAAGGGTAGTATTAACTAAGACCGCTCGACGCGCTCGACGCTCGGTCAATTTCAGTTCGTTTATAAGTATTAATTAGGACTGTGCAAAACGCTCAAAGCTCGCTCAATTAAGGTTGGTTCAGTTTGGAAACAAGCCAAGCAGCGAGCAAAGGTACGCCTGGTTAGATTGATGGTTCTTGCATAGGTTTGGGTAGGATTTTGGAAGAGAAAAACTTGTAAAAGCTACAGAATTGTCGGAGTTTAGGGTAGTTAACAAGCTATTAGGTGGGGCTGGCGACAATGGTAAACGAGAAGAAGGGTGACAATTTTTGTACTCGACCTTAGAGGTGCACAAATTGGTTTTTTAACCTAAACTGATTACTTTGAGTCATAACTGAACCGGTTCATAGTTAACCTGATAAAAACGGTTCTAGGTGCAACTGGTTTGGGTTGGAACCCGTTTAAGGAGGAGGCTAAAAACCCAAACAGGTGGAACACATTAGGGTCGATTTTACATTGATATATGTAAAAACCTATTTAGAAACAGGTTTAATATAAATAAATGAATAAAAGGTTAGTTAACTATAAATTAATTGCATGTCCTAAACAACAACAAAAAATTAAGAGGCATTTACATATATTCCACCTATTAACTATGGGGAGTGTTATCCTAAAAACAAGTGGTTTCTCAAGAACACATGCTAATCAAAGGGTGAGATTTAAAATTATCAAAAACCGACACAGTTTCTTAGATTTGCTCTTTCACTTGTATAAACCGTCATAGTTTCCTAGAATTGTTCTTTCACTATAGTTTGTTCACGCCACATGTCAAAAAATCTATTGGTTCTTACCATTCCTGGAAAACTTTTTATTTTTATTTGAACCCTACTCTATATGTATATATCTTAAATATATATAAACGAAACCTTTAAAAGCTCTCTGGTTGCCCTCTACTTTCTCTCAAGCCACCAAATTGCTTTATTTGTAAATAGAGACTTCTCATGCATTTGACCTAAATACATGGGTATGGGTTTCACCAAACCCAGATAGCCCTTAAAACGGGTTATACATATCATTAAATTAAAAATCAATCTAACAAAATATTTAATATGAATATCCTAAAAATAAAATAGGGATATATTAAAAATTAATATCAACTTTTAAAAAAAAGATATTATTTATTATTAAGAAACAATTTTATAATTAAAAAAACAAGTGGAACCCAGATCTTTTAAAACGGGTTATATCACCATCTCATTTATTTGTGAAACCCTTTTATCATAAAATCCTAAGATTTTATTAACTTCCCTACAATAAATAAAATTAAAATCCAAAAAATATATAAATATCATAAACGAATAATGCAAAACAACCCCGTAATACAGGGGATAAAAGCTAGTATATATAAATATATAAAAACGAAACCTTTCTAAATTCTCTCAAGCCATCAGATTGCTTTATTTGTAAATGAAGACTTCTCATGCATTTTACCCGAATTTACGGGTATAGATCTCACCAAACCCATATAGCCCTTAAACAATTTATAATATATCATTATATTAAAAATTAATCTCACCTAATATTTGATATGAAAATCCTATAAAAATTAATGTAAAGTTGTAAAGTCATACTTAAAATTCAAAATAGCATCAAGCATCCAATATTACCATAAAAAGGAAGCAATATTTATTTTGAGCCAACAAACATGATAAAACGTCCAAATTGAAAACAAATTTCAGCAAAACATCAAAATGTGTCCATTTCATCTCCTTCACACCCTATTGCTCCTATTGTATTGAGAAGTGACATCTACGATAATATCAACCATTGCTTTTTTTCCTTCGTGTCACACCTCAATCTAGGGCTTAGGCGTGTGACTACAAGTTGGTACCTATTTTGTAAATATATCAGAGTTTAAGTGGTAAAGCAGAAGACTTTATTAAAATAATATTATATTTAAAAGACGGGAGTTAAACACCCGATTGTCGGTACAAAAGTATTTGAAGTTAAGAAACCATATATTACATTATTTTAATAATAAAACATCAACTGAGCCATCCGATCGTCTAACGGCTATCCATCATTTTCAAACACCTATTATTCATTACCTGTAAAACAGTTTATAAAATACGTCAGCAACACATGCTGGTAAATACATTGACATAAAACATTTTAATACTTAGTTATCCCCTCGGGTATCTTATGACCCAACCCATCGTAGCTTAGGAAATAACCCAGTTCTGAAAGTCTGAATTACTATTATAAACATCCAGCTCTACTCGAAACCACTCAACGACACTGCAGCGTCAAGAACTTAGCAACTACCCATATACACAAGATAATCTCCTCTCGGACATTACTTAGGTCCGCCCCATCGTGGCGGAGGCATTAGCAAGTGTGGTGCGGTGTGCCCACCGTCTATCCACATATCTGAGGATCCAGACAAACGTATACGATAGCCTGAGGGCCAGCGATTACCTTTGTTTATAAAGTTTTAGGGATACATAATCCCATGCAAACAGTTTATATGACACATAAAAGAGTTAAGCGTATTCACCTTTGTTCTTGATCAGTGTTTCTTACTGATTTGTACTTTCTTGTTACATCGGACCTATAGTACGATAATAACGTTTTATAAATATTAGATCAACGATCTAGCTTCAGACCTTTAGTCTATTTGCATAACCTTTACCTTGACATTCATTTTTTTTTATAAAACATAAGGACCTCTAGTCCTTCTTTTATTCATCATTGATACACTGCGTTTCTTCTTTATGAAGAAAAGTATGTATTGAGTTTCTTCTTTTATAAGAAACATTTTATAAAATATTTATATAAAATAAAGAAATAATATTTCATCTATAATCTTATGTTATGAAATCTATATTTTTCACTTATTATATAATCAAGGTATAGGCTATACCCCCGACTAGGGTCTAAGTCATTTATAATAAAATAATCGGACATAACTCCTGCCTTGTATGGCTTGTTCAAAGGGAATGCCTAGGCTTCACTCGCACAGAACTTCTACTTGTCAGTGGAAAATCGAGAGAATAACTCAGTAGGTTTCTAGCACATACTTCGAGACAACAATTGTCAGAATGTCGGTACGTCGGGTTCGTGGCACGAATATCAAGAATATATGTGTGTATAGGATGTGATGTGTGATTGAGACTTCTTCCCATGGCTGCCTATTTATAGGCAGAAAAGTTGCTTCTTCGCGTCACACGAAATTGATCTTTGCGTCACAAGAACGGCTAGTAAACAGCCCTTGATATTTCTTGTCCTGTCGCGTGAAGTAGACCTATAGCTTTGGTGATTTGACAACAAGGTTTTCCACGTGTCATCACGTGGTGACGCGTGTCCTATGACGAGTCAGTCAACGGTACGATAAGTTAATCGCTACTTCGCGCAATGTAACATCTCGAAAATACCCCATTCAAGTATTGGGCTAAAAATGACAATTCTGAAACTTAAAAGGGTTAAAATGAAAATTTTGAGTTTCCAGACCCATCGCGCTACGCGATGGGTGGACAGATTTGATCATCGCGCTACGCGATGCCATTCCCTAGAAATTATGAAAAAGGGGGCGCCGCGCTACGCGATGGTCCAGGATCAAAAGGGCATCGCGCTACGCGATGACCCCATTAAGCAATCAGGGACACGTGGCCAACCACGTGTCAACACATGGCAGCCTCTCATGGATCGCGGCGTCACGCTACGCGATGGCCGTAGGGAAAGCCCCATCGCGTTACGCGATGGTGGCCAAAACTCGCCTATAAAAAAGCAGCTATGGGTTCAACCCATTTCATCCCATTTTCACATTCACAAACACACACTTAGTGTTGGGAAGCGTGCTAGCTTTTCCGAGAAGTTCCGAGGTCCGTTTTCTTGAAGTTCGTGCGAAAATCGGAGTTCTGACGCGTCGTAGATCAGTTAAACGAATAGGAAACAAGGTTCTGCCAATTAAGCCGTCATTCTGTATTAGTATTAACATTCTCGAGTACTTATTAAGGTAGGGGTTCTGCCTAAATATTATTTTATTATTTTATATGGCTTAGACCATAGTCAGGGGTATAGCCCAAAACCTTGATCATCATTATTATGATTATAAATGCAAAGGTTATATAGTTAAATTGATGTTTCTTCATGATTAAGAAACATAAGTTTTTATATACAAACAGATATAACAGTTTTTTCACAACTAAGAAACGTAAGATTTTACATACCAGGGTTATAGTCAATTCAATATTTCATCTTGACGAAGAAACCTATCAATAAATGTTTCTTCATGAAGAAGAAACTCAACACATGATTTTAAACAAATGAAAAGACTACGAGTCTAAATATTCTATTCAAACAAATGATCAGTCAAGGTTTATAGCTATCAAAACCAGACTAAAGGTCTGTAGCTGGATCAAGAGACGATCCGGTTATTTATGTAAACTTATTTTATTAATAGATCAATTATCATTCATTCACAAGGGTTTTCAAACGAGATCACCGCACCATTCAGAAAAGACAATCACAATCACAGGTGAATACATTAAACCTTTTACAGTTAGATAAACGAGTTGTTTATCTTAAACAGTCAGTCAAATATGAGATTACGTGATCTCTACATTTTAAGGGATTACGTGATCCCTAAGTTACAAGGTAGATAATAAAAGCAACTCAGACCGAGTATACATGTGTCTGGATCCAAACATATCTGTTAACCTATTAATCAAGGCTACGTGGCCGTAGGCTAACAGAGATAATGAAAGTTCTCCAATGAGCATCAGTTATTGGAGAACCATAATTGTGGGTGTATGGCAGTGGCACAAGTTCCCAGAAATAAGAGACGTTTTTGTTGAGTTTGTTCCAAAACTATCTTGTTAGTCAAATGTTTTCAGAGTCAATGATTCACCAGCATATCACTGACGTATTTTTCCCCTCATTACAGGAAAGCAAGAATAGCACAGGTAGTAAGGTATTTGAGTCACTCTTGAAGATAGATGCTCGCAGATAGAGATGGCTCAGTTTTTAATAAATAAAATATTGTAAACGAGAGTAAACAAAGGTTTGTAAAACAAATACTTGAATATTTATTATTCAAGAGGTTTTCAAAATAAATTAATATTTTATTATAACCAAAGACTTCCGCTAATAACCTGTAACTCTGATATATTTTCAAAGCAGGTACCAACTACGGGTGTCACGCCTAGGCCCTAAGTCGGTGTGACACGCAACGCGAAGTTCCACATCCAATTCCTTCGCGTCGTGCGAAGGAACAGAAATTCAAATCTTTTCATCTTTAGTCCCTGATCTTTTGGTAACTCGTCATGTCTTGATCTAACTTCCATCATCCAAAAATACTAATGCGGCTCTCAAGCGGCATTGTGAGCGTGCGCCCATCAAAGCGCCACATTGCGCCCTTCACTCGAGCCCGTGCGCTTTGGGTCTTCGCTAGGACCACTGAGAGTGGTTAGCCACATAAGAATATTATTATGAGAATTTCCTTACTTATAAAATGCTTTCTTTTTTCTTCCTTCTTCCTATGTGGGATGGACTTCTTTCTTTGTTTCCTTAACATAGGATGCTTATGTTTTCTTTTCTTATTTTTTCTCCTTGTCTTGAGAGTATTATTGGTCCTTTATCTTTATTAACTTGCCAAAATTGGACCAAATTTTAGTGGATGTTACACTTCGGTTGGCAATCCTCTGCAAGAAAATACATGCATTGCAATTTGCAATAATGAACACTAAACATGAGCACTTGCCAAGTTTAAAATGGGTCCAAATGAGCACTTAACAAGACCCATGTCCATTGTTAGTCACCGCCACCTAAACCTTTTTTGACCCGTCGTTGGTAGACTTAGCTAAGAGGGTGAAGTACTAATCTGCACATTATAACATAGCAACGTCAATCATGTCAGTTTGGCAAATTTATGCACTACAAAGTTTTTAAATTCCAATCGGTCATAAAGTAATTACCATTCTAAATCAGTAAATAAATCGAGTAGTATGGTTTAGTCGCGTTGAGGTGAGCATATTACCAAACTAGGGAACACAAGCTTTGCAGGTTTGGGTTTGGCATAAAGCGGGCTCGGGTCATTTTGGGGCCGTACGTGTGAACCATTTAGCTAAACAGGTCGTGATATTTTTAACCCCACTATATTTACCTAAGTAGGTCGACCCACTAACTTGTGTATGACCCGTTTAGTTAAGTTTGACTAGTTTAACCGAAATGAACACACAGTCGAAAACAAAAAATGAACCTGAATAATAATCGCAAACAACGAACAGGTGTGTTGCTTTCGGTATTTGGACATGGACACAATGAACACGCAATCGCACTGATGAAAACCGATGGTGGAAGCTTCGATGCCAAAAAAAAAATACGGAATTTTGAAGAACCTGGGATTGCATGGAATCAACTGGTGGATCCATGGACTCAATGAAAACTTACAAGTTCTGGGAAGAATAAGAACGTTGTCATATGAATTAGGCGGTACTAATCAAGAACTAGAACCTGTATATTGATGTAAATTTAGTAGGGGTAACTTTGTCATAATATGTAATTTTATTAAAGAAGGGCATATATGTAATTTAAATTTTAGGTTGGGTATATATGTAATTAAATGTTTAAATAAGAGGATATATGTAAATCCTCCTAAAATTAATATCATGGACGCACCATGATAATGTCTGCTTTGCCCCTGATGGATTGCGCATCCAGGAACTCACGGGTTTGTGCCCCTTCCTACAAAAATGAGGCTTCGTGTAAACTTGAGGGAGAGAGAATTTAGATATTTTCTAATTCTCATTAAACCATCTCGAATTGAAAAATACAAAGCATTAAGTACCAGCTAACATAACATGGTTAAATACGTCACTCTAAGCTACGTAACACTTTGGTGCACCCAACATCAAAATCAGAGTTGTTTATTTATGACGAGCCACGCCCTTTGTACGTAGCAAGCTAATCAATTGTACATATGTTAGTCAATTAAATCAAACTAGTTTTTGTTGTTTCTCTTGAATAAAATGACTTACTGACTCAATGTGCTTAATTAGTCCACTCATGGAAAACTAGTTTTTAGCAGCAACTTCACTATCACATTTGAGGGGAATAAAAGTAAGAGCATGGACTTGAAAGTCAGAAAACAATCGCGTTAACAAAGCTAATTTTGTCATAACTCGTTGAATGGATTGATATTCAGATTTCAGCCTCTGCAAAACTAAAAGAAGCTATAGATTACCTCTTGGACTATGAGTCATGTGTTGAACACAAGGTGCAGATTTAGAAGTAGATGCAGTGGGCGTATGAGTTAATCATTAAAAAAGTAAGATGAGACAAAACATTGTTCATAAAAGTTTTTCTTATGTCAAATTAAGTTAATTAGATATTTAGATATAAGAAATTCAAGTGTGGAAGTATACTAGGGTTATGCATGTAGTACTAAATAGTTATGAGAAAATAAATTTGTGTTTAAACATATAAATAAACTTAACTACAAAATTGGTGCCTAGCGTTTCATGAAAGTAACAACATTGGGTATTAACATTTAAAAGTTAGTTGTTTAGGTATTCAACTTTCAATTTTGTAACAAAGTTGGGTACTAAGTCTAACATCCGTTAAAAATTTAACAGAATGGGAGTCATGCGAAAAAAACAAAGGAAAATCTTGTCATTACACGTTTAACCCATACAAACGTTCAACTGCTTCTTCTTCACTCCATGTTTGAAATACAGAGAAGACACAAAGTCACATTAGGGCAAACGAAGAAGAATGGGCGCGTGGGCAACCATGACCGAGTTTCAAAACTTTGAATTCGACATGGCTTTGGTACGTAATTTTGGTAATGATATGCTACTTAGACACTTTTTCTTGATAATGAGATGAAATTGAAAACCGTATTATTTTTTTATTTGTTGGTCCAGACCTTCATCCAGAGCTTTTTTTTCTATCAAAATTCACCATGGTAGAGAATTTCCTATCAACAACTATCACAAAGTTTATGAAAGGGGTAAGGTCAATTATGTGGATTTGTTGGACATAGAAAGGTTCTATATTTTCTTAACTTCAATGACATAATCAAAAAGTTTGGTTATCTAATGAAAAGAATCGTGGATGTAATGAAAGTCATTAGTAAGTGTCATGGTATACTAACTAGGGGTGAGCAGAAAACCGAGTTAACTGAAACCAAATAAACTAAACCGAAAAAACCGAACCGAAGCATTAACCGACGGTTAATTTTTTTTTTTTTTTGAAAAACCGAATTTTCGGTTTCAGTTTGGTTTTCCATTTTTAAAAAACCGAAAAAATTGAACCGATATGTATTTTTGCTTAAATATTAATACAATTATATGTGTTTATTTTAGATGTTATGACCGGAAACAAAACACCAAAAGGATGTACCGTTGATGGTGATGAAGATTGAGAGTAAACTTTGAAGATGAAGAATGAAGATTGAAACTAAACTTGTAGCAAGTTTGTATTCGTTTGGTTTCACGTAACAAATGCCTATTTTTGTGTTTTGAATCTAATGTGCATTTTCATTTTTTTTAGAATTTTTTTGAAATGTCTACACAAAAAAAAAACGATTATAACATAACCGAAACCGAAAAAACCAAAAAACGATCGGTTTGTGTATTTGAAAAACCGACTTTTCGGTTTCGGTTTAACCCAAAAATCGAACCGAACCAAACCGTGCTCGGCCCTAATACTAACTTTTTTAATATGTCATTGAAGTAAAAAATATACAGAACCCTTCTACGTCCAACAAATCCACATAATTGATTTCTTGCCTCTTTCATAAACTTTGTGGTAGTTGCTGATGGAAAGTTCTCCATCGTGGTGAATTTTGATTAAAAAAAAACTCTAGATGAAGGCCAGAACCAAAAAATAAAAAAAATACAGTTTTTAATTTCATCTCATTATCAAGAACAGGGGGTTTAAAGAGCATATTATTATCAAAATTACATACCGTAAGCCATGTCGAATTAAAAGTTTTGAAACTCTGTCCTGATTACTCACGCGCCCATTGTTCTTCATTTCCCCTAATCGTGACTTTGTGTCTTCTTTATATTGCAATCATGGAGTGAAGAAGAAGCTGTTGATACGTAATTAGTATGGGTTAAAGATGTAATGACAAGATTTCCATAGTTTTTTTTTCACATGACTCCCATTCTGTTAAGTTTTTAACGGATGTTAGACTTAGTACCCAACTTTGTTACAAAATTGAAAGTTGAATACCTAAATGTTAGACCCATTTTGTTTAGTTTAAGTCTTTTGTATTGTATTTACATGTATTGGGCTTTGATAGTTCTTTTTGTATGTAATGGCCCAAGGGAAAAACTTGTAGTCAAGCCCATTGGACACTATGGAAATAAAGAAAACTCTCATGCATGCTCCTCTATAAATAGGGAGCATGGCATGAGAAGAATAGCCTTTTGCCAAGATTATCTAACTCACACATATCTTTCTTTCTCTCTCGTCTCTCTCTCTAGAACCCGAAATAACATCTCAAGATCTGAGACCGCTTAGGTGGCTTAGTGTGATTTCCGCTAGCACTAAGCTCGGTTGATCCAAGATTATTGTTAGATCCACCCGCCACGGGACCTACAATTGGTATCAGAGCTTCGGTTCACTAGTTGAGGGTTTGGGATCACAACCTTGGGTTTTGATCTTGAGAAAAAGAAAACAAGTATTTTTATAAAGAAAGTTCACAAAAATACAAAAAGATTCGGTCAAAAACTTCATAAAATGTCTAAGAATGTGTTCTTGGTGAAGAACAACAAGAGTACTAGCCTTAGATCCAAAAGTTTTGGGTATAAAAGTGTTAAAGTTAGTGTTTACGGGTTTGAAAAGTGTTGAAATTATCAAGTGAAAATTTTCGCTTCTCATGGCATGAAAATCAGTGTACCAACCTTTAACCTAGTACTGACAAGTTTGGTGGAACAGATCCCAAGAAAGATTTCTTCTAGAAAACTAAACTTTTTCGCTTAAGAAAGTTTCGCTTCTCATAGTTTTTCGCTTCACTGTTCATCTCCACAAATTTTTCGCTTCGCTTACGTTTTCGCTTCTCATAGTTTTTCGCTTCACTGTTTATCAAAATTTTTCGCTTCACTTGGAACTATTTTTTTCGCACGAAAAAGTTGCCTTTGTTGATTTTTGAGCTGTTTGAAGGTTGTTAAGTGTTTGAGACTGCCAAGACCATGACGAGCACTGATTCTGAGTTGTTAAAGAGTTATTTGATGTTGGAAAACCAAGTGGAAACACCTCAAAAACCTCCAAAATTTATGACCTTAGAAGATAATTTTACCCACTTCAAATGGAGGTTCATGAATTTTATCTCATTGACTGATTCTGACTTAATGAGATGCTTTATACAAGGTCCTCATGTTCCCGTGACTGTTACTCAGGCTGGGGAACAACTAAAAACTCCTGAAAATTATGATGAAAATGATAGGACCTTGGTGGAGCAAGATAAGAAGGCATATCTTACTTTAACATTTTCTCTTTCAAATGAGATTACAGAGACCCTACAAGAACATACAACTGCCAAGGGTTTGTGGGATGCTCTTGTTGGGAAGGTGGAGGGAAATGCTGAAATTGGGGAAAACAAGAAAGCCCTATTGAAAGAAGAATTTAACTGTAGGGCCCCGTTACCGGTAACCCTACTTTCGTGTTGGATTTACTCATAAACACAGTTCTAAATATCAGAGTTAATTAAAAACTTTACGCGGAATATAAAACTTTCATAAAACATTACATATCAATTCATAATCATGTCTTTAAACATTCCTCTTGTCTTTCAAAATCAAAACGTAACTTATAAAACATATCGGATCTTCAGATGCCAGGCTTTAGTCTTCTGCCATGTGTCCTCCACTCAAGCCAGCTGTCTCATCCTACTCACCTGCGTGCATACTAAAAGTCAGCTACGCTGAGTGAGTTCTAGTTAATCATACACTACCATACAATACCTTGTTACATACATACGTACTTAACCTCATAACTTTCTTTCATACACACATAAGTACTCATACCTTCATTCTTACTTACATACTTTCTTTCTTACTTACATACTTTCTTTCTTACTTACATACTTTCTTTACATTCATAATCATACGTTTTAAAGAGCCTTTCGCCCTATAACCTCACAGATATTATAAGGGTCTGGTCCCTAACATCACAGATATTATAAGGGTCTGGTCCCTAACATCACAGATATTATAAGGGTCTGGTCCCTATCATCACAGATATTATGAGGGTCTGGTCCCTAACATCACAGATATTATTAGGGTCTGGTCCCTAACATCACAGATATTATTAGGGTCTGGTCCCATGTTTTCGAATATTAGTAGGGTTCGATTCCCTCTTCGTTACCATACAACCATACATCATACCTCGAGTATTATTAGGGCTCGGTACCCCTTTCGTAACCATACAACCATACAACCGTCATTTCCTTCTTTTATTAACTTTCTTACGTTCATACACATAAACATACATATCATACTTGCCATATTTATAACGTTACAACCTGACAGTACGTGCAATATCCGAAGATCGTTCACGAACCATCAAGCAATCATTCATACATATCACATATATCACCTATGGCATACACTTATCACTTTGGATAAATGTATTAACAACACATCAAGTATGCACACAGCCCCGAAAACATAACAAGGAATGGGGCTAGAAACTCACCTGGATCCTGTTACGCTCGCCGTTGATTGTAATTCCTTTCTTTAACTGGGCTCGGCTAACTGTATAATATTTACACATATCAATTACTACTACTACTATTACTACTACTCATTTTCGATAACCGCCTTAACACATTTTCCATTAGGTTTTTAATTTATTTCATAAACGAACTTCACTTCAGGCGAATCTTGGAAACAACTTGGTTCTGGCTTGATTCGATCGAATAGGAACACGTTCGATCGAATAGGAACACGTTCGATCGAATAGGAACACGTTCGATCGAATAGACACACGTTCGATCAAATACAACACTCATTCGATCGAATACAAAACTCATTCGATCGAATGAGTTGGAGACCATTCGGTTGCTTCCCTATTCGGTCGACTGGACTTGTTCGATCTACACATTCGATCGAATGGACTGATTCGATCGACTGGTTCGATCGAATGAGTCTGATTCGACTCCTTCAAGCTGGGCGACGGAGAAAACTACGGGTTTTCCAGATTTTCCAGATTTTTGACCCAAAATCGAAGTTTTTGACATGGAAATGCTCGGGATTGAAAGGGCTATCGATTCCTAGTACTTTTAAACACAAAAGCTTGCATTTTGACACCAAAACAAGGCGGTTTTTGACCCGAAAACTCAAGTTACGTTTTTGCTCGATTTGAGGCCGAAATGGTTATGAAAACGGATGATTTTCGAGAGGGACTTACCAAAAACGACTAGGAACAAGATTGTGAACTCGGATTTGTGATTTGAGAACTTTC
This sequence comes from Bidens hawaiensis, assembly GCF_021521415.1. NCBI lineage: Eukaryota > Viridiplantae > Streptophyta > Magnoliopsida > Asterales > Asteraceae > Bidens > Bidens hawaiensis. The sequence goes on along the minus strand of NW_027493588.1, from coordinate 189,647 downwards.
TCTCTCTAGTTTCTCTCTCTAGAATTGAGAGTGTTTGGGTGTGGGTGTGAAAGGGAGTTGGTGAAATGGTATTTTGGGCTCGGGATGGGTATTTATATCTCTCGAGCCCACGGACCCAAGGCCCATTCTCATTTAACCCATCTTACGTAATCTAAGCCCATGACCCGTTCCTTTCTCGACATTAAATAACTAAAACGTGAAATTACTAAACATAACTTTCTTTTATTTATCATATAAAAATTTTAGGATGTTACAAGTCTTCCTCCCTTAAAGAGGTTTCGTCCCCGAAACCTAACTATTACATAAACAAACTAGGGTAAAACTTGCGCATCTCATCCTCGACTTCCCAAGTAGCATCTGATCCCTTGCGGTGTTTCCATATCACTTTGACCAAGGGTATAATCTTGTGACGAAGCTGCTTCTCCTTGCGATCAACGATCTTGATCGGTTGCTCGATGTAGTTCAATTGTTCATCAACCTCGATGTCCATTAAGGGCACGTGAGACGTGTCATCAGCTAGACACTTCCTCAGATGAGAAACATGGAAGGTTGAATGAATTCCTTCTAACTCATCGGGTAAATCCAGTTTGTAAGCTACTTCACCCACACGTTTTACAATCTTGAACGGTCCAATGTACCTCGGACTCAACTTTCCTCTTTTCCTAAAACGGATAATCCCCTTCCAAGGCGAGACCTTAAGCATCACATTGTCACCAACGTCAAACTCAATTGGTCGTCGCCGCTTATCTGCATAAGACTTTTGTCTGTCTTGAGCGGCTTTCATTCTTGCTTTGATCTGATCGAACTTTGAAGACGTTTCTTGAACCACTTCTATACTTCCCATTTCCTTCTGACCAATCTCACCCCAACACACCGGGGTTCTACATCGTCTACCGTACAGCATCTCAAACGGTGGCATACCAATACTCGAATGGTAACTGTTGTTATAGGAGAACTCTGCCAGATGCAGATGATCATCCCAACTTCCACCAAAATCTAAAACGCAAGCACGTAGCATATCCTCAAGGGTTTGGATCGTCCTTTCAGACTGTCCATCGGTTTGAGGATGATACGCCGTACTGATGTTCAACCTCGTCCCCATAGCTTCATGAAATTTCTTCCAGAACCTCGAAGTAAACCGTGTATCCCTATCAGACACGATCGATAACGGTACTCCATGCTTGGTTACAATTTCTTTAATGAACAAGCTTGCTAACGTTTCTGACGAGATGGCCTCTCGTATGGGCAGAAAGTGAGCACTCTTGGTCAAACGGTCCACAATCACCCAGATGGTATCATGTTGCTTAGCTGTACGAGGTAGCTTAGTTATGAAATCCATGGTGATGTGTTCCCATTTCCACTCAGGTATCTCTAGCGGTTGCATCTTCCCACAAGGCTTTTGGTGTTCGGCTTTGACTTGTAAGCAAGTTAAGCACTTACCAACATAATCCACTACATCGCTCTTCAATCCTGGCCACCAGTAATCTCTTTTCAAGTCTTGGTACATCTTTGTAGCTCCTGGATGGATTGAGTACCTTGACTTATGAGCTTCATCTAAGATTCGACTTCTAAGATCACCATGGCGTGGGATCCACATACGGTCGAACCTAGTCTTAACTCCATGAGTGTTTTCCATCAACTCATCTTGCTGGCCATAAATCCTTTCCTTCTTTACTAACCCTTCATCTATTAACACTTCTGACTGCACCTTGATGATTTCTTCAAAAAGACTCGGGTTCATGATCAACTTGTATGACTTCACTGTTGCAAGGACTTCCTCATTCTTCCGACTTAACGCATCAGCGACCACGTTAGCTTTACCGGGGTAATACTTAATCTCACAGTCGTAATCCTTTATCAATTCTAACCATCTTCTCTGCCTCATGTTCAGTTCTTTCTGCTCGAAGAAGTACTTTAAACTCTTATGATCGGTATAGATAGTACACTTAGTGCCGTACAGATAATGCCTCCATATCTTAAGAGCATGCACTACAGCTGCTAACTCCAAATCATGCGTCGGATAAGTACTCTCATGGACCTTCAACTGTCTGGACGCCTAAGCTATCACCTTCCCTCGTTGCATCAACACGCAACCTAATCCTTGATGCGTAGCATCAGCACAAACAACGAAATCCTCGTCACCATCGGGTAGAGTAAGGATTGGAGCTTGCGTGAGTCTCTTCTTCAATTCTTCAAAGGCTTCTTCTTGAAATTTTCCCCAGCTGAATACTATCGACCTTCGGGTCATACCGGTCAGCGGTGCGGCTATCTTGGAGAAACCTTCGATGAATCTCCTGTAGTAGCCGGCTAACCCTAGGAAACTTCGTATATCAGTCGGATTTTGCGGAGTCTTCCAATTCGTTATCGCTTCAATCTTAGCTGGGTCCACGGTAATCCCTTCAGGATTAATCACGTGACCTAAAAATTGCACTTCTCTTAGCCAGAACGCGCACTTCGAAAACTTGGCGTACAACTTCTCTTTCTTCAGTGTCTCCAATACCTCTCTCAGATGCTCAGCATGGTCAGACTCGTTCTTTGAATAAATCAATATATCATCGATGAAGACGATAACCGACTTATCCAACATCGGTCGACACACCCTATTCATCATGTCCATAAATGCTGCAGGAGCATTTGTTAGACCGAATGACATTACAAGGAACTCGTAGTGTCCATACCGCGTTCGGAACGCTGTTTTAGGGATGTCTACCTCTTTCACCTTCAGCTGATGGTAGCCTGATCTGAGATCTATTCGTGAGAACCAACTCGAACCTTGCAGTTGGTCAAACAGATCGTCAATCCTAGGCAAGGGGTATCTATTCTTTACCGTAAGCTTATTCAACTCACGATAGTCTATGCACATTCTCATACTTCCATCCTTTTTCTTCACAAACAAAACCTGTGCGCCCCATGGAGAAACACTCGGTCTGATAAAACCCTTGTCGAGGAGTTCTTGCAGTTGGGACATTAATTCCTTCATCTCGGACGGTGCTAGACGGTAAGGCGCTTTCGCGACGGGCTGGGCTCCTGGTATTAAATCTATCTGAAATTCTATTTCTCGCTCCGGTGGCAGCCCCGGAAGATCCTCAGGGAATACTTCTGGGTAGTCGCGCACAATAGGAACATCCTTCATTTCTTTCGTCTCGGCCGTAGCGTTGACAACATACGCCAGGTAGACACCGCACCCTCGCCTTAACAAACCCTCGGCTTTTATCATCGAAATGACATTAAGTCCATAACTCTCCTTATCACCATAAACCGTCACCGCACTACCATCCAATGACTTTAACCTTATCATCTTACTTTTACATACTATCTGAGCCTCAAACTCAGACAACCAATCCATACCCAAGACTACATCGAACCCTCCTAAGGCCATAACATACAAAGTAACAGGGAACTCATGTCCCTCTAACTCTATCTTACAATTCTTCACCATTTTTGTTATTTTCACCGAAGTGTCACTTGCGGTTTCTACTACAAAAGTTTCAGACACTCGGCAGCCTTTCATTTTAGCTAGCTTACTAAACGTCGTAGCTACAAAACTTCTATTCGCACCAGAATCAAATAATACAGAAGCGGAAACATCGTTCACTAGAAACGTACCTGTGACGACATCCGGAATCTGCCTGGCTTGCTCCTGGGTCAGCATGTAGGCTCTAGTTCTGGGCCTAGCTTGATCGGCATCCTTCTTTCCACTACCTCCAGCTACACCTTCAGTGCACTCCCTTGACATATGGCCTGTCTTGCCACATTTGTAACATGCTGACTTCGCACTGCACTCATTGGCATAATGCCCTACCTTCCCACACTTATAACAGGCATTCGACCCCATTCTGCATTCTCCACCATGAGCCTTTCCACATTTGAGACAAACATTAGAACTTTTACCCCACTTGCACTCACCACCATGCCTCTTTCCGCAGGTCTTACACGATCTCTTCTCCCACACTTTCTGTTTCTTATCCCTGGAGTTCCATAACTGAGTACCGGGTCGTTTAGCAGGAGTGACCCCTTTCTTCTCTTTCTCTTCGTCCCTTTCCACCCTATCATCCGCGGCCACGTCAGCATAGACCATTTCCGCGAGTCCAACAGCCGAATCAAAAGTAGCAGGTTGAATCGCCCTGACTAACATGCGGACCTTTTGTGGCAACCCCCTCACATAACACTTGATTCTCTTGACCTCAGTGTCAACCATGTCAGGCACCAACCTAGATAGTCGGTTGAACTCCGTGGTATACTCAAGATGCGTCATCATACCGGCTTTTAAATTCTGGAACTTCATCTCCGTTCTTTCAACCTCGGCATCTGCACAGAACTTCTTCATTACCAACTCTTTCAAATCTTCCCACTTCATCCCTTTGATCTCTTCACGGGTCTTCCTCTGCTCCACACTCTCCCACCAATACATAGCCTCATCTATGAATGACTGAGTAGCATAGCCCACAGCTTGGTCGGGACGGCATTCGCTAATGCGGATAACCTTGTCCATAGCGGTTATCCACTGGAGAGTAGCGATTGCGTCTCCTAAACCAGTCAGCTTAGGCGGGTCACAACCTTTGAAGGACTTATAGCTGCACCCACCTTGTCCTCCTCTCCTATCATCGACTTTCACAGACTTATCCCCACTCGAGGCCCCTCTTTCCTCTTCCCCATCTTTCCTTCCATCACCACCTGCCCCTTCAGCAGTTCGTTCACGGCTTCCAGCAGATCCTTCGGGGTTCAGATTCTTCACAGCAGCAACTACCGCTTGGACAATGGCTGCTTGAACTGCAGGGCTAAGTTGAACTCCTTCGTTGTTGTTCTGGTCTCCTCCAGCTGCGCTTCCTTCATCTTCGGTGTGGGAAGCTTCTTCTACCGAGGGTTGCCGGACAAGACGAGGCCTGCCACGACGTCCAGTGCGACCCCCAGTTCCAACAAATTCTCCAGCTCCCGCCATTAGTATACTACAAGGGAAAACACAAACATCATCACTCAAGGAACTATTTAGTACAAGGATAGTAAGGCTAACAGGTAATAACAGTGGCCAGTTGTGATTAGCTGATCACGTTACTTTCCGTGTCCTATACACTTCCCTTTATGAGTCTATTTGTGCTGGTTCTACTTAAGCAGTTTGTCAAAGTAAACAATCAATTATTCCTATCCCTACCGTTCACATATCTTTCCTTTCTCATTAACAATTATCATTTAATCATACACCTTACCTTTACTGATCTTGCTTGAGCAACACATGGCATTCTTGAACTGGCATCTTCTTTCCTTTCTTACTTAAATCCCATTCTCTGTTCGAGTCTAAGCATGTAGGATGCTTAAATCTCTCGAACTTTGCTCTGATACCAACTTGTAGGGCCCCGTTACCGGTAACCCTACTTTCGTGTTGGATTTACTCATAAACACAGTTCTAAATATCAGAGTTAATTAAAAACTTTACGCGGAATATAAAACTTTCATAAAACATTACATATCAATTCATAATCATGTCTTTAAACATTCCTCTTGTCTTTCAAAATCAAAACGTAACTTATAAAACATATCGGATCTTCAGATGCCAGGCTTTAGTCTTCTGCCATGTGTCCTCCACTCAAGCCAGCTGTCTCATCCTACTCACCTGCGTGCATACTAAAAGTCAGCTACGCTGAGTGAGTTCTAGTTAATCATACACTACCATACAATACCTTGTTACATACATACGTACTTAACCTCATAACTTTCTTTCATACACACATAAGTACTCATACCTTCATTCTTACTTACATACTTTCTTTCTTACTTACATACTTTCTTTCTTACTTACATACTTTCTTTACATTCATAATCATACGTTTTAAAGAGCCTTTCGCCCTATAACCTCACAGATATTATAAGGGTCTGGTCCCTAACATCACAGATATTATAAGGGTCTGGTCCCTAACATCACAGATATTATAAGGGTCTGGTCCCTATCATCACAGATATTATGAGGGTCTGGTCCCTAACATCACAGATATTATTAGGGTCTGGTCCCTAACATCACAGATATTATTAGGGTCTGGTCCCATGTTTTCGAATATTAGTAGGGTTCGATTCCCTCTTCGTTACCATACAACCATACATCATACCTCGAGTATTATTAGGGCTCGGTACCCCTTTCGTAACCATACAACCATACAACCGTCATTTCCTTCTTTTATTAACTTTCTTACGTTCATACACATAAACATACATATCATACTTGCCATATTTATAACGTTACAACCTGACAGTACGTGCAATATCCGAAGATCGTTCACGAACCATCAAGCAATCATTCATACATATCACATATATCACCTATGGCATACACTTATCACTTTGGATAAATGTATTAACAACACATCAAGTATGCACACAGCCCCGAAAACATAACAAGGAATGGGGCTAGAAACTCACCTGGATCCTGTTACGCTCGCCGTTGATTGTAATTCCTTTCTTTAACTGGGCTCGGCTAACTGTATAATATTTACACATATCAATTACTACTACTACTATTACTACTACTCATTTTCGATAACCGCCTTAACACATTTTCCATTAGGTTTTTAATTTATTTCATAAACGAACTTCACTTCAGGCGAATCTTGGAAACAACTTGGTTCTGGCTTGATTCGATCGAATAGGAACACGTTCGATCGAATAGGAACACGTTCGATCGAATAGGAACACGTTCGATCGAATAGACACACGTTCGATCAAATACAACACTCATTCGATCGAATACAAAACTCATTCGATCGAATGAGTTGGAGACCATTCGGTTGCTTCCCTATTCGGTCGACTGGACTTGTTCGATCTACACATTCGATCGAATGGACTGATTCGATCGACTGGTTCGATCGAATGAGTCTGATTCGACTCCTTCAAGCTGGGCGACGGAGAAAACTACGGGTTTTCCAGATTTTCCAGATTTTTGACCCAAAATCGAAGTTTTTGACATGGAAATGCTCGGGATTGAAAGGGCTATCGATTCCTAGTACTTTTAAACACAAAAGCTTGCATTTTGACACCAAAACAAGGCGGTTTTTGACCCGAAAACTCAAGTTACGTTTTTGCTCGATTTGAGGCCGAAATGGTTATGAAAACGGATGATTTTCGAGAGGGACTTACCAAAAACGACTAGGAACAAGATTGTGAACTCGGATTTGTGATTTGAGAACTTTCTCTCTCTAGTTTCTCTCTCTAGAATTGAGAGTGTTTGGGTGTGGGTGTGAAAGGGAGTTGGTGAAATGGTATTTTGGGCTCGGGATGGGTATTTATATCTCTCGAGCCCACGGACCCAAGGCCCATTCTCATTTAACCCATCTTACGTAATCTAAGCCCATGACCCGTTCCTTTCTCGACATTAAATAACTAAAACGTGAAATTACTAAACATAACTTTCTTTTATTTATCATATAAAAATTTTAGGATGTTACATTAACATGTTCAGCCATCGTCAAGGTGAAAATGTGTTGGATTTGGTGAAAAGGTTTGAGAAGTTAATGGTTACAGTCAGAGCTGCAAGTGTCAACATCACCAACTATGAAGTCAATCACAAGTTAATAAACTCTCTGCCATACAGCTGGAGTACCAACACAATTACAATCAAGAGAACCACAAATTTGAATGCCATGACAAACTCCGATTTGATATCAACCATCAAGTCATTTGAAATGGACGAGCAGATGAGAATGAACAATCATCTTAGTTCTCTGAATCAAGCTGGGATGAGCAATGCATCAACAATTCCAACCGCTTTCATAAGCAAAACCCAGCAGAATGTGTACCCTGTTAACACTCCAAAATACTTTTCAAGTGTTCCTCCACAAACCACTGCCTTTATCTCAACGGGAAATCACTGGATCATCTGAGTCTAGTTCATTTCAGAAAGCAGTCGATAGTGCTGTTGAGCAAGCTTTGAAGGCCCACGGAATTTCATCATCTTCAAAACCTCAACCTAGCAAACCTTCAAGCTACTGTGAAGCATTCCCGTTGTTGAATGATTCAAATGTTTCAATAGTTCATGCTTTTCTGTCAAGTCATGAAGAATTATTGCAGGGAAATCTATTGCCACCACAATTTGAGATCGAGGATATGAGAGATATTAATCAAAAGGATCTTGACAAGATGGATATCAAGTATCAAATGGCAATGGCCGTGCAAAGAGCTACAAACTTCATGAAGACGTATGGGAAGGATAGCTTCAAGGATTCTGACAGAAAAAGGATAGGGTTTGACAAGTCGAAGCTACGATGTTACAACTGCGGTGAGATGAGTCATTTTTCACGAGAATGCATGAATCCGTCAAAGCCAGCCAATGATATTCGTGTGACTGAGGTGACTGAGGAGGAAAACAGCAAAGCTGTAGGAAAGAGGCATGAGGTGCAGAAGCCTAGCAGCTCAGCTCAAAGAATTGGGAATCATCCACACAAGGGCAATTCAAGTGCAAACACAAAGGCCCTTGTCTCCCAGACGGAGGTCCAAGCTGGTATGGATTGGGATGATCAATTTCAAGAGCTACAGAATCCTCTCAACATGGCAGGCATGGCCTTCACATCAAACATTGAAGCATCCTCATCCACAGCTGCAAGTTCTGATGAATCACCCATTAATGAGGTAAATCACAATCTTTGCACTCAAGCTTGCATCAATAAAGTGACATATTATAGATATCTTCAGGACGAAGTTTTGAAAGAAAACACAAAACTTCAAAACTTCGTCAATTAAATGCTGAATATGTTAAAACCGACAAGGTTTATGTTGAAAAGATAAAAACTCACCATGATGATGTTGCAAATCTTAAACTTAAAAATTTTGTTAAGGAGAAAGATGTCATCTATTATAAAAATATAATTAATGAGTTGAAAGATGAACTTGAAAAGTTGAAACTTGATGCTTCTGATAAAAGAGAAAAGGAAAAACAAGTTGAAAGATTTGAAGTATCATCTGAGCAATTGGATGATCTTATTGGAGCCCAAAGAAGTACTAAAATTAAATCGGGGATAGGTTATGATTATTTAGCGGTGCCTCCACCCATGAATGATAATTACACTAGCCTACCTCACTTTAGCTATAATACTTCTCCTGATGAAGAGATGGCTTATGGGATTGGTAAAGTACCAAAACCAGTGAAATTTGTTCCTGCTATCTCTCCATTAAATGCTCCAATTCCATCATCTGATAAGTCTAACGTCAACGTGTCTTGTGTAGCAGGTGATGTAAGTGGTGATTGTGGGAAGGTTAACCAGGGTTGTAAGCCAAAAGGAGAGTTAGAACCCCGTTTTGAATCTTGTGTGGGTCTAACAAAAACGATTAACAATCCTATGTAGTAAAGTGTGTGAGTCAATGTTAGGAAGCTTAATGTCAGGATCAAAAGCTGTATTTTGTGAAACTTCCAGTGATGACAGTTGTACAAATCTTTGTAATGAAAGTGAATGTTCTTCATCTGATTCTGAATGTGAAACTATTTTTGATGAAACAATCGAAGCAAAGGTTGATGAACAGAAAAGTCCTAGCTGCTCATCAACTGATCATCATTTTGAGAACTTAACTAAAGAGAAATCCATATTTGAAAATGAAAAACCAAGCACTTCCTGTAAATATGTGCCGCCAAAGAAAACTTCATTTTCTCAAAATACTTCATATAATAACAGTTCTCAACATAATGATCAGTTCGATAGTGCTTATTACTATTCTCAACAAAAACCGAGGCATTCAAATTATTTTGCTTCAACCTTTTCAAATGTTCATCATTATCATACAGATACAGGTTACAAACAAGTTAACCCTACTACATCACCCTATCCCATATATCTCAGTAATCAAGACATCTATAATTGCAATCAGAGAAAATGTTGCTTTGTTTGTGGAAATCCTTCTCATCTTGCAAGAAATTGCAAGAACTGGCATAAGCAACAAAGAGACCTCAATAGTAAGTTTGGTCAGACATTTCCTAGGTTTAATACTCAAACTAAGAAAATGTCTAGCCAAACTTACACTTCAGCCAGTGAGACGGATTCAAGACCCAAGAAAATTGACAAACCGAGAAAACCTTTTTGGCTAACCCAAAGAGAAAGAAAGCGGTTAGCTAAGGGGTCTGAAGCTGAAAAGCCTAAGAACCCTTCAAAGGTTTTCACCAAGGCTAGCCAAGAAGATTTTGTAGTTAAGTCCAAACCGAAACGGAGGCAATCCAGAAAACCATTTCAAAACCGATGAAATCATAATTCTAGTTCCTCGAGGGATTGCTCTTCAGATTCTGATTCACCAAAAGATTACATATTTAGAAATCATAAAATTAAACTTGGTGATTTTGTGTTTAATTTTCCCGAGACAAGTGCGTCTCGAGAAACCCTCCACTAACTGGTTGTTCATGTGTGTAGGGTCAGCCAGGACGGTCTGTCAACAGTATTTGGTACTTGGACAGTGGCTGTACCCGACATATGACAGGAGACGAGTCCCTGTTGTTCGACATCAAACCATTCGACAGTGGACATGTTTCCTTTGCTAGTGACATTGGAGGAGAAATAACCAAACAAGGGAAGGTCTCGAATGGTACTTTGACATTCGATGAGGTCAATCTGGTGGAATAGCTCAACCACAACCTGCTCAGTGTGTCTCAAATTTGTGATAAGAAATTCTCAACCCTATTTACATAAAATGAATGTCTTATTCTGAAACCAGGTTTTAAAGTCCCTGAAGAGTGGATCATGTTACGTACTCCGAGGCACAATGATGCCTATATTCTGGACATGAGAAGCAATTATTCCATGCGTTCTGCTTCTTGTTTGATGTCCAAGGCCTCGGAGAATGATTCATCTTTATGGCATCGACGTTTGGGTCACGTCAACTTTAAGAACTTGAATAAGTTGGTTAAAGGTGACCATGTGAGGGGCTTACCTGTAAAATCTTTCCATTGTGCTGAAAAATTTTTATCTTGCTCTAAATGCAAATAGCACAAACTCTGTCACAGACCCAAGTCCGTCAATTCCATAACCTCCACTCTCCAACTGTTGCCCATGGACCTTTTTGGTCCAATTCAACCAATGGCAATAGGTCGAAAAGCCTATTGTCTGGTTATCACTGATGACTTTTCGCGTTTCAGTTGGACATTTCTGTTAGGGCACAAGGACGAGACATCATAGTTTCTGCTCAGGTTTATTGTGTTGGTGGAAAATCAAACTGACAAGAAGGTGAAGTGTATCAGAAGTGACAATGGTACAGAAATCTGCAACAAAGTGGTAAATGAATTCTGTCACAACAAGGGAATTATTCATCAACTCAGCGCACCTTACACTCCCGAACAAAATGGGGTGGCTGAACGAAGAAACCGCACGTTGGTTGAAGCCGCTAGAACAATGCTGTCATACTCAAAACTACCATTAATTTTCTGGGGTGAAGCAATCAACGCAGCCTGTTTTACCCAGAATCATGTGCTTCTGAACAAATGATTGAACAAGACTCCGTACGAAGTCTTCTATAGAACGAAACCAAGGGTAAATTTCTTCAGATGGTTTGGATGTCCCTGTACCATACTCCAAACCAATGCTGGAACAACCTCCAAGTTTTCTGAAAAGGCGGATGAGTGCTATTTTGTTGGTTATGCTGCCGACAAATGTGCTTATCGGGTATACAACAAGAAAACCAGAGAGATCTTGGAGTCTTTCAATATTGGTTGGCAAGAATTGAACCTTACTGATGCACACAATGGTCCGGACTGGATGTTTGATTATGAAAGATTGTTCAAACAGTTTCGTGGATGTATACGACTCCCGTTGTGCCAACGGTTTCCCCTGTTGTTGCTCAACCGGTTCAACCTGCTGATGATCAATCTATCTTGATGCATGCTGTATTGAGAGATCTTGGAGATTTCAATATAGCTGCTGCTGCACCCATACTCAACGTATAACCCGTGGCTAATCAACCAGCCCCGGTAAACAATGTGCAGCCCTCTGCGGACACCACAGAAATGTCAGTGGTTGAAGACATGACTGATTCAGATTCTGATTCATATGTGTCAGCCAACTACAATGAAAATGTTCAAGTTGAACAAGCAGAGCCACCTCCTGCAGAACCAAGTGTGGTGGAATCTGTTCCCACACCTCCCTCAGAAGAAGAAAATCAAGGTCCTACAATGGAGGTCGATGCATCAAATGTGCAGGCTGATCCAAGTGCGAATGAAGCTACTGACAACACCAACACAACCTCTGTTACAGCAGTAGTTGTCCCATTTTATGACAACCTATGGGAAGGTCCCACTGCTCCAGAACACTTGGTCGATTAAGAAGAAGGTGAAATGAATCCTCCTCCAAAGAAGAAAATCAAGGTCCTGCAATGGAGGTCGATGCATCAAATGTGCAGGTTGATCCAAGTGCGACTGAAGCTACTGACAACACCAACACAACCTCTGTTCCAGCAGTAGTTGTCCCATTTTATGACAACCTATGGGAAGGTCCCACTGCTCCAAAACACTTGGTCAATCAAGAAGAAGGTGAAATGAATCCTCAACCAAGTGCTTCTGTCCCTGCGACCACTGTTTTTCATCCCATAGAGAGCTTAACCATTCAGCTTAAGGCAACACCAGTCGAGCATGTTGACCAAATTCCACAGCTACCGATTCATCGTCGACATCCGACTGAGAACATCATTGGAGATCCGTCCGCTGGCATCCAAACACGCAGTACTTCCGGTAACATTAACAGATGTCTTTTTGCTTGTTTTATTTCATAGGTGGAACCCAAGGACTACAAGGTTGCATTGAAAGAGAACTCCTGGATTGAAGCCATGCAAGAAGAGCTGTTACAGTTCAAAAAGCTGAACGTTTGGAGGCTAGTGAAGAAACCAGAAAATAAGAAGCCTATCAGAATGAAATGGGTATTTCGAAACAAGAAAGATGACAAGGGGTGATCATTAGAAACAAAGCCCGGCTTGTTGTGTAAGGTTTTTGGCAACGTGAAGGTCTTGATTACGATGAAGTCTATGCACTGGTAGCCAGATTAGAAGCAATTCGTATCTTTCTGGCATACACCTCGTACATGAACTTCAAAGTGTATCAAATGGATGTGAAGACTGCTTTCTTGTATGGGAAAGTGAAAGAAGAGATCTATGTCAGTCAACCTCCAGGTTTTGATCTATTTCTTGAGTTTTGTTCTGATCTATTTCTTGAGTTTTTTTTTTCTGAGCGCTCAGTATACTCGGGAGTAAGAAACAGGCCATCAATAAGCTTGTTCCAATTTTTTATGTCAATTAAGTTATGAGACTTCTTTCTTGAATTTTCCAAATCTTCTTTACCTCCAACTTTCTTGAAATGTTTACCAAATCTACTTCCCAAAAGTGATTAGCAAAATCACTATTAATGCCATCGTTAATTTTTCCCCAACGCGGTGAGTTTTTCCATGGGGCAAGATCAAAATAATTCTACAAAAAGTAAATAAAAAACATTAAAAAAATTAGGAAATTGAAAAAAAAATCAAACATTACATTGTATTCTTACTTTAACTACGCGAAACAATTTTCTCTTCTCTTTTTCGGGAACATTTGTGACAATCGTCAATTTCAGGTTAACTCCGTTAACTCAACTCCGTTAATTCAAACTTAAAGATCATTGGATCTATAACGCACACCTCATTACATTTAAACTTGGATTTAAATGACGCTTGACACTTACTACATGTGTAGTCTTTCGGGATTTGCACCGAAACGCAAACGAGTTGACGCAAACGATTGGTGAATAAACGAAAAACGTCAAAACAATAATTATTTGATAATTATGTGTTAGACTTATGTGTTATGTGATAACATTGTTATAAACGTTAACTAAATGTGCTAGAACTAGTTAATTAAGCTAGAAAAGTAACATTTGAAAGTGGAGGGACCTAGATGTAACATGATTGTTATTAAATAATATTAAGCTAAAACCCTAGCCTCTCTTTCTCTCTCAAAACCGATCGACCAGCCCCCCTTCTCCCTTGTTCTTGGCTGCCGTCAATCACACACACACATACATACAAGAATCGTTCAAGTTTATTGGAGATTAAGGTGCTAGGAAGGTATAAACATCTATCATATGCATCTTCTATGCTTAATCTTGATTTTGAATAGGTTAATTATAAACCCTAGGTTCGATTTTTTATATGTATATGTGTTCATAGGTTTTATTTTGATTTGATGATGTATTGATGATGATTTGATGACTAGAATTGATATTGTTACATGTTAATTGTTGTGTCTTTGATTTTGAGATCAAATAAAACCCTAACCATGTATGAATGGTGTAATTGATATGCATGGATAGTGGTCATGGGGTCTAGAATGTTATATGAATGAATTGTGGTCTATAGATGGTTAATATGTTGAGTTTTGTTGCAAACAGTTTCTGGACAGATTGTGTTGTTGATGTTCAATTGACTGTATCAGGGTGTAAATGTAAAAATTGGTTGAGATTACTGATACTACAGTAAACTAGGTTGAGTCTAGTTTCTAAAGAATATAAATTTGCAATTTTTGGACGTGTAAAAGTTAACCTTTATGATATTACAAAAACATTGTGCAAAGCTGAGTTGTTAGACCTGCTGTTAGGTTGTTTTGTAAATATTATATCTCATGAATAACGAGACCAATTGGGTTGGTTCCACTTCTGGAAGTTGACTTGTTGAGTTCGGAACCTAACCCAAGTGGTCTTGCATTTTTTGGATTTTTCATTTAACGGGAATTTCAAATAACATTCTGTTGCGCATGAATTTAACTGTTATGAGCCTGCTGTAATGTTTTGATCATTATGAGAAATCTATGTGGAATAAAAATAAAATAAAATATGTTCTGGAAACCTAACACATGCATGCTTTTGTGATGATTTTTGGTAAATTAATTGAGATGCTATGATCAGTGGAATAGTACAATCTTTCAGGTAGAATTTCTGTCTCGGTGAAACTAGCTGCTGAATTTTGTGAAAATGCATGAAACATGATAATTGCTAGTTAATTGTTATGTTTTGACCAAATTGCCCCTGCGGGGAATACTTGCTAAATAGTTGTCGTGTTTTGACCAAATTGCCCTTGCGGGGAATAATTGCTAGTTAATTGTTATGTGTGACCAAATTGCCCTTACGGGGAATAATTGCTAGTGATGTACATTATTAATACATGACACGTAAATAATTGCTCACACATGTAATGTATCACAAATGTACTTGTTAAAGTCACACACGATTCACGAGTTACCTGTGATGTGTCCACGGATGGTAGACCCGCCGAGTAAGAGGATTGAAATGTATATTGATGGGTTAGCACCGCAAATTCAGGGCATTGTGACATCTTCCAGACCAGCCACGATTCAACAAGCGATCCGGTTAGCTCACAAACTGACGGATCAAGCAGTGACCCAAGGTGCGCTACCACCTAGGGGTTCAACCACTAAAGCCCGTGAAAACCCGAATACTGACAACAACAACAACAACAACCCGAGCAATGGAAAGAGAAAGTTTGACAACACCAGATCCTCATCCTCGAACCCCCACAGCAACAACACTACCGTAAGCCCGAACTCACTCGGGGCTTCAACAAACAGGGTCACAACAACAATAACAACGGTGGCGGGCAGGGTTCGAGCGGATATGCTGGGAAATATCCGAAGTGCAACAGGTGCAACTATCATCATGCTGGCCCGTGTGACCGTGTCAAGTGTCTGAGATGCGGAAAGATGGGTCACCAGGCAAAGGAATGTAGAGGAGACCTTGCGGAAAAGGGTGCTCCTAAACCACCTATGACGACAAAGGGATGTTTCGAATGTGGTCAGGAGGGTCATTTCAGGAAAGATTGCCCCAAACTGAAACAGAACGAGAACAATGGAAGTAATGGAAGTGGCAGTGGTGGTGGAAGCAATGGTAAAGGAAGAGCTTTCGTTATTGGGTCGGGTCAAGCCCGCAATGATCCGTACGTGGTGACTGGTAAGTTTCCTGTGAACGACTATTTTGCTTCTGTATTGTTTGACACTGGAGCTGATAGGAGTTCTGTATCAAAAGCCATTAGTCAACTCTTAGACCTAACTCCAACCCCGTTAGATGCTAAGTTTCCTGTTGAATTAGCTGACGGTAAGAATATAGTAACGACTCATGTACTTGCGGGATGTAAGTTAAAACTGTCAGGTCATATTTTTGATATCGACCTCATACCTTTTACGCTTGGTAGTTTCGATGTCGTTGTCGGCATGGACTGGTTATCCGAGAACCGAGCGGAGATTATATGTCATGACAAGATAGTCCACATTTCTACCCCTTCCGGCGAGATCATTTCGATCCGGGGCGAGAGAAGCGGCATGACCACCAGCGTTATCACCCTCATGAAGGCGCTGAAGTATCTACGAAAGGGTCATCCGGCAATTTTGGCGCAGATTGTTGAGAAACCCGCCGAGGAGAAGCGAATTGAAGAGATACCGATTGTGCGAGATTTTCCGGAAGTTTTCCCGGAGGATTTTTCTGGACTCCCTCCTATACGACAAGTCGAATTCCAAATCGAGTTGACCCCCGGTGCAGCACCCATAGCACGAGCCTCGTATCGGCTCGCACCGGCGGAACTTCAGGACTGTCCACTCAGTTACAAGATTTATTGGATAAAGGTTTTATCCGACCTAGCTCATCGCCATGGGGAGCCCCTGTCTTGTTTGTCAGAAAGAAGGACGGGATTTTCCGCACGTGCATCGACTACCGAGAGTTGAACAAGGTGACGGTCAAGAAACGTTATCCTTTACCCCGAATTGATGATCTGTTTGACCAGCTCCAAGGATCGAGTTACTACTCGAAGATCGACCTGCGGTCTGGTTACCATCAACTAAGAGTACGCGAAGAAGATATTTCAAAGAAGGCTTTCAGAACACGGTACGGACACTTCGAGTTTTCGGTTATGCCTTTTGGCTTAACCAACGCACCAGCCGTATTTATGGATCTCATGAATCGAGTATGCAAGGCGTACCTAGACAAGTTTGTGATTGTGTTTATTGATGATATTCTCGTCTACTCCAAGGACAACGCTGACCACGAAGAACACTTGAGATTAATTCTGGAATTGTTGAAGAAGGAGCAGCTGTACGCTAAACTCTCGAAATGCGAATTTTGGCTTCGCGAGGTACACTTTTTAGGACATGTGATCAACGAGAATGGTATCCATGTCGATCCCGGTAAGGTAGAGGCCATCAAAAACTGGGAAGCACCTAAGACTCCGACTGAGGTGCGGCAATTCCTAGGACTGGCCGGCTACTACCGGCGTTTCATCGAGGGATTTTCAAAGATTGCTCAACCCCTCACCACTTTGACTCACAAAGGCACTAAGTACAATTGGGGTGACGCGCAAAAATCCGCTTTTCAACTGTTGAAAACCAAACTCTGTAGCGCCCCTATTCTAGCCCTACCCGAGGGAACAGAGAATTTTGAGGTACATTGTGACGCATCGATACAAGGTCTCGGTTGTGTGCTGATGCAACTCGAGAAGGTTATAGCATATGCCTCTCGACAACTACGGATTCACGAGAAAAACTACACGACCCATGACTTGGAACTTGGAGCTGTGGTGTTTGCCCTTAAGATATGGAGGCATTACTTGTACGGTACCAAGTTTACCATTTACACCGACCACAAGAGTCTCCAGCATATCTACGATCAGAAGGAGCTGAACATGCGACAGCGTCGTTGGGTCGAGCTGCTTAAGGATTATGATTGTGCCATCAAGTACCACCCTGGCAAGGCCAATGTAGTGGCCGACGCTCTCAGCAGAAAAGAAACAGATAAACCCAGACGAGTACGAGCATTGCAACTCACGATTCGTACCAACTTACCCGATCAGATTCGCGATGCCCAACTCGAAGCTTTGAAAGATGATAATCTTCCATCGAAACTCATGCGGGGCATGAACAAACAACTTGAAACCAAATCGGACGGGGTCCGATATTTTGAGAACCGGATTTGGGTTCCAGGATACGGAGAGTTGAGATCTCTAGTGATGGACGAAGCCCACCAATCCTGATATTCTATCCACCCCGGCTCAGATAAAATGTACCATGACTTAAAGGCACTTTACTGGTGGCCGAACATGAAAGCCGACATTGCCACCTACGTGAGCAAATTCTTGATTTGTGCCAGAGTCAAAGTAGAATACCAGAAACCATCTGGTCTGCTACAGCAACCGGAACTCCCAATGTGGAAATGGGAACACATTTCAATGGACTTCATCACGGGATTACCTAAAACACCGACGGGATGCGATACCTTCTGGGTGATCGTTGACCGGTTGACTAAGTCGGCACACTTTTTAGCGATTAAGGAATCGGACAAAATGGAAAGATTGGCTCGCGTCTACATTAAAGAAGTGGTGTCTAGACACGGAGTGCCTGTCTCAATCATTTCTGATCGAGATTCCCGTTTCACTTCGCACTTTTGGAAGTCACTGCAAAGAGCACTAGGCACCCGTCTTGATATGAGCACAGCATACCATCCTCAGACGGATGGGCAAAGCGAACGAACTATTCAGAGCTTAGAGGACATGTTGCGTGCATGTGTATTGGATTTCGGAAAAAGTTGGGAACCTCACTTACCTTTGGTAGAATTTTCGTATAATAACAGCTACCACGCAAGTATTAAAGCAGCGCCGTTTGAAGCGCTGTACGGATGGAAGTGTCGATCACCTCTCTGCTGGGCAGAGGTGGGTGACAGCCAAATCACTGGTCCAGAATTGGTACTCGAAACCTCTGAAAAGATTGTTCAAATCCGAAACCGCATGGCAGCAGCAAGAGATCGTCAAAAGAGTGAACGACCAAGTATTACTCAAAGTCTCACCTTGGAAAGGTGTGGTTCGCTTCGGGAAGCGAAACAAACTCAACCCACGATACGTTGGTCCTTACCGGATAACTGAGCGCATTGGTCCGGTGGCGTACCGACTGGACTTACCAGTGGAACTCAGCAGTGTACACAATGTTTTTCACGTATCCAATTTGAAGAAATGCCTATCTGATGAAACCCAAGTAGTCCCTTTGGACGAACTGCAAGTTGATGAACAGCTACGCTTCATTGAAGAACCAGTTGAAGTTTTGGATTGGGAAACCAAAACACTCAAGCACAGCAAAATTCCAATCGTTAAGGTTCGTTGGAACTCAAGACATGGACCGGAGTTCACGTGGGAACGCGAGGATCAAATGATGAAAAAGTATCCTCACCTTTTTGAAGGGTTGACCAAACACAGAACACCTCGAAACCCGACAAACCGTCAGAAATCACCGGAGGTATGAATTAAATTTCGGGACGAAATTTCTTTCTACTAGGGGATGATATGACAAACTGAAAATTTTTCTTACTTTTTCAGACACTCATCACGACTTGACCCAAATTTTCGAGACGAAAATTCTTTAACATGGGAATGATGTGACAATCGTCAATTTCAGGTTAACTCCGTTAACTCAACTCCGTTAATTCAAACTTAAAGATCATTGGATCTATAACGCACACCTCATTACATTTAAACTAGGATTTAAATAACGCTTGACACTTACTACATGTGTAGTCTTTCGAGATTTGCACCGAAACGCAAACGAGTTGACGCAAACGATTGGTGAATAAACGAAAAACGCCAAAACAATAATTATGTGATAATTATGTGTTAGACTTATGTGTTATGTGATAACTTTGTTATAAACGTTAACTAAATGTGCTAGAACTAGTTAATTAAGCTAGAAAAGTAACTTTTGAAAGTGGAGGGACCTAGATGTAACATGATTGTTATTAAATAATATTAAGCTAAAACCCTAGCCTCTCTTTCTCTCTCAAAACCGATCGGCCAGCCCCCCTTCTCCCTTGTTCTTGGCTTCCGTCAATCACACACACACATACATACAAGAATCGTTCAAGTTTATTGGAGATTAAGGTGCTAGGAAGGTATAAACATCTATCCTATGCATCCTCTATGCTTAATCTTGATTTTGAATGGGTTAATTATAAACCCTAGGTCCGATTTTTCATATGTATATGTGTTCATAGGTTTTATTTTGAATTGATGATGTATTGATGATGATTTGATGACTAGAATTGATATTGTTACATGTTAATTGTTGTGTCTTTGATTTTGAGATCAAATAAAACCCTAACCATGTATGAATGGTGCAATTGATATGCATGGATAGTGGTTATGGGGTCTAGAATGTTATAAGAATGAATTGTGGTCTATAGATGGTTAATATGTTGAGTTTTGTTGCAAACAATTTCTGGACAGATTGTGTTGTTGATATTCAATTGACTGTATCGGGGTGTAAATTTGAAAATTGGTTGAGATTATTGATACTACAGTAAACTAGGTTGAGTCTAGTTTCTAAAGAATATAAATTTGCAATTTTTGGACGTGTAAAAGTTAACCTTTATGATTTTACAAAAACGTTGTGCAAAGCTGAGTTGTTAGACCTGCTGTTAGGTTGTTTTGTAAATATTATATCTCATGAATTACGAGACCAATTGGGTTGGTTCCACTTCTGGAAGTTGACGTGTTGGGTTCGGAACCTAACCCAAGTGGTCTTGCATTTTTTGGATTTTTAATTTAACGGGAATTTCAAATAACATTCTGTTGCGCATGAATTTGACTGTTATGAGCCTGCTGTAATGTTTTGATCATTATGAGAAATCTATGTGGAATAAAAATAAAATAAAATATGTTCTGGAAACCTAACACATGCATGCTTTTGTGATGATTTTTGGTAAATTAATTGAGATGCTATGATCGGTGGAATAGTACAATCTTTCAGGTAGAATTTCTGTATCGGTGAAACTAGCTGCTGAATTTTGTGAAAATGCATGAAACATGATAATTGCTAGTTAATTGTTATGTTTTGACCAAATTGCCTTTGCGGGGAATACTTGCTAAATAGTTGTCGTGTTTTGACCAAATTGCCCTTGCGGGAAATAATTGCTAGTTAATTGTTATGTGTGACCAAATTGCCCTTACGGGGAGTAATTGCTAGTGATGTACATTATTAATACATGACACGTAAATAATTGCTCACACATGTTGTAATATCCGAATTTTTCAGATAATAATTATAATAGCTAAATTTTATGATAATAAAATAAGATGATTATTTAAATGATTATGGTTTAATGAAATTTGTATTGAATTTAGAATTTCGTTGGGAACTCAAATTTGATATGTAATCAAATGGTATTAGAGATAAGATAATATATATACGTGGGTTAACTTGTTAACGATATATATATATATATATATATATATATACATATATATATATTATCACTTATGATTTGAGTAAAGATACCATTAAGTAGAATTTGAATATTATTATTGTAGTATATCGTTGCAAACTCATATAAATAAACAATTTAAATAAATAGATAGATAATAAGCACACATAATCCTATAATTTCAAGATATGATTCTTTAAAATTTGAACTTACCTTATCACCACCTTCAAGTACATCTACAAACCGTATTCGTAGGTTGTCAATCACGATTTCCTTTCGTCCATATATACTCTATAAACCTCAGATTATTCTGGAAAAAAAAATCTGCAACCAATTCAGCTTCATCAATAGCTTTTCTTCTTCGGTTCCGTTTTGCCAAATCATCCACCTACGCTGCTCTCGACCCTTCACCGGATCTGTTGCGCCTTGTCGGGAGACCACCATCGTTCTGCAAACTTCCGGGAATACACCGCCGCCGCTATCGCTTGTTTTCGGAGCTAGCCTTCACCGTCACATAAGTTACCGGCACCGCCATCGACCTTTCTGTCCTAGTGGAGACGGCTATCGACACGCGCGGCGCCCACCCTCACTCCTCGATACATTCGGTGTTTTTCGGTTACGAAGGTAATGGCTCCGCTCCCTGCTATTTGTTCGTGTTCTTGTATAATCGGTAGAGTACGATTCTTAAAATCCAGACGCGTTTCCGGCGAGTAAGCTGTTAAAGTGGACTTAGATTTTTGCTGAATATTATAAACTCACAATATTATTTTGCCACCCTACGTGATATGTTTTCTACTTATTAATACCGCTTTAATCATGTCAGTTAAACCTTACTGTTAAGTATGGTGATAAGAATACAAATATATGTTTATACATTATAAGCACTCTTCATTGGATGATTTAAAATTATTATATTGACTTATTTGTGATTCTGGGCGTTTTACTAGCCTGCACACCCATTCATGCTTTATATGTATTTATATAAAAAGTTACTAGTGCTATGAATAAACATATATAATAATAATACATCTTTAAGATGGTTCGAATAATGGTAATATCGGCTAGTTAAGTAAGATGATTTATATAATACCTATGTCGCCGGAAAAAGTTATTAAAACAATGACATTAAGTTCTATAATTTATTTCAAACTATAATTAAAATGAAGGATCTAGTATTTATTAAAGACGACTCGTTCAGTTTCGCTTTGCTTGTTGGATTAAGGTACGGATTCTGTTTCTTGTTACTTCGTAGTACGGATTCTGGTTTCTGTCACTCATAGTATAAATTTTATTTTGTTACTTTGTAGTACGGTTTCTGTTTTTGTTCACTTTTAGTATTGACTCTATTCCGTTACTTTGTAGTACGGATTTTCGTTACGCGTCGGTTATATTTTGAGTTCAGTTATTTTATATAATATATTTTAGTTATACGACTTTAGTTCAGTACTCTGTTACCCGAGCATTTCTGACTTGTCGTTGGGGCGTCAACGACATGGCACTTATCGTGACAGTGCGTAATCAAAGTTCACGGCGTCTCTGAAAGTACTCATGTAGTACCTTGGCCACTTAGAGGCGTATAGATCGATCTTAGCTCCGACTCCTGACTCCTGACTCCTGACATGGCACTTATCATGACAGTGCGTAATCAAAGTTCACGGCGTCTCTGAAAGTACTCATGTAGTACCTTGGCCACTTAGAGGCGTATAGATCGATCTTAGCTCCGACTCCTGACTCCTGACTCATGACTTCTGTTTGAGATGGAACAATGTGTGCACGCCACCCACACCGTCTCCTTGGTGCATGGACTAGCTAGCTGTGTACCCCTCTGTTTAGGCTCTGGGTGCTTCCGTATTACACGACCTATTTATTTTAACATCATCGTCGTGTATTTTAGTAATTATATTTTGTTTCGCTATATTTCTGGTCCGTTTTGATATGTGTATTTGCATTTGATTAAATTTTGAGTATATTCAGATTACGTCCCGATCGTGTATCGGATTATGTTTCGCATTTAATTATAGTTCGGTCTAAAACGTGGTTTTATATCCGCAATAGTTTCAGTTTTATTTCAGTATGTGTTTTGTCTTATGTATGCTTTTACCTGTACTATTGTTCTCTCCGTTACTGGGCAATTTTTGGCTCAGCCGTATTTTCTTGTTTGTGTCTGTCTTATTTGCTAACAGGTAATTCGGGAAATCGGGGAGATCAGTGATGAGAGAGAATAATGAAGTTCAAACATAGGTTGCATTGATTTTTTTTGTATTTTGGATTGTGGCGTTGATTTGATATCTGTAATAGTAACACGCCAGCCCGTTCCGAGTTGGGGTGTTACAATTATGGTATCAGAGCTAAGGCTCTTTCCTGTAGAAAACATTAACTTTAAAACTTTACCGTAGAAAACATTTATCTTAAAACTTAAACATGTGAGGTAATATGGGTAGACGTCGGGTTAGGGTTACTTTTCAATTTTCTTGCTTATGATTTTGTGATTTTTAAATTTAAGGGTACAAGATCGCTCTAATATTGACCGTACGTTGACATTTATTTCACTTAATGACTTTCTCGTTTATAATAAGTTAAGTGCTTCTACCGCTGTTTTCGCTTACTCTCTACCAAAGAAAACAATAACTTCCGAAGACAATGTTCAACACAGTTGATGAGATCATGATTTGAGTTACTCCTCTATGCTCCATTCAGACTTTGCTATTACATATGACATCAGACGTTTCCGAAACACTTATACTTTTGAATAGATGCGACACTCAGTATTAGTAAGCACGCATAAGATTTTGGACATCGTTTCTTAATTAGTTTTTCATCACGTCTATTTTTTTAAAAAAGGTTAACCATGTTTTAAGATGCATAATGGAAGGACAGTTAGGACGCAGTCGTAAGGTAAATTGACGATTATGGTCGCGAACGTAATCGTGAATTTACAGGTACGTATGTGTGCTACTACAAAAAAAAAAAAATCCATTGTGCATATAAGGTTCCCCTAATACTTTGATACGACCTCATCCTAAGTTTTCACTATTCTGTGCTAGTGTTACGTGCCTTTTGTTATTTATTTAATTAACTATATACGAGTTAAGAAATTTATATTAACATTCAAGACGTGTGTTTGAATTTTTATATTTAAGTCTTGGGTTTTTGAAGTGTCTGATTGGCTACTACTTGTTCAACTTATAAGTCACATGCGTCAGTTAATTGTTTTTAGATTTAGCTATTGAGTGCATGCTAATGTCTTTATTTACCATTTTTTTTAGTCATCTTAAATGTATTCATACAAATTTTCCGTTTTCAAAAAAAAACAAAAAAACAAAAAAACAAAAAAAAAAAAAACAAAAAAAAAAAAAAAAAAAAAAAACATTATGTTTCTCCCAATCCGTGAAGTCTAAAGTTTCATTTTGAATTTGTTTTTTTTATATGTTATTTAATTTATGCTTAATTATTTTAGCTTAATTATTAATTTCGAGGTCGAAATTTTCTAAGAAGGGTAGAATTGTAATACTCAGACATTCATAGGATATATACTTAATAATTCAGTATTATTCTCACGACTAGGTATCCTTCTCTAGCCATTAGTTATTCAATTTTATTTGTTACGTTGTCAGTTATTTGTCTCCAATAAGCCATCGCTTCCCAATACCTCTAAATCCCAGTTTCATCTATTCTACCAAAACTCTTGTGGTCTGGTATGTTTAAATTTTTCGATGTCCGAAACAGTGAAAAATTAAATTCTGTTATGTATTTGTTACATCTAAAATTTATTTTCATTATTTATATATATCAAATTTCGAGGACGAAATTTATTTTAAGGAAGGAAGAATTGTAATATCCGAATTTTTCAGATAATAATTATAATAGCTAAATTTTATGATAATAAAATAAGATGATTATTTAAATGATTATGGTTTAATGAAAATTGTATTGAATTTAGAATTTCGTTGGAAACTCAAATTTGATATGTAATCAAATGGTATTAGAGATAAGATAATATATATACGTGGGTTAACTTGTTAACGATATATATATATATATATATGTATATATATATATATATATATGTATATATATATATATATATATATGTATATATATACATATATATATATTATCACTTATGATTTGAGTAAAGATACCATTAAGTAGAATTTGAATATTATTATTGTAGTATATCGTTGCAAACTCATATAAATAAACAATTTAAATAAATAGATAGATAATAAGCACACATAATCCTATAATTTCAAGATATGATTCTTTAAAATTTGAACTTACCTTATCACCACCTTCAAGTACATCTACAAACCGTATTCGTAGGTTGTCAATCACGATTTCCTTTCGTCCATATATACTCTATAAACCTCAGATTATTCTGGAAAAAAAAATCTGCAACCAATTCAGCTTCATCAATAGCTTTTCTTCTTCGGTTCCGTTTTGCCAAATCATCCACCTACGCTGCTCTCGACCCTTCACCGGATCTGTTGCGCCTTGTCGGGAGACCACCATCGTTCTGCAAACTTCCGGGAATACACCGCCGCCGCTATCGCTTGTTTTCGGAGCTAGCCTTCACCGTCACATAAGTTACCGGCACCGCCATCGACCTTTCTGTCCTAGTGGAGACGGCTATCGACACGCGCGGCGCCCACCCTCACTCCTCGATACATTCGGTGTTTTTCGGTTACGAAGGTAATGGCTCCGCTCCCTGCTATTTGTTCGTGTTCTTGTATAATCGGTAGAGTACGATTCTTAAAATCCAGACGCGTTTCCGGCGAGTAAGCTGTTAAAGTGGACTTAGATTTTTGCTGAATATTATAAACTCACAATATTATTTTGCCACCCTACGTGATATGTTTTCTACTTATTAATACCGCTTTAATCATGTCAGTTAAACCTTACTGTTAAGTATGGTGATAAGAATACAAATATATGTTTATACATTATAAGCACTCTTCATTGGATGATTTAAAATTATTATATTGACTTATTTGTGATTCTGGGCGTTTTACTAGCCTGCACACCCATTCATGCTTTATATGTATTTATATAAAAAGTTACTAGTGCTATGAATAAACATATATAATAATAATACATCTTTAAGATGGTTCGAATAATGGTAATATCGGCTAGTTAAGTAAGATGATTTATATAATACCTATGTCGCCGGAAAAAGTTATTAAAACAATGACATTAAGTTCTATAATTTATTTCAAACTATAATTAAATGAAGGATCTAGTATTTATTAAAGACGACTCGTTCAGTTTCGCTTTGCTTGTTGGATTAAGGTACGGATTCTGCTTCTTGTTACTTCGTAGTACGGATTCTGGTTTCTGTCACTCATAGTATAAATTTTATTTTGTTACTTTGTAGTACGGTTTCTGTTTTTGTTCACTTTTAGTATTGACTCTATTCCGTTACTTTGTAGTACGGATTTTCGTTACGCGTCGGTTATATTTTGAGTTCAGTTATTTTATATAATATATTTTAGTTATACGACTTTAGTTCAGTACTCTGTTACCCGAGCATTTCTGACTTGTCGTTGGGGCGTCAACGACATGGCACTTATCGTGACAGTGCGTAATCAAAGTTCACGGCGTCTCTGAAAGTACTCATGTAGTACCTTGGCCACTTAGAGGCGTATAGATCGATCTTAGCTCCGACTCCTGACTCCTGACTCCTGACATGGCACTTATCGTGACAGTGCGTAATCAAAGTTCACGGCGTCTCTGAAAGTACTCATGTAGTACCTTGGCCACTTAGAGGCGTATAGATCGATCTTAGCTCCGACTCCTGACTCCTGACTCCTGACTTCTGTTTGAGATGGAACAATGTGTGCACGCCACCCACACCGTCTCCTTGGTGCATGGACTAGCTAGCTGTGTACCCCTCTGTTTAGGCTCTGGGTGCTTCCGTATTACACGACCTATTTATTTTAACATCATCGTCGTGTATTTTAGTAATTATATTTTGTTTCGCTATATTTCTGGTCCGTTTTGATATGTGTATTTGCATTTGATTAAATTTTGAGTATATTCAGATTACGTCCCGATCGTGTATCGGATTATGTTTCGCATTTAATTATAGTTCGGTCTAAAACGTGGTTTTATATCCGCAATAGTTTCAGTTTTATTTCAGTATGTGTTTTGTCTTATGTATGCTTTTACCTGTACTATTGTTCTCTCCGTTACTGGGCAATTTTTGGCTCAGCCGTATTTTCTTGTTTGTGTCTGTCTTATTTGCTAACAGGTAATTCGGGAAATCGGGGAGATCAGTGATGAGAGAGAATAATGAAGTTCAAACATAGGTTGCATTGATTTTTTTTGTATTTTGGATTGTGGCGTTGATTTGATATCTGTAATAGTAACACGCCAGCCCGTTCCGAGTTGGGGTGTTACACATGTAATGTATCACAAATGTACTTGTTAAAGTCACACACGATTCACAAACTAATCACTAAACATATTGTGTGCATAGGTATTATGTGCCGAGTCTAGAGACTCGATAATATTCCGACACTTAGAAAAATCTCTTTGTTGTTTTAGAACGCTAGAGAGAGTTTTTCTGTGACGCGCATCCTTTGGTGATTTAATTTGGGAATTCTTCGCAAACAGTGAGTTTCACTTACCCCTTTAAACTGTTTTAAACGCTTTTCACTTGGGGGAGATAACACACTCCGAAAAACGCATTTAAGATTTTGTTAGTAAATTATATATCACTTGTAAAGGCTAAGTGGCAAACGAAACATTTGAAGTCCTACACATCGAACTGGTTAATATTTGGAATAGCGAGTCACATGTTGAGTAGTACTACTGGGTTTGACAAACCCCACCCAACGCTAAACTCGACTGGAGGTCGAGCGGGTGTAATTTTGGCTAACACGTACCATGGTCTGGATGACCTGGTGACAAGGCACTTGATAAACAGTCAGCTTCGGTGTCGAACACTTAGTAATACTTGTTATATAGGCTAGCTACCTATCGATATATAACTATCTGGTAACGCAAAACGCTGAACGCAAAACGCTAAACGCTTTATTTTATATAAACTTGTGAACTCACCAACCTCGTGTTGACACTTTTAGCATGTTATTCTCAGGTAGCCGAGGCGGGCGCGCGGTATAGGATCATGCATGGTTTTTGAACATTCTGATATGCAAACATGTTTTTAACTATTATTACTTGGGTTTTTAAGTCGTCCTGCGTGACGTAACTTTTGTCTTTTGGTTTTTACGCTTCCGCACTTATTTTCATTTAAACGTTTTTATGGTTTTAACTAATGATTCCGATCCTGTTAGTTCACACCCTCTGACGGTAAAACTCCGTTAGTGGATTTTGAGGGTGTGACAACATTTGCCCAGCTTGAATAGTAAAAATGAACTATCTTATGTGTAACATCTAGGAAAAACCCACATTTATTTTGGACTAAAGTTGTCAACTTTGAAAGTTAAAAGGGTTAAAATAATCTCAAAAACAAGTAATGGGAAAAATAAGACAAGGAAAAATTAAGCATCTTATGTTTAAGGAAGTAGGAAAATCCATCCCACATGGATAGATGGAAGAAAAAGGAAAGCATTCTCATGGGTATAAATAAGGAATGGAATTTTCATCCCACATGGAAACAAACAAAGAAATGGAAGCTCTTTATAAGGAAGCAAGTTTCCATAGAAATGTTTTAATATGACTAATCACTCTCCATAGTCCTAGCGGAGGGTGCGAATCACCCGACGCGCACGCGCACGGACTCGGACTCGGACACGGGCGATGGGCGTAATGTGGTGTTTTGATGGCGCACTTCGCACGCTCGCATCGCCGCGAACCGCATAAGGGCCGTTTTAGTATTATTGGATAGTACAAGGACTAAAATGAAAATCTGAAATTTTACATCTTCACGCATGGCGAAGGATCAGGCTTCAGCATCTTCGCGATACGCGAAAGACAAAACACTTGAACTGACTTTGGAGCATCTTCGTGATACGCGAAGCTGCACTTCTGCATGCGTGACACGTGGCAACCCTACTGCTGACTCAGCATAGCTAGTGCATCTTCAAAACGCGAAGCAACTTCGCGATACACGAAGTTGCAGAATCACGACTATAAATAGAAGGGTGTTCGGCCCAGCACAACTCACACCAACCACTTCACTTTTTACACGTTTTGCATCGTTTTGCGTGCCCACCTCGAAAAACGTGCCGATCTCGTGGAACGTGCCAGGCTCTGAAGCTCTGACGATTTAAGTAGTAGTACGCAATATAGAGTAGCAGTGCCGCTCGTTCAATCTTAGATAACCAACTCCACATACCCGTGAGAGGTAGGGGTCTGATTAAGTTATTATTTTATTATTATTATAATTGCTTAGACCATAGCCGGGGGTATAGCCCGAACCTTGATCACTGTTAAATATAATATAGCTTTTCATAAGCAAAGGTTATAGTTAATTATAGTTTCTTCATGATTAAGAAACGTAATCATTTATATACAAAGGGTATACTTAAAAATAGTATTTCTTAATGATTAAGAAATATAATATTCATTCACACAGGTAAAGTAATGTTTCTTCTTGAAAGAAGAAACCTGATATACAATTAAAAAGGGACTAAATGTCCACATGCTTTATACAAACAAATAAATAATCAAGGTTACAGCTATACAAAACAGACTACGAGGTCTGAAGCTAGATCGTTGATCTAGATATTTATACAAATGTTATTCTCGTACTATAGGTCCAAGATAACAATCAATCAATCATAAAGCTGGAAAACAGAAACAGGAATCAGTAACAGAAACTGATTTACAGACAGGGGTCAGTAACAGAAACTGATCAATATATAGGAATCAGTGTCAGAAACTGATTTATGATCATAAAAGGTGAATACGCCCCAACCTTTTACAACTCTTTTAGAGACTGAACTGTTTACATCGGATTTACGAATCCTTAAAACTTTGTGTTACAATAATGAGAAACGGGCATACTCAAATTAAGAGTATACATGTGTCTGGATCCATACATACATGGTAACTCAGAGTTTCCCCGAGGCCATGCATATCATCTAACATGCATCTGGATGTCTACGGGACTGTTCAGAGAAATGATATTGTTTATATGATTAATTGTACATGTACTTAGGGTAATTTTAACCCAATTGAGTTGGGTGCCTAATGAGTATTGTCACAAAGGTATTATTATTGTTTATGCAATGGTATTATTGAGTCAGCGTCATTCACCGGCTGTGTGCTGACGTATTTTTCCCCCACGTTTCAGGGAACAGTAAAGAATAGAACTGACAGGCAAAACTGATAGAAGATTGGAGACATAGTCATTAGAGGTGATCTAATGGCTTAGATATTTTATTTAAAATATTGTAAAGAATAATATTTTTAAAATGACAGGTATTTAAAGTTATCAAACAGGTATACAACTTCTGAGTTTTCAATATGATTTTTCTGAAAAGACTTCCGCTGATATTTTATTATACAATATTCAACGGGTATTCTGACCCGACATTTTTATAAATGAATATTATATTTTAAGACTTCCGCTAAACAAACTCGCAACTCTGATATATTTTCAAAACCGGATACCAACCAACGGGCGTCACACCCAGGCCCTGAGTCGGGGTGTGACATTATGCATCGTACGAACATGCTTTGATAATCACCCATAGGTTTATATGTTTCGCGTTTGATATCAAACTCCACGAGTAGTGGTCTGTTGTTGTTATTCTTCTTCATGATCTCTAAATTTTTGTCGGCGCCTACCCCTCGCTTTCGTTGTTGAGCTACATTGATAATGAATTGAAACTTTAGCAAATTAAAAAATATATACAATATAATAACAAGTATTTAAGTAGAAGTATTATTGTTAAGATTACAACCTGAATTAAAAAATTAAGCCCTTTTGACCTGTATGATTATTTTGCTTGCTGCCACTACTACTAATCTGTTTTACTCGTAAACTGACCAATACTACTAATATGCACCAGATTTGTATTTAGCTAGAACAAGTAGCTTACATGACTCACAACCACTATGGGTCCTAAAAGAGCGCCCACGTGTAGGTCGTTCCCCACCATCTCCACCATGCGAACGTGCACAAGTTGCCATTTCTACGAAGGAAGAGAGAGAGAGAGAGAAAAGACATAATAATCCTAATTTAACAATTAATAAGCAATATTATAACATATTGCTGATACAAGTGTCTACATACATTAATAGTCATTCAAAACCATCACTAATATAACATAATCATTCAGAACCGTAACTAATATAACATAAATCATTCAGAACCATCACAGATATAACATGTGTCAACAAGATCACCATCATCATTATCGTCCTCCTCGTCTGAAGTGTATATACCTTCATCTTCTACATCATCATCACTGAAACTTTCATTGTTCACAATTAGCGGGTTAAGACTTGACGAACCACCTTCACCAAAACCTAACACCATGGGCAAGTATCCTAAGTCAATAAACAAGCTACCACATTTAACGCTTGTTGCTTGAACAATCGGGGGCTAAGACTTGAGTCACCACCTTCAAACATATAATCAGATGATCAAGTGTCGTGCAACACATCTATTTCATGAACAGGACTAGCACTTGGATAATCCAAAAGTGTTCGATGGTGAACGTTTTCCACAACCCTCCAATTGGATTTTGTAGGATCTTTGATATAAAACAATTGTTTTGCCTGAGTGGCTAAAATGTATTGTTGCTCATTATGCCACTCACTACCAACATAACTTTGATGACTGACGTCAATAGAAAGAATATTGTCTTTCTTAACTATTCTTCCCTTACCCGACGTGTTAAACCATTTACAACCGAGTAACCACTTAAATAGTTCAACTCAATGATCTTCTGAAGTTGATCATAAAATGGTGTATTGTCTTCTCCTAAAGACACAACACCACTTTTCTGGGTAAGGCGTTTGAGATCACTATCATGTACCACAAATCTAACACAATTGACTATGCAAGCTGAGTAAGAATATGCACTCAAAGGACCATGTGCCAATGCCCTTAGTTAGTTGGTACAATTGGGAGACTCGTCTAGCTGTCTATTAAGCCATGATGAAAATTCTGTTGTAACATTTTTTTTTTGGGAAAAACATGTTTAAATTCCCTATATGATGGATATACAAACTAATCAAACTATTTTTCAATAAAATATAAAATGAAATAAAAAAACAAAGTCTTATGATGTGTAGCTTTTAATTTCATCGTCATAGTTGTAGTTGTCCAATACAAACCATCCTAATGAATTTTTTGCATCTTCAACAAGATCAACTAAAGTCACCGCCGACATTGGTCGACATTGTGATGAGAACACAGAGTATTGCCTCTTTGGAATGCCATCATCTGCATTTCTATGAGGACGGTTGAATTTGGTTTTTATACCATTAAGATATAAAGAGCAAAATGTCAATGCTTCTTCTGCAATTTAACCCTTTGCTATTGAGCCTTCGGGCTTGGCCTTGTTTCTTACGAGTTCATCATGTGCTTTCTGCATGTCATTCACATCTGGCAACCAGCATAAATATTATAGTCTAATGACATATTGTTTTATACTAATGTATAATTAATGTTCATTGTTTAAATTTCGTCTTAGGTTGGGGAGGCAAAGACGAATACACGGAGGCAGATTTTGATGCAATTCGAGAAGAATGGTCGAGTTATGCGACACAGTTTATATTTTGGTAATGATATGTATGGTATTGAATATTTTGTTAACTTGAGAATATTTGTAATATTTTGACTTGAGATGTCTAATCAAGAAATGAAATTGATAGTTTTGCTGCTATACTTGTGTCATTAATGTAAACATTAATAACTATGCAAAAATTAAAAAACTATATGATGATGACACGCATAAATGTTTGTCATATATTGGTGTCATAATTATGAGTAATTAAAACGTGCTATACATGCATGTCATAAACGTGTATCACAAATAAGTGTTATTAAATATGACACGCAGATGCATATCATGTTCGATTTATGACTGGGGCTTTCAATGGCATGGTGTCATCTATACCTTTAAAAGCGTTTTTTTTTCTAGTAGTGTGCATCGCCACCCATTGGCATGGTTCAATAATGTTAGTCCAACTAGATGTGGTTCGGCCAGTCATGGCAGGTAGACAGGTGGTGGTTGAATGTAGTGACCCGAGAGATTTTGAATAGTTTCTTTTAGGGGTGCTCTTTGGGTTAGTTTTTCAGGTTTCGGGTTTTTCAGCTCGAGTTCGTCGAGTTTCAAAGTTTTAAATCCAGACCTGAAACCCAACCCAAATCTCTCATGGTTTCTTCGGGTTTGGGTATTCAGGTATGGGTTTGTCCAGGTTGGGTTAATCGGGATTCGAATATCCTAGGGAAAAAGAAACCGCATTACTAAAATTTATATGTAGCATATTCTTGTTTACTCGTAATGTAAATAAACCAATAACAAAACAAAAACAAACAGATAAAACACCCTGAAAAGAGTAAAATTGAGCAAATTTCAACCATAATAAAGAAGACCAAACGCAATCATCTCAGTATGCGCTGATTAGTTACTGTTGCTTTTAGTTATAAATTGAAACATTATGTAACATTCGTTACTTTTCAAACCCAAAAACCCGACTCACTTCGAATTTTCGGTTTTGTTTATATATATATATATATATATATATATATATATATATATATATATAGGC
Source organism: Bidens hawaiensis (assembly GCF_021521415.1). NCBI lineage: Eukaryota > Viridiplantae > Streptophyta > Magnoliopsida > Asterales > Asteraceae > Bidens > Bidens hawaiensis. Next base: position 155,737 of record NW_027493588.1, on the reverse strand, counting down.
TAAGTATAAAATGAAAACCCGCTTGAGTTGTGAAAATTCTAGAAACTCATTCTCAACCACATGTTTTTAATTAATTTTTAAATCTTGTGGTTCACAATTAAAGTGAATAAAAAATGTAAATATAAATATAACTTTTTCTCTCTCCTGAAAACATATATAAAAATTAGTAAAAAAATGTTAAAAAATAGCGAAACATTTTTTTAAAGTTTCGATGTTTTGTATTAAATGTTACAACATATATTACATGTAACAAAAAAAACGATGTTACATAGGGTTTTCGCGGGTTTTCACAACTCAAGTGAGTTTTCATTTTAACTTTACCCTATATATATATATTATTAATCTCGAGTTTTGTTTCATGAATTTTATTTGACATTCGCCAATTTTGATTCATATTTGGATTGAGTTTGTATTCGTTAACCCGACCCTTTGGGTCGTTTCGATGTATGTGTATATATATATATATATATATATATATATATTGATTGTCGTTACTAAATTATATTCTCGATGATTCAAGTATATTATTTGTTCATTCCAAGCTTTTAACGAAACCCCGAGAGATTAATATACTTAATCGATTTTCCAAACTTTACGGGCTTAATGCAAAAGTATCCAAGTTGTATAATATATTCCAAGTTTTATCAACTATCAAAGTTTAAGGTTTGAATTGTAAATATTATTTATTTTTCTGTTTTAATGAAATACCAAAGTTGAGGGGCCATAAATGAAAATTTATTTAAAATATATATTATTATTACATTTAATCCCACCCCAGCCCCCCTGTTCCCCCGTCTTTCCGTCGACACAACTCCGGCGAGTGTCCGGCGACCCTAAAACCCACTTAAATCATATTTAACAACTAAATTAAAACCCGTATACCATAACTAAAACGCTAAATCTTCGTTCGTAATACGTTATAACAGCTCGTGAGAGAGATTAAACCTAGCGAACCCGCCGGAAATGGTATTAAAATTCAATTACTAACATTAAACGTTTTACGTTGCAATTGACCTTATAAATAGGATGTATTATTATCGTCTAAACCTGTCCATACCTTCAAATCCATCTAAAACACTTTGTACATCCTTTAATCTGTCAACCAAGTTCAAGTTCGACCAAGCCATGGTTATCCTTCAATCTGAAAAATTTCAAGGTAATAATTATATGGTTTTAATTCGTTTTCCTTCAATTAACAAAACCCTTAAACTAGTTTCTTCGAACATGAAACGAATCTACAGATTTGAAAACTAGGGTTTAAGGTGTAAGGATGATGAACTTGATATTTAGTATACATATTTATGTTTCTGTTTCTAATCAAATAAACAAGTTAGTCTGGTGGTTTTGTTGTGTGTGTATGGCCATAAAGACCTGGGTCAGGCCGTTTTGGTCTTCATTTTCTTGATAAATCCTTTATATTATATCATTTAATATAATATATCATTTATATTATATTAAATGATATAAATTTCTATAAATTAAATAAAATCAATTATAAATTGTATTCCATCATTTTCGCTTAAAAACTAAACTTTTATCTTCGTTAAACCCGGCAATATTATTTTACAACTCTAATCCGTTAACATTATATTTTTCCTTTTCTTTAATATTTATAAAATACTAATGTTTTTTGGTTGCGAGATAAAAACTACACCGTTAAACCCGTATTTCATTAATATCATATTTCTCTTATTAAAAATTGTTAGATGAAATAACATTTACGCTAATATTAAAATGCCTTCTCGCTAAATCGTCAATATTAGTTCCATTAACTTTTAATTTGTGCTTTGTAACTCTCATATTAGTTTTTAAAGTTATAATATTAAAATAATTGAAATCATTAGATTTCCATTAAGCTTAAAATAAAATTATAAAATACCTCTTGTTAATTACTCTTTTTGTTAACTTAATAATCTTTTTCAAACCAATATTATATTATAATGCCAAAAAAAATGCCTTAAAATGTTAAAATATTTAAATAATGCAATACTCCTAAAACCAAATCAATAATTAACTTTAATAATCCCGTTACCTTGATCTTTAAATATTCGTATTTATTTTATTTATAGTTCGAGAAGTCCAACGTTTCGGATTCTTTAAAGTACTTTCGGTTGCTTCGGTTTCGTTATCATGCTTTCGGTTTTCATTGCAATGTTTATCTTCAATTTCAAGGTGAGTTTCTCACACCCCCTTTTTAAACGTTTTTACTTTTGGGGGTAGCATATATATCCTATTAAACGCAAATCGATTTTATACTCAGCTATTAAACTGCAATTCATATCGTGGACTTGTGTGTTATATGTGCTTACTTGATTATGTGCTCAGCAAGTGGTTCCCTCAATAAGTATGATCATACGCCCCCTTTGCACTCAGGACCATTTTGTTATGAGTGGAAAAGGGACCTCCGATCTGAGTACGTTGGCTGTGGCCAACTGGAAAAGACATTGCATACGAAGTAGTTTAATTATCACAAGTTTCATGGAATTGCAAGGTTTTTATGTATTTATTCAAACTTGTGGGAACTCACCAACTATTAAGTTAGTTGACCGTATTTTATATATATGTTACAGGTACAAACATTAGAGGATGATACTTGGAGAAGACACTAGACTTAGGTTATTGAAACAAATGGACAAAATGTTTAGTTGTATTTATATTTTCTTATATTTCTTGTTTACAAACTTGTGTATATGATGTTTAAACCAATTAATGATAATATTGTCACTTAATAGTGTCACATATGTTTTGAACAATCTGTACGTCACACTCGGGCGTTTCCGCTTTAGCCGGGGTGTTACACATTAATAAACAATAAACAATTGATTCATAATAGGTGGAATGAGAACAATCGATTTGGACTAAATTCTTATAAAGTCAACGGCTAAGGCTTAGCCTAAATACCTAAAAATATATATTGTTTTAAAGCTAAAAGTTTATTTGGGTTTTTCGGGTTGACCCGAAACCTAGAATTCAGAACCAAGAACCAACCCGAATTACTTCGGTTTGGGTTCGGGTAAGGTTTTTCTTAGGTTCGGGTTTCTTGGGTCGGGTTAGTTCGGGTATAGATTTTCTTGGGTTGGTTTTCGGATTTAAGTAATAGCAATAGCCCTAGTTTCTTTATACCAAACATTTTATTGCTTTTTGGTGTTTATACTTTTAAAATGGTTTGATTGCTAAATTAGCGTCAAGGTTTTTATCTTTCCAAAGTTAAGAGTGGTAAGGTTATGATAGCTTTGGTTCAATTTCATTGACGATGTTTGTAAGTTCAGGCTTTGTCGGTTAAGTGGTGAAGAGGTAGGTCCCAGCAGAGCCCAGTTGGACCCGCAAGACTCACCTTGAAGAGGGACGTCTGCGCAAGGACCAACTGCTTCCGCAGGACCCACCATGCTCAGAGAAGACCTTACGCGCAGTACGCCAGCTGTTCCCGCAGGGAAAGCCTCCCAATGGTGAAGTACCCCGCTTGTTCCCGCAGCTGCGGATACAAGCCATCAGGGAAGGCTACCCGCACTGATAGCAAGGCTACACGCACAAGGGACTAACTCGATACTTCAGTAATGTCACCTGAAGGAATGAGCAAGGCGGGAATACTCCCGCCCAAATGAGCCAGTCCGTATGCTTCTGGAAGATCTTTTGTACTATACCTGCCAAGGTATGGGCAAAATAGACGATCTGACCAAAACAGCCCATGAACCAATCACAGGGTGACAGCTCACCGACAACAGTACGAGGAGGAGCACCCTCTAGTACTGTTTGTCACTATTAGCCACTGCCTACTCACCAACCCTCACTGTGGGACGTGCTTAGCCTACAGTTGGTGGAACAGTGCATAGCCGGCAGTAAAGGAACAGTATACAGCCGGCCTTGTCACTATCGGCCGCAGCCTATCCACCAACCAGCATGGCTTGTGCGTAGCCCACTGTTGGTAGAACAGGGATACTATTCAGCCGGCTGTACCTTCTTGGAAACCTACCTTCGGCTATAAATACTCCAACACCTTGGAATGGTAAGGACATCATCGGATATCTCATTATCTTATCTTCTCTAGCAATCTCTTAATATACACTTATATTCAGAGCAATCTAGTCTGATTCTCACGCCGGAGGGTGGTCACAAGGAGGAACCCCCCCTTCTCAGTGATGAGCTTACGGTGTCTGTTTTGCAGGTCACCTGAAGAACAAATTTCTTTGCTGGACCTCATCCTCGTGGGAAACATCTATTTAACCCCCAGATTGTCCGTAATCTGCCCGGGGGTCAATTAGTGTTTCTTCATTGGCGCCATCCGTGGGTAAAAGCTAGAACTAATTCTTAGTTTTTTCAAAATTTCTAAAGAAATGGTTAACGTTACTCCGGTCCCAAAGCCAGTAAGTAACCAAGAAACACCGGTAACCACAACCCCAGCAACTGGGGGGAACACCGGCGGTTATACAAATTTTACGAACACTACCCCGGTTACCCAAGCCGGGACAAGTGCAGTAAACAATATTTCACTGGGGTTCACTGATGCCCAGTTGGAGAAACGGATGAGGGTCCCTCGCCAAACACTCGATCAAGTTAAGGCGTGGGCCGAAGCACGTCAGAAAGAGTTCCAAGCTGAGTTGGATGAACGCTTGCGTTCACTTCAACAGGCTGACGAATTCGGCAGTACTTGCCAACATCTCAAGATGAACAGTGAGTGCGAGTACTCGGACGATGAGCGGGAAGAATCCGATACCGACGCAAACCCTCGCCATAAGGCAAAAGGGAAGCGTAAAGAAACGGACTTCCAACCGACAAGGAATTTTGGAGAAACCTTTAAACCAACAAACGCGGGGAGAAACCCACGTGACTTCTCCAAAACCTTTAGACCAACTGCTACAAATGCAGGAAAGTCCAAGTTTGCAAGGGACATTGTGGAAGCAATCGCCCCGAGAAGTGCCAAACAAATGTCCAACATCGGCACTTATGATGGTCTATCCGACCCAGACGATCACTTGAACAGATTCATTGCGGGGGCAACCGTCAGTAACTGGACGGAACCCACGTGGTGTTCTATATTCCAGATGACACTGGTTGGAGCGGCCAGGGCATGGTTTGATCGTTTACCAGTCCACCACATCTATAATTGGGCGGACTTTCAGAACAAGTTCAGCCAACACTTCAGCCAACAGAGGAAATATACTGAAGAACAGTGGACGATCCTCAACTGCGTTAGAGAGGAGGATGAATCTTTACTAGACTTCATCACTCGCTTCAACTCCAAAAAGCTGAGTCTGGGCAACATAAGTGAAGATCTTGTTCGCCGCCGCTTTCATCCAGGGCGCCGAATACCCAGAGCTTATCCGCATGTTGACGGGTAAGGACGGCATGCCATCCACATGGGATGCCATCATGACGGCGGCCAAGCGCTTTGCCGAGACAGAGAAGCAACTGGGTAGGGATCTTCCCCAGAGTACACACCTCTACACGCAGAGGACCAGAGAAAACAATGTTCGGATCGCCCGGCAGAACAAAAAGAGGAAGCTAGGTATTTGGCAGTCAAGGGTAAACTTTGACACCTCATCCAGCTCTCGCCCTCTTGTTGGCGGAAGGGATAACACACACCCTTCAAGCCGAAAACACCGGTGGACGCCACTCACCAAAAGCGTCACGGAGATATTTGCCACCGAAAAACTACCATGGCCAAAAGCTCCAATGATCTGGCAGCGACCTAATGCGGATCAAAGCAAATCCTGTGACTTCCACGGGACAAAGGGTCATAGAACGGAGGAGTGTACATCCTTGAAGGATATTGTCGAAACATTCGTCAAGGATGGAAGACTTGCACACCTTGTGGCATCAATCAAGAAGGGAGGAAGGAATGATAACCGGTACAGAGGCAACGGACGAAAGCCCGTTGACATCAGCATCAACATGCTTCATGGCAACATCAGAGGAAGAAAAAGGCGAGCGACAGAACCATGCGCGTGGAAGGAAGCTGAGGTGCGCTTCCCGCGAGTGCCAGGAGGACCCAGCAAAGAAGGCCCTATCGTCATCAAAAGCCAGCTGGGGCACTACATCACTTCTCGCACTCTTGCTGACAATGGCGCCTCGTCAACGGTGATGTACAGGCAGTTCTTCGACAAGCTAGATGACGAAGACAAGGAACGCCTGGAAACGGTCTACGCCTCGATGGAAGGGTTCGACGGCAGCACAAACACCCCCCTGGGTATCCTATCTTTCCCCGTCACTCTTACGGACGGGAATCACTCACGCACAGAAGATGTGGATTTTGTCGTGATGAGGAAGCCACACCACACATACGACATTCTCTTCGGAAGAGACGGGATGGCAAGATTCAACGCTGTGGTATCTTCAGTCCACGGCATGATGGGATGGCCAACAGCTGAGGGTGTAGCGATGATCACCGGCATTCCCCAGGTATGCATCGCATCTGTCTCATCTAAACCCAAACCAAAGATGGCTAAACCAACCATCACCGAACCGGAAAGATGGGCCTTCAATGGCAAATACCCTGACCAGGCCGTTACCATTGGCCCAACAGTTGTTGATCCCACACGCACCTTACTCAAACGCTTACTACAGAAAAACGCTGACATCTTCGCGTGGACACCAGCTGACATGACTGGTGTACCCCGAAGTAAGGCAGAGCATAAGCTCAAGTGCGATCCGGCTGTTACGCCCGTCGTACAAAAGCGCAGAGTAATGGGGCCAGAACAAACTAACGCGTGTAGGACCCAAGTCAAGGAACTCCTTGACGCAGGCATCGTACGCGTTAGCAAATATCAAACATGGGTTGCAAATCTCGTTATGGTACCGAAGAATAACAAACAATGGCGCATGTGCATAGATTTCAAGGACTTAAACAAAGCATGCCCCAAAGATTGTTATCCGTTACCCGAAATTGATCTCAAGGTGGATTCGTTAGCACCGTTTCGCCTTAAATGCTTCCTGGATGCGTATAAGGGGTACCATCAAATCCACATGGCCGTTGATGATCAGGACAAAACCGCTTTTCGGACGCCCGATGGCACATTTTGTTATCAAATGATGCCATTTGGACTTAAGAATGCCGGGTCCACATACCAACGCCTGATGGACAACCAGTTTCATGCCCAAATTGGGAGGAACTTGGAAGTCTACATGGATGACTGGTCATCAAAAGCCCTGACGCAGAAGCGATGTTGAAAGACATCGAAGAAACCTTCAACACGCTCAGGAAGATAAACATGAAGCTCAACCCGAGCAAGTGTGCATTTGGAATGGAAGAAGGGAAGTTCTTGGGGGTTATAGTCACTAAAGATGGCTTCAGAGCGAACCCTGAAAAGGTCGAAGCCATTATCAAAATGGAATCACCTACTACCATCAAACAGGCTCAGACACTGAATGGACGACTAGTCGCACTTAATCGCTTTTTGGCAAACCACGCGGGTAAGTCGTTTCCTTTCGTGTCAACGTTGAGAAACTGTTTAAAGAAAACGCACTTCCGCTGGACACCAGAAGCGGAAGCAGCTTTTCAGGAGATTCGGTCATGGTTGATCGAACTCCCAACTCTCACAGCACCAAAAGCGGGGGAGGAGTTAATCCTATACCTTTCCGCAACAGATAGAGCAACCGGGGCGGTCCTGCTAGTTGAACGGAAAGGCATCCAGATGCCAATCTATTATGTCAGCCGTATCCTAACAGACGTAGAAACCCGGTACTCTACCCTCGAAAAATTAGTCTTAGCACTTATACACGCTTCACGCAGGTTAAGACGATATTTCCAGGGTCACCCAATCACCATTCTCTCCAACTTCAAACTTGCAAACGTTCTACGCAAACCCGAGTTATCGGGACGCCTAGCCAAGTGGGCAATTGAGTTGGGGGAATACGCGATAAAGTATAAGCCAAGACCAGCCATAAAAGGCCAGGTTTTGGCCGACTTTATTGCGGAAGTGCCTGCATCGCGGGAGAAAGAGTGCCAGGAAGAGGCTCAACCCTCTCCAGCACAGGACATCAATGATGTCTGGCGACTCTACACTGATGGAGCAGCCAGTAACGAGGGTTCAGGGGCAGGGCTGAAACTAACCAACCCAGCAGGCCAAGAATACACTTACGCTATTCGACTGGATTTTCCAAGTACGAATAACGAAGCCGAGTATGAAGCATTCTTGGCCGGGCTGAGAATTGCGCGTAAGATGGGAGTGAAACACTTGGAAGCCCACGTGGATTCCATGTTAGTAGCCAACCAAATCAACGGGACGTACACGGCTGTGAACGACACAATGGCCCTGTACCTCGCACAAGCAAAAACCCTTATGCGCGATTTTAACGATTGCAAAGTCATACACGTCAAGCGTAGTGAAAACAAATCTGCGGATGCGTTAAGCAAGCTTGCATCATTAGCCTTCACCCACTTGGGAAAGGACATCCGCATTGAACTCCTCGAGGCACCTTCAGTCCCGCACTAGGAAATTTGTGTCATCCAAACCGGCACAGAAACGTGGATGACACCAATAATAAATTACCTTGCGGCAGGTACACTACCAGAGTCAAAAACACAGGCAAGAAAACTACGCTGTAAAGCACTGAATTATCAACTCATCGATGACATCCTTTACAGACGTAACTTTCTTGGCCCACTCTTAAGATGTGTGGACAACCAAGATGCTGACTACCTCCTAAGGGAAGTACACGAAGGCATCTGTGGAGTACACGCAGGTCCACGCGCTGTTGTAGCTAAGCTAAACAACGCGGGATACTTTTGGCCGGGGATGCATACGGATGCGCTGGCATACATCAGAAAGTGCAGGTCTTGTCAGCTCTACGCACCCAACACGCATCGCCCGAAGAATGAACTTGTTCCAGTCACCTCTTCATGGCCATTTCAGAAGTGGGCCATCGATGTGACAGGCCCATTTCCTACAGCAGCAGGAAATGTTCAGTTCCTAGTGGTAGCCATCGACTACTTCACCAAGTGGATAGAGGCAAAACCCTTAGCCCAAACAACCGCGAAACATATCAAAAAATTTATTTGGGAATTTATTATTTGTCGTTTTGGACTTCCACAGAATTTGGTGAGCGATAACGGCACCAACTTTGCTAACAAGAAGCTACAAAAGTGGCTGGAAGAACTTCAAATCACCCACACTTTTACCTCAGTGGCGCACCCGCAGGGTAATGGTGAGGTAGAAAGAGCAAATAAGAGCATCGTCGAAGGTATAAAGAAAAGACTCTTGGAACACAGATCCGGCTGGGTGGACGAGCTTCCGCACGTCCTTTGGGGAAACAGAACGCTGAAAAAGGCCAGTACGGGAGAAACCCCGTTCAGTCTCACTTATGGCACTGAAGCCATGGTCCCGGTCGAAATTGGTTTACCCTCACCAAGGGTCTTGATTCAGCCAGGAGACAATGATGCGGAAAGACGGTTAGACCTTATGCTAACCGAGGAACGCAGAGACTTAGCCGCAGTGCGTGAAGAGAACTACAAGCGATAAATGCAAAAGTACTACAACACGCGGGTAAAACTCTGCAACTTCAATATAGGAGACTACATACTGCGTAACAACGAGGCTTCGAACCAACAACGCCCAGGAAAACTGGCCCCGGTCTAGGAAGGGCCATACATTATCAAAGAAGTTCTGGGAAAGGGCGCATACCGGCTCGAAAGGCTCGATGGCACTCCCATCCCAAGAACATGGAATGGAGCTCAATTACGCAAATGTTATATGTAGATCAATTCCAAACTTGTAAAGAAAATGCCTAGAGCCACTTCTAATGGAAATGATTCTCCTTTCACAATGTGTTGATAGCCTTACCTTTATACTTATGAACTTCCCACACTGATGTGCCGGTATTCACCGCATAAATATGGGAAGAAGTAAGTCGTTACGTGTGGAAGGCGGCAAAACCCGCATAAACACAAAACGGTAAAAATTTCAAAAGAAAAGGAAAACCTTCACGCAGGTCAGATGTAGGCAAAGTGTAGCCATCCTACTAAGTGCAAGTGACGGTCTTACCCGCACAATCACGAATGAGGAAGCAAAACTTCAACCTATTATCTACCACGTTCAAAGGTTAACTTATTCTAAACACTTAGAAAATTTCAAAGGAAAAGATGAGGAAAACTTCCACGCAGGTCAGATATAAGTAAAGTTAAGCCATCCTAAGTGATCAAGCTTCAGGACCACTTCCACTTGGACCCGCACCATCAGTAGAGCGTGGCGGTTCAAGGAAAGCTTTAAGGATAGCTAGCCCATCATCAGCAGCAGCAACTTCGTTCACCTTGTCCACCACCGGATGCGGGAAGGCGGCATACTGGTTCACTGCTTGGTCATAAACAGCTTCAGTATCCACATCATACAAAGGGAAGTTGGAAGGCGGGATGCCTTTCTCAACGAACCCTAGACCAAGCAGGAAGCCGGCCTTTTCCCCATCCTCGTGAGAAGCGTTGAGGGCTGCGCTCATGGCATCGTCGTATGATGTGTCCGTGAAGACTCGATGCACAACCTACAAGAAAAAATACAAGTGTCAGAACCTTTTCTATGTGCAAAGAAAAGTGTAAAGATATGAAATTACGCAGACCTGAGACAGCGCTTCTCGAAGAAGCCATTCCTTGGTAACCAGAGCTTCCTGGAGGGCAGCTTGAGCTTGGTTACGGGCGCGTTCGGCTTCACTTTTGTTGAGGTTGGCAGGCAACACTTCTTTAGCCGCAGCCTTTTCAACGCCCTTTAGCTTCCGCTCAGTGTGGTCAAGCACCCCCCTCTGGTCCAAGATCTCTTGGAGCTTCTTGGCGTCTTCCATCGCCAAGGCATCATGAGCTTGTTGGAGCGCCTCTAGTTTGGCTTTAAGTTCCTCATTCTCGAGGCGTAGAGGCTCAGCAACAGCTTCAGCCTTGGTGGCCCTTTCAGTTGCGTTCCGAGCAGTTTCCTTAGCCAGCCGAAGCTGTTCGTTAACAGCTTGGGCAGCCTTGGAACGGGCCTCGAGACGGGCCTGAACTTCAACTTCAAGGGCCTTGAAGGCCTTCTCCTTCTCCGCAGCAACGGCGGAGAGCCTCCTATTCTCCTCCCGGACAGCCCGCGCCTGAGCTACTTCTTGGATACAAGCTGCTTTTAACTTGTCGTTTTCACAACAAAGCAACTCGACGCGCGGCTGCATCCGGGCCAGGAGAACCCGAAGCTCATTGGTTAGCCTACCCTCCTGGTAGCTAGCCATGGCTTCCCCCAACGCACCACTGGGAGCCGCGTGACGAGCCCACTCCACGCACTCCACAGGCGTGCGAAGGGTTGCGCCTCGGCGGATGTTCCATCGTGGAACATACACTTCATTGGAATCCGACACTGCAAAAAACAAAAAGCAGTTATGAAAAAAAAAAGAAAAAAAAAAGGCCAAAAGAACCCTACGCACCTGTAGGGTCGAAAACAGGCCGATAGCCGCCAAACCCATCGCCTGAACCCAAGGGAAATCCATCCAAGAGGTCAGACAGATGGGAAGGAGGCAGAGGTTGGCGAGAAACCCCAAGCATACCTGAAGGATCGGCCGCAGCCGCCGCCGACGTCGGAGGAGGCATGGAGGCCGCCGCGGTAGAAACCAACGGAGGTGAACTCACAACCGTGGTCGCCGCTACGGAGAAGCCCGCAGAAATAGTCACCGCCGGCTCAGTGAAAGATTCAGTAAATATGGCACTGACAGCCGGCGGAGATGTCATCACAGTTGGAACAGTTGGCTCAACTGGGTGAGCAACTGAACCAACTGAAGCAGGCGCAGTCGCCTGGGTCACCGCCTCAGGTAGGTTGACCAAGCCTACCGTCATGGGTCCGGAGGTGCTCCTCCCTGCTCCACCCTGGAATGCGGTAGCATCCACGCCTGTACAAAGAAGATATAAGAATAATGGCGGAAAGATATGAAGTTAAAAAGTAAAGTTTATACTTACGGGTTTTCTTGAGCCTAAAAGTGCGAACAGGCGGGGACGAACCCGATGGAGCCGGCCTCTTCACGCCGCTCACCGTCGTTGTCCTGGGCTGCTCGGAAGTGACGGTCGTCTCAGCCTCCGGAGCAGTGGTCTTATCACCACCAGGGTTCCCTGCCACCTCCTCGCTCTCGTTCTCTGAATCAGACCGAGGCACCGGATCGGCAGTGGAGGCAACCTTCGCCTTCCTCTTCCCGCCGGCAGCCTTCTTCTTCCGCACCAACGGAGGACCATCTGCGGATTCCTCATCAGAACACAAGATTAGAGGAATTCCAGCAGAGGTTTCAGCATTGAGGGGTCGAGGGTTGAATAACTCCTTGCCTGGCCGCCTGGCGCTCAAGATCTCGTGGCCTGGCGAGTAGACCTCCACGAACCGATCCGCCGTCTGTTCAAGGATGGGCAACTAGTTCTCATCTAGAGCACGAGTACCCATCCGAGCCGGACTATCAGCCTCCCGCGGATGCAGGAGCGATTGCAAGTCATTCCCCTCTGAAACAAAAGAAACAGTTAGAAGACAAACCTATATAAACAAAGAAGACAGAGCATACCGTAAGGGACAGAGTTCAAACCGTATTCGAGGACGATGGGAACCTGTGACGCCTCCTTCCACACCCGGCTCATCCCAAGCATCACCATCCCAGACTCCGCAAAGCGGTATACCGGAGTCTGGACCCGGGAGATCTTGGCGAACCACTCCGCCTCCTGGTAGTTGAGGGCGTGAAGGGCGGGGAGTGCTCTCCCATTCTTAAAGGTCATCGCAAGGGGGATGACGCGAGCGGAGATATAAAAAAACTCACGCTTCCACGACCGAAGACTGCGCTCGGTAGCGCAGATCTTCAACCCCTTGATCCGATTGACCAAGGTGTACCACCCCTGGATGCACCTCCAAGAATAGAAGGTCATCAAGCGGTCAGCATGGGGCTCCACGCCCAGAATGAGGCACACCCACTCAAAGTGGCGGATCTTGGCGATCGCCATCGGGTGTACCTCCGTCAGATGCACGCCGTGCCTCTCCAAGACACGGTATACAAACTTCGTCAATGGGAACCTGAGATTCCCATAAACGAAGAATGCGGCGTACACCCCTATCTTGCCCTGGGGGGCATCGTACATCGTCTGGTGTGGCTCCGGAAACTCAGGCTCGAACGACTCGAGCATGAACTTCCGGACGACGTACCGATAGAGGTCGGCCGGAAGAGCACACTGGCACTCGCCAGCTGTACTCTTATCGTCCTTATCAGAAGTGGACGAAGGATTCTCGACGAACACGTCAGACTCCTCGGCAAAGAAGACATGTTTGGAGGTACAGAAAAACGATTTCAGAAGAATGCTCGACGGAACAGTGAGTATTCGCCGGAAATCGTTTAGAAGATGAAGAGAAGTGAAAGTGTGGATTGCAAAGGACCCTCTCCCCCTTTATATACTCACCGCAATTAATGCGATGAATTTAATGCGGAAGAGAGAGAAATCGCAGGTGCAATGAAACTATGACACGTGGTAATGAGCAAGCTGGCAACAGCTGTTGAAAGGACGCGTGCCATTAATTTCGCGGCCACGCGCCCGAAAAATCGCGCCCACGCGCCTGAAAAAGCGCCTGTAATGACCATATACTGTCACTTCGCCATAACTTCCTGCACGTCCTGACACTGTCAGAAGAAACCGTCGGATGACGTTTCAACAGTTTGGACTGTTCTTATCCTTTCACCAACTCTTCGAATTTCAAAATTTCAAAAAGATTCAAAAGTAAGCGGGAAAATACCCCTTAGCTTGGCAACCAAGTAACTGTAAGTCGAGTGCGGGTACAATGTCAAGGCAAAACCCTTCACATACTTAGCACCCGCAGGGAATTGACGCCAGGAATACCTTGGAAGTAAAGTAACCGTAAGACGAGTGCGGGTACAGTGTCAATGCAAAACCCTTCACATACTTAGCGCTCCGCAGGGAATTCAAACCAAGAAGGATCTTCTGGGCCATGCTTGCGGAAACGGGAATAACATCCCCGCATAGCGGGAACGTCGAGAACTATATTGTTTGAAACTCCAAGATGGAATTGGCGGTTTTAACATAATTGATCACTATGTTCAAAACTTCCAAAACCTCATGGAGAATCCACACAAGTAGGAACGCTCCTGACTTGCGAGGAGGTTACAGACCTACCCGCTTCATACCCAAAGATCAAGCAGAAAAGTCGGGAATTTCTGCGTGACATTAGGAAAACCGCGGGAAGAATCCCCACGGAAAACCTTAAAACTAAAAACCCTTTTCAAAACCCCTGCTAAAGTCCAAAAGTTCACCTCACTTATTAATAATTCATGAGAAGAACATTGGACTGGGGGGACTTGAAGAGGTAGGTCCCAGCAGAGCCCAGTTGGACCCGCAAGACTCACCTTGAAGAGGGACGTCTGCGCAAGGACCAACTGCTTCCGCAGGACCCACCATGCTCAGAGAATACCTTACGCGCAGTACGCCAGCTGTTCCCGCAGGGAAAGCCTCCCAATGGTGAAGTACCCCGCTTGTTCCCGCAGCTGCGGATACAAGCCATCAGGGAAGGCTACCCGCACTGATAGCAAGGCTACAGGCACAAGGCACTAATTCGATACTTCAGTAATGTCACCTGAAGGAATGAGCAAGGCGGGAATACTCCCGCCCAAATGAGCCAGTCCGTATGCTTCTGGAAGATCTTTTGTACTATACCTGCCAAGGTATGGGCAAAATAGACGATCTGACCAAAACAGCCCATGAACCAATCACAGGGTGACAGCTCACTTACAACAGTACGAGGAGGAGCACCCTCTAGTACTGTTTGTCACTATTAGCCGCTGCCTACTCACCAACCCTCACTGTGGGACGTGCGTAGCCTACAGTTGGTGGAACAGTGCATAGCCGGCAGTAAAGGAACAGTATACAGCCGGCCTTGTCACTATCGGCCGCAGCCTATCCACCAACCAGCATGGCTTGTGCGTAGCCCACTGTTGGTAGAACAGGGATACTATTCAGCCGGCTGTACCTTCTTGGAAACCTACCTTCGGCTATAAATACTCCAACACCTTGGAATGGTAAGGACATCATCGGATATCTCATTATCTTATCTTCTCTAGCAATCTCTTAATATACACTTATATTCAGAGCAATCTAGTCTGATTCTCACGCCGGAGGGTGGTCATAAGGAGGAACCCCCCCTTCTCAGTGACGAGCTTACGGTGTCTGTTTTGCAAGTCACCTGAAGAACAACTTTCTTTGCTGGACCTCATCCTCGTGGGAAACATCTATTTAACCCCCAGATTGTCCGTAATCTGCCCGGGGGTCGATTAGTGTTTCTTCAAGTGGTTGTCTCTCTTTAGGTTTGCCGTATTCCTTATTAAATTAATAAATTATAGCATCCTCGAGAGTATTTACACGAATTGTAACTTTATATAGCCACTTCCTTCTTGATCTTTTACGTGCTAGACTTTCAAATTATCGGTAACTTATTATAGGAGATTCAAATACACTAAATTTTTAAATTTTGTTACATATGCATCCCCACTGGTGTCCTATACTCCTCCATAAAGCACCACCCAAAAATACCCTTTGTACAGTTACTATAGTGCAACGGAAGTGATCATCAAAATGGCAACATAAGTAATCATCTAAGATTGGGCTGGTGCGACTGGTAGCGCGTGCCACCCGAGTTCGATTCTATTGTGATTTTTGGACAGTTGGTTCTTTTTTTTGCTTGGAAGTAATAGCAATTTCGATTCATTTTTTCCTAGCGTTTTGAGATTCATCCCCACTGCGGAGTGCGTTATTATAGACTTTTGCTATTAATATTTTACGTAGTTTATCTTGCCGCAACGCGTGCGAGCGTGTTACTAGTTATATCGATGATTAGTGGGGATAATTTAATAACAAATATGAAATATAATTAAATTCCTTGCAACTTTTTTCTAATAAAAAAAAAAGCACAAACGCAGTTTAAAAGATATTATCAAATTTATTTCAAACAGTCTATTCAATTTGATATGTTCTTTCATTACGTAAGGAATTTATTTTCAGACGATTTGTTTTTTTTTTTATTCTTTTGAAGTGAATTTCTTCTTAAAAAGGTTAAAAATAAATTAATCAAGGTTTAATTTCTTGAACGATATTTATAACCAGTATGAGTAAAATAAAAATAGGTCTCGATTCAACTCAATATGGTTTATGTTTTAGAGAATAAAAACAATAATAAGTGATTATACAATAAACATTCAACTCCAAAAAAAATATATATGTATTATTAACAATAATAATAATAATAATAATAATAATAGTAACATGTTTATAACAAATATAAGTATTTAATTTCATGCGACATCAACCACCCCTTCTAACTTTGGTCGTATTTACTTTCTTTGTTCAAAGAATATCTTTTTAATTAAAATATAATTTGTTTTATTTATTTTAGCATGTAAATACAAAACAAAATTTGTTGGAAATGGGGTCCACCACCACATCATATCCCCACTTTTTCTATAATTTACGCTAAGTGGTCTATAACTCATAAGCCCGCTATATTTGACAAAACTTTTGTCAAAGCATTTGAAAATACACCGAGTCATTTTCTTCTGCTAGCCTATATATATGTATTGTTTCCATTTTGAAGCAATCAAGCTGCAAAAGCAAGAGAAGTTCTTAAAGGTATACATCTTATCTTTAAGAAGATCAAATATATATAAATATATATATGAATATTTTCCTAATCATTTCTTCTTTTTGCAGGCTCTTAGGTTTCATCCGAAGCAATGGGAGCAGGTGGTAGAATGAGCGATTCCTCAACAAAAAGGGACGTGTATAAACACGCTCCAGTCGAGAAGCCGCCATTCGGGGTTGCTGATCTGAAGAAAGCAATACCACCACACTGTTTCAAACCATCTCTTGCCACCTCTTTCTACTACCTATACCGCGATTTGTGCATAATCTATTCTCTCTACTATATCGCAAACAATTACATTTCCATCCTCCCTCACCCCCTTTCGTACGTAGCATGGCCGCTTTACTGGTTCGCTCAAGGATGCGTTATGGTGGGCTTATGGAATATCGTCCACGATTGTGGTCATGGCGCCTTTAGCGAATATCCTTTGCTTAATGATATCGTCGGCCTCGTCTTCCACTCTCTTGTCCTCACTCCCTACTTCTCTTTCAAATACAGTCACCGTACTCACCATGCGAATACTAGTTCACTCGAAAAGGATGAAACATGGGTCCCTAAGCTCAAGAAGGATACATGGTTTGCTGAGGCTATTTCCAACCCAATCGGGAACGTGGTACTCGCTGTATTTCGGTTATTGTTTGGGTACTACGGGTACTTTACATTCAACCTTCATGGCAGGATATACAAAGGTTTGCCAAGCCACTTTAACCCATTAGGTCCTATCTTCAACGACAGCGAACGCGCTCAAGTCTTCCTCACCGATGTTGGAGTTGTTTCGATTCTCTATGGCCTTTACCGAATTGGTCTAAAAACCGGTTTCCAATGGTTGTTTAACGTGTATGGAGGCCCCTTGTTGGTTATGACCATGATTTTCATCTTGTTCACTTACCTAAACCACGCCCATCCCTCGGTCGCTCACTACGACTCACGAGAATGGGATTGGTTAAGAGGTGCTTTGGCGACTGTTGATAGGGATTACGGGATTTTGAACACCGTCTTCCATGATGAACCTAATGCACACGTGGTTCACCATTTGTTTTCCTCCATTCCACATTATCATATTGTAGAGGCCACACAAGCGATCAAACCGGTTTTGGGTGACTACTACAACTATGATGATACTCCAATTCTAAAGGCACTATTTAGGGAGACAAAAGAGTGTCTATTTATTAAAGAGGACAATGAGAAAGAAGGTGTGTACTGGTTCACTAAGAAGTAGATGCCACAAATATGTAGCATCCTGAGAGAGTATAATTATGTTGTTGGTTTCGTGTCAATGCGAATAATTATCTTTTAATGTTTTCTTTTCGATATCGTTTGTGGTCATGTAAACATTTGACATTGTTTTTGTGTTGTAATACTTTGTTGTGGTAGCACAACTACATGGTTATGTAATGGTATGTTTTGTGTTGATGTATTTGTGTCAATGCATTTAAACTTTGTGTGACATGAATGTTTGCATTAGCTTGTTATGCCAACAACTTAGCATCTCCATACAAATTGTTGGTAAATCAGAGATCAATCACACACGAAATTGATATGTTGAATGAATAAATTTGATAGCACTTGCTTGAACTTATTGAATTCGTTCAATACAATACGTGCATATGCATCGGATCCATATATCATTCTGTTCGTACATGGCATTGGGTATATAAACGCTGAAAGGACACGTCGTTTAAGAACAATACAACGATCGACTAAACGACGACGTAATTACGTACTTGACTTTACAAATATACAGACATAAACTACCATTTTTAAAATGACTAAAGGACTATGTTTTTAATTAGTTTATTATACTTTCAACACATGATATTATTTAATATTCAAATAAATGATTCTATCTTTCTTATGGTCAATCCTCAAACATGTGGGCCGATGTTTTAGGGAGACCACGACACCATGTAGATAAACGGTGATTGGAAACCTTTTAAAATAACACTTTTTATACCAGTAATGGTTTTCTACTTTTGTGATTCACTCGTGACTCGTGAGGTTGGTGGAGATAATTACGGTGAAGTGCTTCAGGTTTGTTTTTCAGGTTTTGGGTACTTAAAGTTTCAAATTTTTAAATCTTGACCTGAAACGCAATCTAAATCTCTTACGATTGTTTCAGGTTTGGGTGATTGGGTTTGGGTTTTTTTGAGTTGGCTTAATCGAGTTTCAAGTATCATAGAAAACAAACAAAAAAAAATTTATAAACTACAATGCTAAAACTTAAAACAATATATTTTTCTTTGCTCGTAAGGTAAATAACCAAATAATAAACCAACATAACCCGATAAAGCAATTGAAAAAAAGATTAAAATTTAACAAAATTCAACCAAAATCTTCTTTAATCAGGCGTGATTTGATTGTTCGATTATATTGCTATTTGTCATAAACCGAAAACATAAATAAACTATGAGCAGTCGATCCATAATATGTGGAATGAAAACAGTCGATTTGGGCATATTATGATCATTTTAGTGGCTAGGATACTATTTTACCTAAAAAAATCTATTTGCTTTTAAAACAAGGTATATTGGTTTTTAATGATCCCAACTATTGTCTTTTGGTCACTGCTGGTCCCAACTAATGAATTGGCTACTAATGGTCCCAACTTTTAAAGTATATGTTCATAATGGTCTGCGACTAACAGAATCCTAACGCCGTTAGTTTCAGGTTGCCGGGAAAACATTTTTGGCCGAAAATTCAAATTTGTTGCCGGAAAACACCACCTGAACACTTCACCCACCGCCAATTGACTCACCGCTAACCAACTACCACCACTTGAGCACCATCAACCGATTCCAGCAATGGTTATAAGGTTTCCAACGAACTCAATAATTCCAGCGATGTATTAAGCCCCCCTCCCCCTGAGCGGAGTTATGTGTACTAATCGATTTCAAAACCGAGTTGACCGACTTACAACACTGATTTATATATATACAATTTTGGGAGATACGATGCTTCAAGGATTGTATTATGTCTCTTCTCAAATTGTATCATGTATTTCTCTATCTCGCCCACCACTACATAGATGTTTTTTTATTATCATAATGGTTTTCATTTTTTTAGCAATTTTTGATTGTTTTAGTATTATATTTACCTTTAATATGTAATTTGTTTAGTTCCGTCACGGTAACGAATGCAATCGAAACTAAATGAATCCGCGTTGACTCGTCGCTACAACCCTCGAGTTTTACTGACGGAATAGACGTCATTTTAAATATTTTTTTTGGATCATAAAACCGTAGTGAACGTAACCAAAACCTATCAATTTTGCGCCGACTTGCCGCTGCAACGCCCAGGTTTTACTGACCGAATAAACGTCATTTTAGATATGTTACTTTTTGTACCATATTCCGTAACAGAGGTAACCAAAATCGACTGAATCGCGTCAACTTGCCACCGTAATACTCGGATGTTACTGACCGAATAAACGTCATTTTAAGTACGTTATATTTTTCTCATAAGCTCTATGAGTTTCTTTTGATTTAGTTCCGGTGCCATAACCAAATTATGGACGTATTAATTTAATTTTTTAGTACCGTAACGAAGCTAAGTGTGTCGCTGAAGTTTTATGTCTTATATCTTTTTATAAACTAGCGTCAATATCATAATGAACTTAGCCCAAAATAACCAAGCGCATGTTAATACATGCTAAGATATAAAAATAAGTAACAGGTGTGTTTAGAATCATGAATAATTTAATTCATAACAATGATAATAGAATCACAAACACCACACATAAAGAGTAATTTCTAATTTGCTTTCGTGTGTGTTACCTTAAACTTTCATTCCCATTAAGAAATAAGATAAACATCTCTTTGAAGCATCATCATATTACCGCAACAAAAAGAAAGAATCATTAATACATTATACAATGTGTTTCCTCTAAAACAAGAACTTAACTACACTTAATCTATACCAGTTACACAACCATAACTTGATTTATATTCATTTTGTTGAAAATCAGACCCCAAACTCAAACACAAACATACGATACTTGAGCAACTTGTTCAACTCTTTACGGTATTATTATAAAGAACGAAAACATCACATATTACAATGCCCCAACACTACTAGACCTCATTTTGTACTAACCTTAATTTGTTTCCTATTCAAACTCAAATTCTTATAATAATACTCCACTAAATAATAAATAAGCTCGGTCTCTAATTCTAACAATTATCTCTACAACCCATTTTATCTCTTCTCTTTCTTAATTATCTTTATCACCAACTTTTAATCTTTAACCCTTCAACTTTGTTAATGTAAGGCCCCGAACCCGGTAGCCTTACTTTAGCGTCGGATTTACTCATAAACACAGTTCTTACAAATCAGAGTTCATTAAAACTTTCGCGGAATATAAAAACTTTCATGAAACGTTACAACAATCCAAAACTTGCCTTAATTAAACATTCTTGTCTTTCAAAATAAACGTCAATTACATTAAAACATCTTGAGTCTTCAAATGCCAGTCTCCTATTCGCCCACCTGTGCCCGCTCAAGCTAGTTGTCTCATTCTACTCACCTGCATGCATACTAAAAGTCAGCTACGCTGAGTGAGTTCTAGTTAATCGGACGCCATACAATACATACACATACATACATATCCGAAGATACATATCCATACCTAACTAGTTACCCTTCTGTTCTACATACATACTTACTACCATACATACATACATATCTACAATCACAAACCTCAATCTACCGAGAGTACGTTCATAGTCCGCCGTCTATACCTGTACTCAAGGTCGTGAACACGTAAAAGGTCCGCAGTCCTTACCTATGTTCACCATTTATGGTACGTGCAAGGTCCGCAGTCCTTCCCTATACCATCCTACATCCACAACACGTACAAGGTCCACAGTCCTTCCCTATGTTGCAACCTAAACCATAGCACGTACGAGGTCCGCAGTCCTCCCCTATGCTACCACAATACAAATACAGCACGTATAAGGTCCACAGTCCTTTCCTATGCTGATGCCTATCTATAATACGTATGTGACAATCGTCAATTTCAGGTTAACCCCGTTAACTCAACTCCGTCAATTCAAACTTTAAGATCGTTGAATCTATAACGCACACTTCATTACATTTAAACTAGGGTTTAAATGACGCTTAACACTTACTACATGTGTAGTCTTTCGGGATTTGCATCGAAACGCAAACGAGTTGACGCGAACGATTGATAAATAAACGACAAACGTCAAAACACTAATTATGTGATAATTATGTGTTAGATATATGTGTGTTACTTGATTGTTATGTGGAATGTTAAACAAGAAACAAGAACCAACTAGTTTAGGCTAGAGATGTAACACTTGAAAGATTAGGGACTAGAGTGTAACTTGTATTATTATAAATATAACCTTAACACTAAACCCTAACTTATTATTATTAACCTACAAGACCGATCGGCCTCCCTCCTTGCTCCCTCACGGCTGCCGTCCACAAGAACACACACATACACACATCAAATCAAGTGATTAATCCAAGAACTAGGTGCTAGGAAGGTATACTTGATCATCCCTTACCTCCTTGTTGTTTAATTTTGATGTTTAATGGGTTAAGTATAAACCCTAGGCAGCCGATTGTGTCCATGTATATGGCTAATATGATTGTTGTTATTTGGATAATGAATTGATAACTAGATTGATGTTGTTGCATGATTCATTGTTGTCTTTGATTTGAGTTAAAACACAAACCCTAATCTTGTATGTATGGTGTAATGGAGATGCATGGATAGTAGTATTAGTGTCTAGCATGTTATATGATTTATTTGTGATCCATGGCTAGTGAAATTGTTAAGTTTTGATGTGAACAGAATCTGGACAGAATGTGTATACGATGTTCAAGTGACTGTAACGAAGTGTAAACGTAAAAATTGGTTGAGATTGTGGGTACTGCAGTAAACTAGGTTGAGTCTAGTTTCCATGAAGTATAAGTTTGTAATTTTTGGACAAGTATAAGTGTGCTTTTATGATTTTACAAAAACGTGGTGCAAAGCTGAGCTGTTAGACCTGCTGTTAGGTTATGTTGTAAATGTTATATCTCATGAACTACGAGACCAATTGGGTTGGTTCCACTTCTGGAAGTTTACTCATTGAGTTAGGAACCAAACCCAAGTGGTCTTGCATTTATTGAATTTTTCGTTTAACGGGAATTGCAAATAACATTATGTTGCGCATGAATCTGACTGATATGAGTTTGCTGTAATGTTTTGGTCATTATAAGAAAAATATGTGGAATAAAAATAAGATAAAATATGTTCTGGAAACCTAAGATATGTATGCTTCTGTGGTGATTTTTGGTGAATTAATTGAGACGTTATGATCGGTGAACTAGTGCAATCTTTCAAGTAAAAATTCTGTCATAATGAAACTAGCTGCTGAGTTGTGTAAAAATGCATGAAATATGATAGTTTTTATATAATTGTTGTGTTTTGACCAAAATACCCTTGCGGGGAATAGTTTTTAATTGATTGCCATGAATTGACCAAATTGCCCTTATGGGGAATAATGGTTAGTTAATCTTTGTTTGTTGACCAAAATGCCCTTACGGGGATAATTGCTAGTAAAGTATGTTATTAGTACGTGACACGAAAGTAATTGCTCACTCATGTATCGTATCACAATTGTACTTGTTTAAGTCACACACAATTCACAAACGAAACACGAAATCTGTTACGTGCATAGGTATTATGTGCCGAGTCTAGAGACTCGTTAAACGTACCGATACTTAGAAAATCTCTTTGTTATTTAGAACGCTAGAGAGTTTCTACGACGCACATCACTTGGTGATCTAGATCGGGATATTCTTCGCAAACAGTGAGTTTCACTTACCCCGCTCTTTGAACTGTTTTCAAACGTTTTTCACTTGGGGGAGATAACATACTCCGATAAACGTATTTTTTTGAGATAAACGCATATTTAAGATTTTGTTATAAATTATATATCACTTGTAAAGGCTAAGCGGCAAACGTAACATTTGAAGTCCCACACATCGGACCGGTTAATATTTGGAATAGCGAGTCACTGTTGAGTAGTACTACTGGGTTTGACAAACCCCACCCGACGCTAAGCTCAACTGGAGGTTGAGTGGGTGTAATTTTGGCTAACACTTACCATGGTCTGGATTGACCTGGTGACGGGCACTTGATAAACAGTCAGCTTCGGTCGCGAACCACTTAGCGATACTTGTTGTATAGATTAGCTACCTATCGATATATAATTTGACATAACACTATCTGGTAATGCAACACTTAAACGTCGTAACGGGGTTACGCAACACTTAAACGTCGTAACGGGGTTACGCAACACTGAAACGCCGTAACGAGGTTACGCAAAACGCTAAACGATTTATCTTATTTAACTTGTGAACTCACCAACCTTGTGTTGACACTTTTAGCATGTTATTCTCAGGTAGCCGAGGCGGGCGCGCGGTTTAGGAGCATGCATTAATTGAAAACATCTTTATTCTGCAAACTTAATTTTAACAGTTATATTTGGTTTTAAGTCGTCCTGCGTGACGCAACTTTTGAATTAAGGTTTTACGCTTCCGCACCTATTTACATTTAAACGTTGTTCTTTGGTTTGATTATAACTAATAATTCCGATCCTGCCAGTTCACACCCTCTGACGGTAAAACTCCGTTAGTGGATTTTGAGGGTGTGACAGATTGGTATCAGAGCCATTGGTTATAGCGAACTAGAAGCTGCATGCATACTAGACTATAACCGCGACGACCCATTAGTTATAATGATACGCACTGCATAGGTTTGTGTAGTCTTGAAATCTTATTTCTTTACCTCTTTCACTCATACGCGCGCATATTCACGGCTTACCTGTAGGAAAGTCGACGCCACCCTCATCATCATCCGATTCGATGACGCATGCTCACGGGAAGGAACCTCAGTTACCTACCGCCTCGCCACCTCGCGTAGTCCCGGAACTCGAAGCTCCCTCACCGAAGAGGTACCGCCTATCCGGAGGCCTGTATGAAAACGACGTTAGCTGGGATTGGTACCCCAACATGATCAGACGTATGGTCTACCGTGAACAAGTTCCCCCATTGCCTCACCCGAACCACCCTGCTTACCCTAACACTCTACCACCCATAACCGAACCTGTGGAGCGAGTTCTCGCAGCTGTCGTTTCTTGTTTGGAGCGTGATGTGGGTTACATGCGCTACACGAGAGAGAACGTTTCCAGATTGTTAAAAGACGAAACCGAGAATAAGGAGGAGATTGCCCGCATGGCGGCGGCAATGAAAGATATGCAAGGGGCTAGTGATCAACAGATGAAGGTTATGATGAAGATGCAAGCCGAAATGATAGACTTGAAAGAGCAACTCCAAGAAGCAAGGACCCGAACTGAGATAGCATTAGAACGTTGCGATATCCTACAAATGCAACTTGCTCAGAACGCAGCAGAACCTGAGGCAGAGCCTGAGGCCGAGCCCGAGGCAGAGCCTGAAGTAGAACCTGAAGAAGATCCCGAAGAGGAGCCTGAGGAGGATCCCGAGGAAGATCCCGAGGAGGAACCCGAAGAAGAACCGGAGGAAGAACCGGCTGAGGAGGAGGCACATTCAGACGTGGTAACATCAGCATGACTGCAGCTGAACTCCAAACTCTGCTGAATGACCATGTTGCTGCCGCTTTAGCTGCACACGTTCAGAATCAAACAGGAGGTCCGAATGGAACATGTACCTTCAAGAACTACCTAGACTGCAAGCCCAATACGTTTAAGGGCACTGAGGGAGCTATAGGCTTCCTGCGTTGGGCTGAGAAGGCCGAGTCGGCCTTTGAGATGTGTAACTGTCCCCCTGCCAGTAGGGTCAAATTCGCTGCTGGGACACTTGAGGATTCCGCCCTCACTTGGTGGAATTCGAACGTCCAGATCCTTGGATTGGAACTGGCTAACGCGATGAACTGGGAGGAGTTCAAAAGCATGATGCGAGAGGAGTACTGTCCGAGGGAAGAAATTTCGAAGTTAGAGTCGGAGTTTTGGTCGTTGAAGATGGTGGGTTCGGAGATTGAAGCCTACACTACTCGTTCGCACGAGTTGGCTGTGATATGTCCGCGGATGGTGGATCCGCCGAGCAAGAGGATAGAGATGTACATTGATGGGTTAGCACCACAGATTCAGGGTATGGTGACGTCTTCCAGACCAGCCACGATCCAGCAAGCGATCCGTTTGGCTCACAAACTGACGGATCAGGCTGTGACCCAGGGTGCGTTACCACCGAGGGGTTCGACTGTTAAAGCCCGTGACAACCCGAGTAATGACCACGTCAGCAACAGTAACAACAACAGCAACCCGAACAGCGGGAAGAGAAAGTTTGACAACACCAGATCTTCATCCTCAAACCTCCCACCGCAACACCACTACCGTAAGCCCGAATTTACTCGGAGTTTCAACACTCAGAATCACAACAACAACAACAACGGTAGCGGGCAGGTTTCAAGCGGATATGCTGGGAAATATCCAAAGTGCAACAGGTGCAACTTTCATCATGTTGGTCAGTGTGACCGTGTCAAGTGTCAAAGATGCGGAAAGATAGGTCACCAGGCGAAGGAATGTAGAGTTGACCTTGCGGCGAAGGGTGCTCCTAAGCCACCGATGACGACTAAGGGATGTTTTGAATGTGGACAGGAAGGCCATTTCCGAAAGGATTGCCCCAAGCTGAAACAAAATGACAACAATGGGGTAATGGAAGTGGCAGTAATGGTGGAGGAAATGGCAAAGGAAGAGCGTTTGTGATTGGATCGGGTCAAGCCCGCAATGATCCGCATGTGGTGTCTGGTAAGTTCCCTGTAAACGATTGTTTTGCTTCTGTTTTGTTTGACACTGGAGCTGATAGGAGTTTTGTGTCAAAAACTTTTAGCCAACTTTTAGACCTTACTCCAACCCCGTTAGACGCTAATTTTCCTGTTGAATTAGCTAACGGTAAAACTGTAGTAACAACTCATATACTTGCGGGATGTAAGTTGAAACTGTCAGGTCATGTCTTTGACATCGACCTTATTCCTTTTACGCTTAGTAGTTTCGATGTCGTTGTCGGCATGGACTGGTTATCCGAGAACCGAGCGGAGATTATATGCCATGATAAGATAGTCCATATTACCACCCCTTCCGGCGAGATCATTTCGGTCCGAAGCGAGAGAAGCGGCATGACCACCAGCGTCATTACCCTTTTGAAGGCACAGAAGTATCTACGAAAGGGTCATCCGGCAATTTTGGCGCAGATTGTTGAGAAACCCGCGGAGGAGAAACGAATTGAAGACATACCGGTTGTGCGAGACTTTCCGGAAGTTTTCCCGAAGGATTTGCCCGGACTCCCTCCTATTCGTCAAGTCGAATTTCAAATCGAGTTGACACCCGGTGCAGCACCCATAGCACGAGCCCCGTATCGGCTCGCACCGGCGGAACTTCAGGAGTTGTCCACACAGTTGCAAGATTTGTTGGATAAAGGTTTTATCCGACCTAGCTCATCGCCATGGGGAGCCCCTGTCTTGTTTGTCCGAAAGAAAGACGGGACTTTCCGAATGTGCATCGACTACCGGGAGTTGAACAAGGTGATGGTCAAGAACCGTTATCCTTTACCCTGAATTGATGATTTATTTGACCAGCTTCAGGGATCGAGTTACTACTCGAAGATCGATCTACGATCCGGTTACCACCAGCTGAGAGTGCGCGAAGAAGATATTTCAAAGACGGCTTTCAGAACACGGTATGGTCACTACGAGTTTTCGGTTATGCCTTTTGGCCTAACCAACGCGCCAGCCGTATTTATGGATCTCATGAATCGAGTATGCAAGGCGTACCTCGACAAGTTCGTGATTGTTTTCATCGATGATATTCTCGTCTACTCCAAGAACGAGACTGATCACAAAGAGCACTTAAGGGTAATTCTGGAACTATTGAAGAAGGAACAACTGTATGCTAAACTCTCGAAATGTGAATTTTGGCTTCGTGAGGTTCACTTTTTAGGACATGTGATCAACGAGAATGGTATCCATGTCGATCCCGGTAGGTAGAGGCCATCAAAAACTGGGAAGCACCTAAGACTCCGACTGAGGTGCGACAATTCCTAGGACTGGCCGGCTACTACCGGCGTTTCATCGAGGGATTTTCAAAGATTGCTCAACCCCTCACCGCTTTGACTCACAAGGGCACTAAGTACAATTGGGGTGACGCGCAAGAATCCGCTTTTCAACTGTTGAAAACCAAGCTTTGCAGCGCCCCTATTTTAGCCCTCCCCGAGGGAACGGAAAATTTTGAGGTACACTGTGACGCATCTATACAAGGTCTCGGTTGTGTGCTGATGCAACTCGAGAAGGTTATAGCCTACGCCTCTAGACAACTACGGGTTCACGAGAAGAACTACACGACCCACGATTTGGAACTCGGAGCTGTAGTGTTTGCTCTTAAGATATGGAGGCATTACTTGTACGGTACCAAGTTTACCATTTACACCGACCACAAGAGTCTCCAACATATCTACGATCAGAAGGAGCTGAACATGCGACAGCGTCGTTGGGTCGAGCTGCTTAAAGATTATGATTGTGCCATCAAGTACCACCCTGGCAAGGCCAACGTGGTGGCCGACGCCCTCAGCAGAAAAGAAACAGATAAACCCAGACGGGTGAGAGCATTGCAACTCACGATTCATGCCAGCTTACCCGATCAGATTCGCGATGCGCAACTGGAAGCTTTGAAAGATAATAATCTTCCATCGGAACTCATGCGGGGCATGAGCAAGCAACTTGAAACCAGATCGGACGGGGTCCGATATTTTGAGAACCGGATTTGGGTTCCACGATACGGAGAGTTGAGAACTCTAGTAATGGACGAAGCTCACAAGTCCCGATATTCTATCCACCCTGGCTCAGATAAAATGTATCATGATTTAAAGGCACTTTACTGGTGGCCGAACATGAAAGCCGACATTGCCACCTACGTGAGCAAATGTTTGACTTGTGCCAGAGTCAAGATAGAATACCAGAAACCATCTGGTCTACTGCAACAACCGGAACTCCCAATGTGGAAATGGGAACACATCTCAATGGACTTTATTACGGGTTTGCCTAAGACACCGACGGGATGCGACACCATCTGGGTGATCGTTGACCGGTTGACTAAATCGGCACACTTCCTAGCGATTAAAGAAACAGACAAAATGGAAAGACTGACTCGAGTATACATGAAAGAAGTGGTGTCTAGACACGGAGTGCCTGTCTCGATCATTTCCGATCGAGATTCTCGTTTCACCTCGCACTTTTGGAAGTCGCTGCAAAGCGCACTGAGCACCCGTCTCGATATGAGTACAGCATACCATCCTCAGACGGATGGGCAAAGTGAACGGACTATTCAGACCCTGGAGGATATGTTGCGTGCATGCGTTTTAGATTTCGGAAAAAGTTGGGAACCCCACTTACCCTTGGTAGAGTTTTCGTATAATAACAGCTACCACGCAAGTATTAAGGCAGCGCCGTTTGAAGCGTTGTACGGACGGAAGTGTCGATCACCACTCTGCTGGGCAGAGGTGGGTGACAGCCAAATCACTGGTCCGGAACTGGTACTCGAAACCTCGGAAAAGATTGTTCAAATCCGAAACCGCATGGCAGCAGCACAAGATCGCCAAAAGAGTTACGCCGACAAGCGCCGAAAACCTCTCGAATTTCAAGTGAACGATCGGGTGTTACTCAAAGTCTCACCTTGGAAAGGTGTGGTTCGCTTTGGTAAGCGAAACAAACTCAACCCACGGTATGTTGGTCCGTACCGGATAACTGAGCGCATTGGTCCGGTGGCGTACCGACTGGACCTACCAACAGAACTCAGTGGCGTACACGATGTGTTCCACGTATCAAATTTGAAGAAATGCCTGTCTGATGAAACCCAAGTAGTCCCTTTGGAGGAACTACAAGTTGATGAACAGTTACGGTTCATTGAGGAACCAGTCGAGGTTTTGGATTGGGAAACCAAAACGCTCAAACACAGCAAAATTCCAATCGTTAAAGTTCGTTGGAACTCGAGACGTGGACCGGAGTTCACGTGGAAACGCGAGGATCACATGATGAAAAAGTATCCTCACCTTTTTGAAGGGCTAACCAAACACCGAAAACCGCGAAACCCGGCAAACCGTCAAACATCACCGGAGGTATGAACTAAATTTCGGGACGAAATTTCTTTCTACTAGGGGATGATATGACAAACTGAAAAAAAAAAAAAATTTCTTAGTTTTTCAGACACTCATCACGACTTGACTCAATTTTCGGGACGAAAATTCTTTAACATGGGAATGATGTGACAATCGTCAATTTCAGGTTAACCCCGTTAACTCAACTCCGTCAATTCAAACTTTAAGATCGTTGAATCTATAACGCACACTTCATTACATTTAAACTAGGGTTTAAATGACGCTTAACACTTACTACATGTGTAGTCTTTCGGGATTTGCACCGAAACGCAAACGAGTTGACGCGAACGATTGATAAATAAACGACAAACGTCAAAACACTAATTATGTGATAATTATGTGTTAGATATATGTGTGTTACTTGATTGTTATGTGGAATGTTAAACAAGAAACAAGAACCAACTAGTTTAGGCTAGAGATGTAACACTTGAAAGATTAGGGACTAGAGTGTAACTTGTATTATTATAAATATAACCTTAACACTAAACCCTAACTTATTATTATTAACCTACAAGACCGATCGGCCTCCCTCCTTGCTCCCTCACGGCTGCCGTCCACAAGAACACACACATACACACATCAAATCAAGTGATTAATCCAAGAACTAGGTGCTAGGAAGGTATACTTGATCATCCCTTACCTCCTTGTTGTTTAATTTTGATGTTTAATGGGTTAAGTATAAACCCTAGGCAGCCGATTGTGTCCATGTATATGGCTAATATGATTGTTGTTATTTGGATAATGAATTGATAACTAGATTGATGTTGTTGCATGATTCATTGTTGTCTTTGATTTGAGTTAAAACACAAACCCTAATCTTGTATGTATGGTGTAATGGAGATGCATGGATAGTAGTATTAGTGTCTAGCATGTTATATGATTTATTTGTGATCCATGGCTAGTGAAATTGTTAAGTTTTGATGTGAACAGAATCTGGACAGAATGTGTATACGATGTTCAAGTGACTGTAACGAAGTGTAAACGTAAAAATTGGTTGAGATTGTGGGTACTGCAGTAAACTAGGTTGAGTCTAGTTTCCATGAAGTATAAGTTTGTAATTTTTGGACAAGTATAAGTGTGCTTTTATGATTTTACAAAAACGTGGTGCAAAGCTGAGCTGTTAGACCTGCTGTTAGGTTATGTTGTAAATGTTATATCTCATGAACTACGAGACCAATTGGGTTGGTTCCACTTCTGGAAGTTTACTCATTGAGTTAGGAACCAAACCCAAGTGGTCTTGCATTTATTGAATTTTTCGTTTAACGGGAATTGCAAATAACATTATGTTGCGCATGAATCTGACTGATATGAGTTTGCTGTAATGTTTTGGTCATTATAAGAAAAATATGTGGAATAAAAATAAGATAAAATATGTTCTGGAAACCTAAGATATGTATGCTTCTGTGGTGATTTTTGGTGAATTAATTGAGACGTTATGATCGGTGAACTAGTGCAATCTTTCAAGTAAAAATTCTGTCATAATGAAACTAGCTGCTGAGTTGTGTAAAAATGCATGAAATATGATAGTTTTTATATAATTGTTGTGTTTTGACCAAAATACCCTTGCGGGGAATAGTTTTTAATTGATTGCCATGAATTGACCAAATTGCCCTTATGGGGAATAATGGTTAGTTAATCTTTGTTTGTTGACCAAAATGCCCTTACGGGGATAATTGCTAGTAAAGTATGTTATTAGTACGTGACACGAAAGTAATTGCTCACTCATGTATCGTATCACAATTGTACTTGTTTAAGTCACACACAATTCACAAACGAAACACGAAATCTGTTACGTGCATAGGTATTATGTGCCGAGTCTAGAGACTCGTTAAACGTACCGATACTTAGAAAATCTCTTTGTTATTTAGAACGCTAGAGAGTTTCTACGACGCACATCACTTGGTGATCTAGATCGGGATATTCTTCGCAAACAGTGAGTTTCACTTACCCCGCTCTTTGAACTGTTTTCAAACGTTTTTCACTTGGGGGAGATAACATACTCCGATAAACGTATTTTTTTGAGATAAACGCATATTTAAGATTTTGTTATAAATTATATATCACTTGTAAAGGCTAAGCGGCAAACGTAACATTTGAAGTCCCACACATCGGACCGGTTAATATTTGGAATAGCGAGTCACTGTTGAGTAGTACTACTGGGTTTGACAAACCCCACCCGACGCTAAGCTCAACTGGAGGTTGAGTGGGTGTAATTTTGGCTAACACTTACCATGGTCTGGATTGACCTGGTGACGGGCACTTGATAAACAGTCAGCTTCGGTCGCGAACCACTTAGCGATACTTGTTGTATAGATTAGCTACCTATCGATATATAATTTGACATAACACTATCTGGTAATGCAACACTTAAACGTCGTAACGGGGTTACGCAACACTTAAACGTCGTAACGGGGTTACGCAACACTGAAACGCCGTAACGAGGTTACGCAAAACGCTAAACGATTTATCTTATTTAACTTGTGAACTCACCAACCTTGTGTTGACACTTTTAGCATGTTATTCTCAGGTAGCCGAGGCGGGCGCGCGGTTTAGGAGCATGCATTAATTGAAAACATCTTTATTCTGCAAACTTAATTTTAACAGTTATATTTGGTTTTAAGTCGTCCTGCGTGACGCAACTTTTGAATTAAGGTTTTACGCTTCCGCACCTATTTACATTTAAACGTTTTTCTTTGGTTTGATTATAACTAATGATTCCGATCCTGCCAGTTCACACCCTCTGACGGTAAAACTCCGTTAGTGGATTTTGAGGGTGTGACAACGTATAAGGTCCGCAGTCCTTAACTACGTTGTCGTCTATTATCTGTAACACGTATAAGGCCCACCGTCCCTATCTACGTTTACATCTATCATCTACTTTACGTATAAAGTCCGCAGTCCTTAACTACGTTGTCGTCTATTATCTGTAACACGTATAAGGCCCACCGTCCCTATCTACGTTTACATCTATCATCTACATTACGTATAAGGCCCGAAGTCCTTAACTACGCCATCACCAGCCGAGTCTATGTCCGACAAAAGCTAGAGGGATTTGCCATCCTAACTTACTATGTCGAACGTAGAACTCACATACCATTCGTGTACCTGTATACACATACTTCACATATACAATAATTACATTATAGCATAAGAACACTCTAGGCGTTCTTTACATCATTCATTTAACAACCATACCTCTTGTCGATACGTGCAATATCCGAAGATCGTTCACGCCCCGACAAGTATTCATTTGTAATGTTCATACATCTTCGATATATAATATTCGTACCTTTATTTTTGACCTGACAGTACGCGCAATATCCGAAGATCGTTCACGTGCCGACAAGCAATCATTCATATCCATCACATATATCACATATGGCATACACTTATCACTTAGGATAAATGTATTAACAACACATCGAGTATGCACACAGCCCCGAAAACATAACACATAAATGGGGCTAGAAACTCACCTGAATCCTGTTACGCTCTCCGTTAATCGTTATTCCCTTCTTGAGCTGTGCACGGCTAACTGTATAATATTTACATGTATCAATTAACTACTACTACTCATGTTGTATTTCTATCTTTATACAACCCACAACGAACGGGGTCCGGGGGCAGCGCCCCTGGCAGCGGGGTCTAGGGG
Organism: Bidens hawaiensis; assembly: GCF_021521415.1. NCBI lineage: Eukaryota > Viridiplantae > Streptophyta > Magnoliopsida > Asterales > Asteraceae > Bidens > Bidens hawaiensis. The sequence goes on along the minus strand of NW_027493588.1, from coordinate 122,290 downwards.
CGGCAGCCCCTAGCAGGGTCCAAGGGGCAGAGCCCCTGGCTGGGGTCGAGCTTGACTGTCTTAACACATTTTCCATTAGGTTTTTAATTTATTTTCTAATCGAACTTGACTTTAGGCGAAGTTAAACCTTAGGCGAACTTAGCTTTAGGCGAAGTTAAACCTTATGCGAACTTAGCTTTAGGCGAAGTTAAACCTTAGGCGAACTTAGCTTTAGGCGAAGTTACCAGCTAGGCGAACTTGGCCGTAGGCGAAGTTAAGCTTTGAAGGCGAAGTTACCAGTTTGCAGGCGAAGTTATCAGTTTGCAGGCGAAGTTATCAGTTTGCAGGCGAAGTTGCCCAGTTCGCAGGCGAAGTTGCCCAGTTCAGCTACGGGTTTGGTTTTTATCAAGCATTTTGGCGATTTTAATACCCTTGTTATGGTTCGACATCACCCACTAACGTTCCTTAACCATTTCGTTCGTATATATATCCCGTATATACTATAAAGCTTGGATCTTTAAGCTTAAGGACATTCAATAAAACATAAACTTTAAAGGTCAAGAACATACCTTTTGTGCTCGTTTGGATCTCGTTTAACTTGTTTAATCACAACTAATCGTTTACTCTCTCTCGGATCTTGCTCGTTTCTCTCCCTCGGCCGCCGGCCGTATATGGCGGTGTGTGGTGTGTGTGTGTTTTGGAGTGTGTAGAGATTATGATGGAAATGAAATGAGGGTTTTGGGTTTTAGGTTGGTTTAGGGGATATTTATATCCCTTAAAGCCCATGGACCTAAAGCTCATTCTCATTTAACTCATCTCAATTAATCTAAATCCATGATCCGTTCTTTACTCGATATTAATTAATTAATAACGCGGAAATCACTAAACGTAACTTTCTTTATTCAACATTATAAATTTTAGGATGTTACAGTTAATTTGTCATTCTAGTCCTTCAATCAAGATTAACACTTCACATTTCGGGATTCACAGTTGCCTGTGATCCTGTGTATCCCTCAAGGGTCGCTACAGGGGAACAGGAAAAGGAAGTATCTATTTGGGAAAATCGATTGGTAGTTTCACCTTTCGAACAGTGATCGGATTTCCTCATATTAACCCCGAAAAAAGTAATCCAAAAATGGATTGTGAACCTTTTCCTCGAGCAAGGTAACCCGATAAGTCATCAAAGGCGAAAAACTTCAACAGATTTACAGTCTTTCGCTTTTATGCTATTATTTTAGAGTGTCATGCAGGTGTGTTGTCACCTGTCGGGTCATTTTCATAGGGATAAAACCCTTAGCCTGGTTCAAGATCATTATTATTGGCCCCAAATGGGTGTGACGTCCGGATCCTTGTCTAATGTCGAGGTTCTGTCGAGTCTCCAAGATGCATGGAAGTAATGCCAATGCCAGGTTGTACTTACCCCTACCCGTCCTTGTCACATGCTTTCGGAAGATGTGAGTTTGGATTTCGTATTCTGATTTCTGACTATCTAGAACGCAAAGGTTTCTTTAAGATAATTAAAGCCAGGAACCAGTGAAATCTAGAATCAAGCATGTATACATTTAAGAAAGCAAATATATAGCTAAATATTCAAAATTTATAACAACCTTACACAAAATTCTAATCTAAACACCAATATAAGGTTAAAAAAAATGCTACATAGACCTAGAAGCATGTTGAGCCTTAGCAGTTTCCTTCAAAACAGCACCAACAATTGCAGCCTGCTCAAGACACTCAGCCTTATGCAATGAATCCATAAGTACAACACAAGTACTAGGATACACAAAACACCCATTCAACCTGGTATCCTCAAACAGCATGTAAGCCTCCATCGCCCGATTCGACACACTCAACCCCTCAATCATAGTATTATAACAAGCCGAGTCGGGTACACCACCACTTTTCTTAAACCTATCAAAAAGACGATTGGCCTCCAAAACATTTCCAGCTCGTGCAAGCCCACATATCATACTCGTATACGTAACCACGTTTGGTTGCAACCCGTGTTTTTGCATCTCTTGCCAAAACACAAACGCCTTATTAAACTTTCTAACTTTACACAACCCGTTTATTATTATACTATACGTTATTGCGTTTGGGATACATTTCAAATCCTTCATCGAGTTAAAACACACGAGTGCTTCATTGATTTCCTCGGCTTTTACTAATGCATCTAGCATACAATTCCACGTGTACACGTTCGGAGTTAAACCTTTTTGCATTAATTCTTCCATTATTAAATATGCTTCATCAATTCTACCTACTTTACCAAACCCATCAACAAGGCTACTGTACACAACTACATTTAACACAATACCTTGAGATTTAGCTTCTTCAAAAAGCATGTAGGCTTCATCGAGTCGATCGATTTTAGCGAGCCCGTCGATAACCGACCCGTACGTGACCACGGTCGGTGCACACCCCTTCACTTTCATCTCTTCTAGAAGCTGGTACGCCTTGTTAACGTTGCCCGATTTGCAAACCCCGTCAATAACCGAGTTGTACGCAAGTGTATCCATAACACACCCGTTTTTCTTCATCGTGTTGTATATTTTGTAAGTTTCCCGTGCGAATCCGGCTTTTATTAACCCGTGAATTAGTATCGAGTAGCTTCGCGCGTCCGGTACGACACCGTGGTTCTTGATTTGTTCGAATAAAACCCGACCCTTTTCGATTTCACCGGCTTTAAACACGCAATCTATGTACGTATTCAAAAGCATTAAATCGGGAACGATCCCGGTTCGGATCATTTCTGTATAAACCTTGTGACCGTCTTCGGTTCGTCCTAATTTAAAAAAATTTCTAATGAGAGACGTGTAAACGACAACGTTTGGAGTAACACCAGCTTCCAACATCCGTTCGTATAACTTATACGCGTCATCCATTCGGTTATGTCGGCCTAATCCCTCAATAAGCGAGCAATACGTGTAATCGGTCGGCAGGCAATTATTATCAAGATTTTCAAATATTTCACAAGCGGCATCGAGTTGTTGTGACTTACACAACCGATCGATCATTATGTTAATGGTTAAGATATTCGGATACAAACCCGCTTCCTTCATGGAATCTCGAATCTTTAACGCGATATCAAGCTTGCCTGACTTACAAAGATAATCGATAACTATGTTATAAGTCGATAAATTAGGCGACGCGTCTTTCTTCATGTCTTCAAACAACTTCAAAGCGTCGTCTATTTTCCCCTTTTTCCCGAGACAAGTGAGAATACAATTAAACGCCACGACACTCGGAATCGAGCCCTTCGATCTTTGCCTCTCAAGTAATTGAAACGCCTCATCAAACCTTCCCGCCATCCCGTAACCCATGATCATGGTGTTATAAGCATACGCACACGGGACTTTCCTGTTATGCTCCATTTGGTCAAACAAGTCAACGGCCTCGTTAAGCTTATTAGCTTTACACAAAACACCTATCATGCTAGTGTATGTGACATCATCCGGCATGATACCGTGAGCTTTCATTTCGTGAAAGAATTTCCAGGCCATATCCACTTTTCCCGCCTTACCAAAGCAGTCGATACACACATTATATAAAACAATATCACCGTCGACATAATTGCTTCTCATTTCATCTAACAAAGCAAGAGCAGAGTCAACCCGACCCGATCTAGCAAACACGCGTATCACAGTTGTGAATAGATGCACATGTACTTCATAACCGAGCTCCTGCATTTGGTGAAATAATGTGAGTATGAGATCGGGATTGGGTTCATTAACGCTTGATAGGGCGCCTATAAGAGTCGTGTAAGCGGAAAACGCGGGCCGAAACTTAAACGTTCTCATTAACTGAATAATATCGTAAGCTTGTTTAAACTTATTATTCTTGACACAGCTCGCGATTAACTCGATACACGTGTTATTACCCGGGCCAAAACCGGCACGATTCATTTCTTCGAAAACTTGCTCGAGTTGACCAAAGGTTTGACTTCTTGCCATCCCCATAAGAAGTGAGTTGTATGCTTCGGGACAATGCGGTTGACCGGTCTTTCTCTCGGCCCATTTGAAATAATTTAATGCAAGATTAACATCTTTTAATTTCCATAAAACGGAAATAACAAAATCGGGCTGTGTACTTTCTTTATGTTTTAATAAAGTGCTCTCCAAAGATGTTGACCATTGACCGCCCTCTAATATCTGGCACACGGAATCGACTGCCTGTCTTTTTTCATCGAATCTTGTAATGTGTTCATGATTGATTTCGTTTATTGAAGAGCAGGCTCTTTGTTGCAGATTGAGAGGTATAATACGCGTAGATGATAATCGCTCGTATACAATATTAATATTGTAGAATAACTTACCTGCATTAACGGATAATCAGTAAAACAATTGATCAAAAAAAGATGTGATTCATTAACTGATTAAATTTATACCTCGGCCTGTAACAAGAGCCTTCATGTTTGAATTCAATTGCTTTTACATATCATCTCCTTTAGTTATCTGACTGAACAATCACGAAATTTAAAAATGTTGATAAAATTCTGAATATATGCACCAGAAACTCAGTATGCAGTATTCCTGAAGAACAGAAAACAATGGCTCAAATATCGATCATCAAATATCAATCGACATTAGAGGTGCAGCAAAGAAACCGACCCGTTCACGAGCTACTCTGATCGATAAAAAGCTCGAGCTGAGCCTCAAATAAAGCCCGTTTAGTTATCGAGCCCGAGCTACAGCCTTGTATGGGATGATCGTTTAGCTCATCAAGCCTTATCGAGCTATGTGTACTTTTAACTTTTAACTCGTTTGGACTTCTATGTATTAAATTCACACTGCACAGCCAAGCTTCAACTCGTTTAAGTTACTGCACACGAGCTCGAGTCGAGTTTATGCTCATTTAAGGTTTTCTCAATATAAAAATAATAATAAAAATGTGTATAAATTATAAAACATTTAACGAGCCGAGCTCGAGCTCGAGCTTAAAAAAAAAGACTCACAAGCCGAGCTCAAGCTTGCTTTACAAATTGTAAACAAGCATATGCATTAAAGTATTAAACGAGCATTTGATCTTTAAAATTGTAATCGTTGGACGCAAAACTAGCACTAATTTATGTTAACACGGAGAAATTATGAATTACCAGTGATTTTTAACCTAATTATTTTCAAAATTTCACAATTAAATAAAAGGCTAGGAATATATATATATATATATATAAGAATGAAGAGCTTACACGAGTCGGTTGTGAATCAAATAATGAAATTGAGGAGGCGCGTGATGACGACGACAGCCGGAAAATTCGCCTCAAGTTTTCGATACGGCAGAGATATTCAACCGGACTAATTAGAGAGAGATGGGTTCTTCTGGAAGTGGGCTACTTTATTGGGCTTGGGCCTTGGGCTACATTTGTAGTAAACTTTTTATTGTTTCTTTTGGGTAAACACTTATTATAGAATTGTAACCGAGTTTTAAGTTTTTTCTAATTAAGTCATTTATATTTTGTTTTGTCTTGATCAAGTTACTTAACTTTTATTTTGTCTTAATTAGGTCATTTAAATTTCAATTTGTGTTCTAAAACGAGAGAAACAACTACTGTATTATCGTAAATGATATATTTACTGATAAAAAATAAAAATTGTTGGTTTTAATGGCGTTTTAGTTATTTATGAACATATAATATGAGAGTAAAAAAATATTGTATTAGAACATTTATTAAAAGTTGAGTGACCTAATTGGGCTAAAACTGAAAGTTGAGTGACCTAATTGAGACAAAATTGAAAGTTAAGTAGCCTAATTGAGACAAAATAAAATATGAGTAACTTAATTTGAACAACTTAAAACTTGGTGAACAACTGCTCTCACACTCTAATAATAATATGAAGCATATTATTATTCTCTATTTCGTTCTCACCCGATTTGAATGGCACCCAAGAGAAAGAAGGTAATCAGCTTCACCAATCCATCTCATGTTCATAATTTAATAATTTTATGTAATCCAAGCATGAATTTGCAGGCGGGTTTGACCCGAATGGATGCAGCTGTTGATCAGATGAGTTTATATGGGTTCCAGAGTCAACTCGTCAGGAAAACCGTTAGAAATCTGCTTAAGGTTACTTGATCCTGCATTTAATTCCTGGGTTTTCTTTGATTTTGTGTTTTTCATCTGGGTTTTGTTTGATTTGGTGATTTTGGGTTTAATTTTAGAAGTGTAATATTTGTAAACATTGAAACTTATTAAGTTATCATTATTTACACTTCAAAGCTCGATCCTCATTTGTGTTACTTTTGGTGGGTTATGGCAATGAAGGGTTTGAACTAGGCCTTGCGAGGTTGTCAGTTCGAAGTCCGAGCTCACCCGAGTTGTTGTCCCATCGTGTGTTATGCCTGAGAGGGATGCTCTTGTGGTGGCACAACGGCTGTCAAGTGGCACTGGCAGTATGGTTTCTTAGGGGATGCCTGAAGCCAAACTCCGAAGCCAGCATGAGTCCGGTTAAGACAACATGGTCTGGTCAGAGTGGGGCAACGGGGCTCTCCAAAATTGGGGAGTGCGGTTGCCTAACACATAAGAAATTCGCTTCCAAAAAAAAATTACGCTTCCAAGTTTTGACAACAATTTTTCGGTCAAAGGCAGTCAAAGTTGGTCAAAATCTTTGAAGTGTTTGAAAAATTACATTTACTAATCCAATCTAATTAATACATTTGAAAAAATAATGTATAAAGTTTTGAAAATTTTTTGTATGCAAGAGAGGTGCGGTGTGACAGGAAACACAAACACTGGTAATCACATAACATGCTAATTTTTTTGAATAAAAAAAACTAACTATAGCAATACAGTACTCTAATAAAAGAAAATATAATGCTTGCTGTTATGGTGTACATTTTTAAAAAGAAACATTAATGTATAAAAAAGTTATGGCTGTTTAGAAAATCGTGAAGGAAAGTTAGCTTAAAAGTTTTAACAATATGTTTAAAAGGATTGTACCATATGTTTTTAAAAGTTGTAATTACTCAAACTCTTAAAATTATGTAAAATTACATTTTTTTTCTCATATGTATTATAATATAGAATAGATATAAGTTTGAAAAAATACATACAAAATTTCAATTTAAATAATCACTAGCCGGTAGTTAGTACCCCACCGTCCGAGTAGCGTCTAGCGAGTTTTACAACACTGTTCTGTGTTTGATGCTTGAATCAAAGGATTGTAGCAATAAGTCGAATGTTGTTTGTTTGACCCGTGTGGAACCCACATATCTAGGTATATGGTTTTGATGGATGGCCATTTATAGAAGCAGACGCGTACACGGCCCTCATTGATGCCATTCTTGATAACCAAGTGGAAGAAAGTCAAGAAACACAGAACTTGTTAAAGGTACAAATGATTTAGTGTCCATTTTGACTTTAACTGGTCAAAGCTACTAAAAAGTCAAAATTGAGCTTTATTATTGTGTTTTACAGGATGCATCAGCAGATAAACTTGTTAATCAAGATGCCTCAATAACCCACCATGCAGAATCAAGTGAACCACCACCTCTTTCCATTAAAGGTATACTTATTTTGTTTTAAAACAATAGTAAATGCTTACATTTTCATGAAAAGATTTCATAAACTACATGAACAGATATCTTTGTTTCAAAACCGCACTTCGGTCAAATGTTGGGTGCGTGGAGTCTGATATGTAAAAACAACCAAAGGGTATAAAGTTCTTTAATATGATCCACATGAATCTTGAATTTATAATATAAGGTTTGTGTTTCTTGCATTTCAAGATTAAAAAGCTGATATTTTTATAAGGCCCGCGAAGCGAGAATGCGATTTGGTTAAAACCATGTTTCATTCCAGCTCATCTGACAATGTTGATGGTCATTCTGCAAGTGAAATTAACCTCCATAATTGTGAAAACACCTCTCGGACACTACGCGTGTATGAGAGGAAGAAACAAGAGGAAGAAAAACAGAAGTTGTTAAAGGTCCAAATGATTTAGTGTTAACTTTTGGCTTTAACTGGTCAAAGCTGCTAAAAAAGTCAAAGTTGAGCTCTAATGTTTTGTTCTACAGGATGCATCATTGACTAACAATGCAGAGTCAAGTGAAGCATCCCTTCTTTCCATTAAAGGTATACTTTTATTTTAAAAAAATACGAGTCCTTAATTTTCAAGAAAATATTTCAGAAACTACATGACCAAAATAACTTGGTTTTAAAAGCGCGCTTGGGTCAAAGTTGGTCAAACCTTGAATTCATAATGTAGGGTGTATGTTTTCTTGCAGTTTAATATTAAAAAGCTGATATTTTTGTAGGACCCGTGATGCAAGAATGTGATTTGGTAAAGAACGCTCTTCATTCAAGCTCATCTGATAATGTTGATGATCAATCTGCGAATATAGCTAGCCTCCAACATACACTGCACGTTTGTGATGTGGTCCCTACTCGTAAACGCAAGCATTGTAATGGATGGATTAGTGATGATGATGATGAAGATACCAACTCTACAAATGAAATTAACCTCAAAAATTGTGAGAACGCCTCTCATACACTACGCGTGTGTGATGTTGTCCCTACTCGTACTCGCAAGGCTTGTAATGGATGGATTAGTGATGACGATGAAGACGAAGGTACTAAGTTTTTGAAACTGGCTCCTGCTACTTAATTAACGCTTAGGTTTTATCCGTTTGAAGGTATGATATTAAGTTTATTTAAGTATTTGCATCTATGTTTATAATAGTTGTTACAAATTTCATCATGTGGTTAATTGTGATTTTGTGCAGATTTTGGTTCACAATGGTTCAAGGTAGAAGTGGTATGCTGTTATTATATAATATTATAGAAGGGTAATACATTCAAAACCTTATTTTGCTGGCTTAGTATAAGTAATTTACTTCTATGGAGCATGTATGGCAATTGCCTCATATAACTAAACCTTATTTTAGACATGTATGCAAATGACTCAATAGTATAACTAATTAAGTACCATGGTTCATGTGTGTTATTGTGTGCTTATTATACAATTATACTTAGACATCAATAAAACCGAGTATTGTACCGAATTATAGGTAGGGTACAAGTAATGGTACGAGTATATTGGTATGATATCTGATTTGGTATCGCTTTGCTTTTTTTTCCCCTTTCAAATCTCCAATAATCTTGGTATCAGTAGAGGTACCAGTACATATAAATTAACTCGGTACGATAACAAATTGACTAAATTGATATGGGTACTGGTTGGACTATATGATTAATAAGCGATTGGACCTATTTTTTAGACATAAATATGGAAGTTCCTGATAAAACCTCTACATATTTCAAACGGGACTCGTATGCATATCGCAAGTACCGAATACTGAAATGTTTAAGATATTTGTAATTCGTACCCAATAGGCTAAATCTCTACAGGGATGGATACTGGCATAGTGGTACGGGTACGGGCATTTGGGCAAAAATATCATCCTTATTTAGACATGTTTAGCAATGACTCATACTATAAGTCATAATTAACTACCATGTTTATATGTGTCTCGAAACCAAGATTTAAAGCTTCTTTGCCTCTTAGGCAATTGGCATAATCCTTGGCTCTTGTAAAATATGTGGACCGGCCAAGTGTGCATGGGCTCAACTCTTGGTGGGCCATGTGCAGCTTGAGGATTGTATGGTTTATTGGTTTACATGGACTTGTGTTGCTAACCCTTGGGTTAAAAACACTACAATTTTATTAATTTTATTAGTAGGGGTGTAAATGAGTCGAGCTAAACTTAACCTACACTTTACTGTCCTACACTTTGCTCATTTAATTGAGAAGGTTTCAGCCTGTCCTACACTTTGCTCATTTAATTGAGAAGGTTTCAGCCTGTCTTGTCTTGTCTTTGTCTCACAGCTCTATATCTAAAATTTAAGTTAAGTTCATTTATCTTTGGTCAGTTATTTAATTCATATTTATTTATCTGTGTATTCATGATTATTATCATAATAATATATTTGTTATTTAATTATTTTTATCATAAATGTTGGAACCGACAAATGTTGAATCTTTTTGTGTGTGTGTTGAATTAGCTTTTGATTGTTAAGGGCCTTAAGGAGTAAATGAAGAGGAGTTCAATTAATTAAATTAAAAAAAAATAATACTAATTGAATTCCCCTGTGCAATGCGACTGGAATTTAATTTTAAATTAGTATCAGTTTTTTATGGTATTGATACAGAACTGACACCTTGTATAGTAAAAGAAAGAAAAACCAAAGATATATAGTTGTGATATGTTCGAAAATAGTTGTGATATGTTCGAAAGGATCTTGATACTTGTTTTACATATCAAAAGATCAAAGAAACACATAAACTTGTGATATGTCCAAAAGAATTCCAACACGTATTTTACATCAATCGACAACCATAAAAACAAATACCCGTACTGATGTCAGTATCGGTTCGATCTGTCCCAAAATTTATGCCAAAACGTTTAGGAAAAAAAGAGTTAAGCTCGCCAACTTATTTAGCTTTCTAAAAAAATCAAAACTAAAATATAAAAAATTTTGTGGCTGAACTTTCATAGTTCTGTCATAGTTTGAAAATTTATGATTAATTTATAAAAGATAAAAGCTATAATTGTATAAAATTTTTAAAAAGCTTTGTGGCCAAACAATAAAGACAAACCGTTGTGTTCAACTTTTTTTAACAATAACAAAAGTTTAAGGTTTACTATTCATCACACATGTTTTAAAGTTAAAAAATCGATAATAACATAGATATGTAGTTTGAGAGGGTGCGAGCCAAACATCCGTTGCTCCTAAGTGTAACCTATTTACGTCTGATTACAATTCATTTACAACTTGTTAACGTATTTACGATCTATCAACTCATTTTGACTTGTCAACACGCTTCACTCAATTTATAACACTTGACCAGCTTATCTACTTGTCAGCACGTTTCACTTGATTTATAGCACTTGACCCCAAATCGTATTTGAGTTTTATTATTTTAAGTTCGGTTATAAGTTATATCTATACGAACCATTTTAAATAAAAATTTAAGTATAAAATAAGTTAAATAACCACTCGAAACCTACCAACGGTAACTAACGGAATTGTGATTCCATAAAAACATCATGTGTCGAATATTAAAAAACCTACGAGTAATAAAATATTGTGCATAAAACATATATACTGTTAATATATTCGAACAAAAGTTATTAAATATCCACATGGCACGTCATGACAAAACAGCTGTCAATTGAGTTTACTTTTCGTTATCCTTGAAACCTTTCAAATATATTAAATTAACAATTTACCCCTAATATGTAAAAATGCACACCAACCGTCCCCCATGTTCTCTTTTATAGCAGGATGGTTGAGTGCTATCGTAACATCTAGGATAAGATCGGTACCGAGCTAATACCTTACCGAAAATGAGTAAAATTATAAATCGAATATTGTACTAATTTTGTCGGTCTGGTTCGTATGTCAGTATAACTACCGAAATCGAAAACATGAACAACTAAGTAAAAGTATCAAAACCGAATCTACCGATACAGAAAACATGAAAACTAATACTGATAGTGGTACCGATTGTGTTCGGTCGGTATACAAGGATAGTATGAGTACTCGGGACAAAATGTTCACCTTTATTTGAGTGCTCATACCAAACAATATTGATTTATCGTAAGTTTTTATCCATCAAAGAGTCACAAACTTGTTTTTAGTTATCGGGTAAAGACTTCTAGGATGCCAACTAACATGGATCTATCACATGGTCCACAGCTAAGCACGTTTGACTGTTGCATTTTTATCTTATCAACAACAAGCACACATAAATATAGGTTGAAGAAATTTAAAGCCAAACATTTAATTTATGAGTTCAGCGTCGCATGTCATGGACAAGATGATATGCGTTTAGGATGTTATATGTTAACACCGAAAATTCCCATCATACAATATTGTTAAAACTCACATGTATATTCTTACATTGACCATGTTGTTTTCTGAGAGTCGTAAACCACTTAAATATATATCTTAAAATCTAATGGTTAACATAAATTTAAATTTTTTAGGGTGAAAAGTTGAAGCTATTATAAAAACATATAATATTTAAGGGGGGTTTATTTAAGGGGGGTTTATTTAATTTAGTGATAGTATTGGGGTGTTAAGGAAAATATCACCGCTCGATCTCGTGTCTCCTATTGCGGTGCCTCTTTGTTTATAATTACTATGTATATTTAATTTCATTGATTTCATGTATGGACACTAATTTAATGTTAACGAGCTAGGTTTTTAAAATATGTATATTGGTTTTTATTTATTTCAACTACCGTCTTATAGTTACTATCGGCTCTAACTAACGAATTGGCTGCTGACGGTTTCAACTTTTAACGTATTTGTTTCCAGCGGTCCGCGACTAACAGAATCCTAACGTCGTTAGTTTTAGGTCGCCAGAAAAACGTTTTTGGCCGGAAAACTCATTTTCCCCCGAAAACTCAACATTTTCGTCCCAAACATCTTGGTAAATTTGTATCGGACCTTTAAGAATCTTTTTCTAGTAAAAGCCCTAATTATTGAGGGCGTCGGAAACCCTAGAACCATCGTTGGAATTGGTCGATGGTGCTCAAGTGGTGGTAGTTGGTTGGCGGTGAGTCAATTGGTGATGGTTGCGGTGTTAAGGTGGTATTTTCGGGCAACAAATTTGACTTTTCCGGCCAAAAACGTTTTTCTGACGACATGAAATTAACGGCATTAGGATTTTGTTAGTCGCTAACCATTATGAACAAATACGTTAAAATTTGGGACTGTCAGTAGCCAATTCATTAGTTGGGACCAACAATGACCAAAAAGCAATAGTTGGGCTTAATAAAAACCAATATACCTAGTTTTTATATCCGGGTCGTTTATGTTAGTTCTTTATTAGTATAAAAACTCAACATTTTCGTCCCAAACATCTTGGTAAATTTGTATTGGACCTTTAGGAACCTTTATCAAGTAAAAGCCCTAATTATTGAGGGCGTCGGAAACCCTAGAACCATCGTCGGAATCGGTCGATGGTGCTCAAGTGGTGGTGGTTGGTTGGCGGTGAATCAATTGGTGATGGTTTGCGGTATTCAGGTGGTGTTTTTCGGCAACAAATTTGACTTTTCGGCCAAAAACGTTTTTCCGACGACATGAAACTAACGCCGTTAGGATTTTGTTAGTCGCGGACCATTAGGAAGAAATACGTTAAAAGTTGGGACCGTCAGTAACCAATTCATTAGTTATGACCGGCAGTGATCAAAAGGTAATAGCTGAGCTTAATAAAAACCAATATACCTAGTTTTTATATCTGGGTCTGTTTATGTTAGTTCGTTAATATTATAAAAGAATGTTCACAAAAATAAATAAACAACCATAATGGATAAATGCCTATTGTGAAACTCCACGAACGTAAAAGGAACAAGCACGTACGAAGGTAAATGAACGAATCTAATTGAATGTAAATAAATGAGTATAAATGAATGTTTATGAGCGTATACGAATGAAAGACACCCATGTTCATTTCTTTGTTAATAAAAAGAATAAAAATTTGTTCATGTTTGGTTTTTTTATTAATAAACGAACTTCTAATTGAACGGTTTACGAGTAATTTTACATGCCTCAATACATTTACATTTGAAATTTTGCTAAATGCACGGCTTTATAAGGTTTATTAAAACCATGTGTTTAGACTGTCAAACGCCCCTTTACTAGTCTAGCATGCGAATCAACTCAGTACAATTTCCACATTGATGTATCATGCAAGATCTTACACTTACAAGTTAAAAAAAGTGATAATCCTATAAAGAAATTACTTGATATTCATATAAAGAAATTACTTGAAGTAACATTAAAAAAATAAGCTCAATGTTTTAAGAAAAGAAAAAAAAATAGTAATTAATAATTACATTTGTTATTTTTGTTTAATTATATTGACATTCTACCAAAACAAAAGAAATTATTGAAAATATGTAAATTTCATACACATTCTTTCTTAGGGGATATTTAACAGCCTCTGCACCATACACCAAGTGCTAAGTTCTAAGCATGTAAAAGGCCTACATGATTAACAGATTATGAGCCAGCAAGTGCTAAGTCAGTGTTAAGTACGCTGATGTGGTGGTGAGGAGCTGGTGCGTGAGTGACAAATCGAGGGTTTCGAACACATGTGAATGGACAAATAGGTAAAACTTTCATTCGACGTTATTTAAAAATTTAATTAGTAAAATGTTTGTTGACTGATTCAGATGTGTCATTCTGATTAAACAAACACATTTAATGTTGGCTAATCCAGAAATAATTTTCTTAATGAAATTATTAGGACTCTACATAGCATAACCTTAATATTGAAACATATGTTAGGTGACCAACATTATTTTGATATTTAGATGACAAGTCCAAATTTTCAAATCAGAACATGCCAACTAATTCTTGGAAGCGTCTTCATACTAGTTTTTATGCACGAAGTACAAGTCACATTTTCAATATATATAACGGGTACCCTATGTTGTATTAACTGTTATTCCATAAATACCCCTCCCTCTAAATCCGGTACAAGTTACAACAACGTGACCAACAAACAATAACGCACAACATAACATTATTTAAGTGTCTCCAACCAACAGGATTTGTTCCTAGATCACCGCAGGTTATTATAACATGGGAAGATCCTGCTTCAACATCATTTCTTGTGGATGTCTCAATCAATCTAAAGACAAGGATGATATCAATGTTTCCCAGGTATATATAACACATGTCTTGTCTCATTGTCTGTGTTTTTCTACTCTGTTCCATATATTTCGTTATACCCGCAATTCGTTAGCTCGTTTAATTCTGTTTCAATATCGAATTCGCTGGCGTTGATTGATCCGGAGTTCGTGTTTGACTTGTAATATTGATTTGTGTTAGGTAGCTGATTAAGTTGAACAGTTTGAATTTGATCTTGATTGAATTATTGAATATTGTGATATTGGATTCATGTTTGGTGCTAGATTTAATTAATTTAATCCACTTTTGTTGCAAATAATAATGTATATATGATGGAAATTTAATTATTTGAACTTTTGTAAACTATTGATGAAAGAGATCTAGTAAGGTACTTTGACTTTATGCTTTTGATCATTTAATGATATCAATAATATTATTGGTGATAAGTTTCTCTAGCAGAGGTCTCAGGTTTAAATCCAGCTTTCAGCTTTTAACTGTTGTGTTTTACGTGACCTTATTGGTCGGTAGTGTAGTGGTGGGTCTCGTGATTATTTACATTTATTAAGTTAGTTGATTTGTATAACGGAATTTGGATTAGGCTTCGAATGATTCTTAAACTCTTTGAACTCGTTTCAGAACAAAGGTCCCGATAAACCAGGATGGAGTTTAAGGAAAAAATCACCTAGACATGAAGCACCAAGCAACACAGTCGTTAACGAAAACATATCTTCTACTGATAATAAAGAGATCCCGGAACCAATTACCATCAGTTCCGAACCGCATATTAATTCTAACGTGTCTGAAAAAACTTCAGACGATATATTGACAAAAGAGATTCCAAATTCGGCTGCAAAACCTGTTTGTAAAGAAGACGACGCTAAACATGAACGTGCTCCTGAAAAATCTGAATCTGAATATGAATCAGCCGCTCTTGTGATCCAGGCTGCTGTTAGGAGATTCTTGGTATGTATATTTTTTTTTGTAACCGTGAGAACCAACTCACTGGACCCACTGGTGGGTCCAGTGGAAGCTGAATTTGAACCTGAGACCTCTGCTAGAGGGGAATCAGTGGACGCTGTATTTACTTCCACTATGTGTTAATGACATCTTAATTGTGTTTAAACTTTATGGTTGAGTACGATTCTCAGGCCGAGAGACAGCTGGTCAAACATAAAAATGCGGTCAAACTGCAAGCTGCAGTGCGAGGACATTTGGTCAGGAATCATGCGGTGGGAACGTTACGTTGTGTTCAAGCCATTGTCAAGATGCAAGCGCTTGTACGCGCGCGCAGAGAGAAGGTAAAAAACAGAAAACATTTTTTAAAGTTTTCTATTATTTTAGTGTATTGTTTCTGACAACTTTTGGATCAGCTCCGTATCAGAATGCCATAAAATGTTCGATTATTATTTTGTTTCAGGGAGTGCAAAACGCGGGAATTATTAACTCAAATCCGACACATGTATCCATTGAGAAGCTACTAAGTAACCGGCTTGCTCGCCAGGTAAATATTCGCGTTACAAATTTTAATTAATCGTCGGTATACTAATATTTTTTTAAATATAAAGCTACTGGAATCGACACCAAAGACGAAACAAATCAACATCAAATGCGATCCATCAAAATCCGACTCGGCTTGGAACTGGTTGGAGAGATGGATGTCTGTGTCCTCACCAGAAACCCTGCAGCCTCACACACCAGAACATCATCAGGACAAAGTTGTAAATAACACTGAAGATGAGGTCAACACGGTAATTTCCAAACCGATACCCGATAAATTAGTATCAGATACCGATTCCAACCTGATACCCGAGAATCAAGTATCGGAAACTGAACCCGAACCGATCCCCGAGAATCCAGTATCTGAAACCGAACCTGAACACGAACCGATATCCGAAAATACAGTATCAGAAACCGTGCCCGAGAATTCAATATCAGAAACCAAACCCGAACCAATACCTGAGAATCCAGTATCGGAAACCGAACCCAAACTGATACCCAAGAGTCCAGTAATGGAAACCGAACCTGAACCGATATCCGAGAATACAGTATCAGAAACTGAACCGAAACAAACAGCCAAACAGATTGGATCAAGAAAAGCAAGTAACCCAGCATTTATTGCTGCTCAGTCAAAGTTTGAGGAATTGACTTCTTCTTTGACCAACTCTTTGAAATCACCCGGGTCTGCTAAACAAGACGATGAACCCGGTTCAGGCTCCAGTTCACCCAAGAATATCGGTTCTTCGGACCCATTTAAACCAGCTGTGGCAGGTTCAGGTTCTGTTGAACCGTGTGACGACTTGGTTCACGATGGTTCACGGGTGGTTCTGACCGGCGGCTCAGAATGTGGGACTGAGCTGTCAATCACATCCACACTTGACTCGCCGGACCCGTTTGAAATTGAAAACATGAAATTCGAGGAAGCGGATACAAACATTAATTATGATAATAAAAATAATAATAATAATAATAATAACAGTAATAATAGTGATAATAATAACAATAACATAGGCGGTGCGACGCCTGAAAAACAAGTTGACCAAAAGCCCGATAACATTGAGCCCGAGCCCGAGCCCGAGCCCGAGTCAAGTCACATAACAAACCTTGAATCACAAGGAACACCATCGAGTCAACTCTCGACAGCCAGTAAGAAAACAAGAACCGATAAAAAGGTATCGGGTCAAACCCAGAAGTCATGGTCAACTAGTAAAAAGTCAAGCCCGGTAAGCTCTAGTGCGAATTCGGGCTTAAGAACTAGTTTGGACCAGTTGCCTAAAGAGTCAAAGCCCAGGAAGCAAAGGAATGTGTTTGGTTCACCAAAACATGATCATGCTGACGGTGAACAAGTGGTCCCAGGTTACATGCAGGCGACTGAGTCTGCACGAGCCAAAGCGGTTGCTAACATCTCCCCGAGGTCGAGCCCGGACTTGAAAAAGAGACAGTCGTTACCGGGCCCGGTTAACGACAGGCACGGGTCGCCTCGGATTCAGAGGTCAACGTCTCAAGCGTTACAAACCACAAAATGAAATGGTAATCAAGGTAATTTCTGACCTTATGGTATTACTGTTTTATATTATTTTTGTATAATTTATATCACTCATTGTTCTGATATGGCAGCTAACTGGACTCGAAATAAAAATCGACATTCTAAGTTATTTTTTCATTAGTTTGATATTATTCTTGTGGGTGTTGTAGAGAGGAAATGGCAGATATGAAGTTGTAAAGGAGCAAACACAGATGGGATAATATGACCCCTTTTTTTTTATCATTTTTATTTATATTTGATGAGATTGCATTGAGCAGTTTACAAACGGTTATCTTGTGTATTTGTTTGAAAAAGGTTTGGTATATTTTTTATATATTTGGTATGTATAATATTAATGATGTATAAACATGGTTTATATTATCTTCTTCAGAAGATCCTAGTTAATACTTTTAGCAAGCCAACTCTCTACTAATGGTACTAAAAGCCTAATGATCCCAAACTTAATGCTAAAATTGCGAGCATAAGCCAATGAGTATTAAGCTTTACATAAATCATTCATTAAAAGCATTCTAGATGCAGACTTGCGGTGCATAAATCAATCGCAAATAATAAAACCATAAACGTTTTAATGAACTCGACCATAACTACCATACACCAAAATGGTCTTACTTTGCCCTAACAACGTCTAACCTAAACCTAAAAGAAGTCCATTAACATCCATTAGAGAAAATAAGCTCCCCTATCAATCATAAAACAGGCATTGTCAATTTAAAAGGATTAACCATAACTCACAAATAACCAAAACAGTAGAACATGCGCATAGGGTGATAACATTCCTAAAAAGCATGAGAAGCGACTGTGAAGCGACACGCATATCTATGGCAATGGGCGGCAGCACATATTAATGACAATGGGCGAGTCGGACCAAAACCATAAAACTTTGATGCATATGTCTATGACAAAGGGCGAGTCCAACTAAAACCATAAAACTTTGACGCCGAAGACCCATAGATTAAGCAATAAAAAGAAACAGCAATTGTAACATTGCCATTTAAAAAAGTTGGCCAACACCAACCGAAGTTTAAAGAACAAAAGTGTGTTGACCCCAAAAAGGCCATCATGCAAAAGACCAACCAACAACAAAGATGTATCAAGCAAAATTTTTAAGTTAAAGAAAAACAAAAAGACATGGTGGCATCACCACTAGCCCGAAGCAGTAGATGAGTATAGTAAAAGCAAGCACAGAGCTTATAGATTTAGCACAAAGTGCACCCTCCCATGAGACACATTTACACCAACTCTTTAAACCCAAAATTGGAGCATCTATGTACCAGTTATCTCCCTATCCATTTTCATTCTTTTTGCACTTTGTGTTTCTTGCAAGCTATTATTAACTCGTTCGTGCTGAAATACACAGTTCGCACCATGTCGACATCCCCGAGCGCTGTTGAAATAAATACACGGCTTCATACTCTTTTGTTTTACATCGCGCCCTTTCTGATTATTATTGTTATTATTATTCACTCCTTCCGGTTTTTCTCCACCGTGCTGCTGAATCAGACTCTTGTAATAATTTAAATCCTTTTTAGCCAGTGGGTTTACCTCCTGCAGTGGCGGTTGAGGAGGCTGCAGATTCGGAACTGAAACCGGAGCGGGAACAGATGCATGAACGGGAACCGGTACGGGCCCCACCCGACTCGGTGGCTGGTAATGTGTGCCGCTAGAAGACGGTGTTGAAAACGGGAGGTGAGTTGGTCGGGTGTGAACGGGTAATGGTGGGTCGGGTAAAGATATGGGTGGCGGCAATGTAGCGGGAACAGGAGGCAGTTGAGAAATTTGCTGACCGAGTTGAGAAAGTTGCTGAGTAGATGTGGACGGTGCATGGGTCGAGACTAGTTTCTCGATTAAACCAGGGTCACTTAGGAGTTTGATGAGCAAGCTTGGGTCAATTAGGTTTCCTGGAGCGGTACTTGACATGGCTGCGTTTAGAGCAGAATAGGCTGCGGTTACTACATCCGGTTCGACACCTGGGACCACGCCAGGTGGTGGTGGTGGCATACCGTTGGTTGATGATGATGATGATGTGTCGGGTGCCGTGTCTTCGTCTTCGATGGGTGTGATGGGGATGATCGGAGTGTGTTGATCGTTGTAATATGATTCATCAGTTCCCATTGTTGATGCAGGGCTGTAAAAATGGATATGTTTGCATAATCAAAAATGGGAAAATTTTGAAAAATATCATAAAAATAATAATACATATGAGAAATATTAAGACCAACTTTGGTGGAACAGCAGATGGCCGTGGATAAACTGCTTCCAGTACTCTCATCTCCCGTTGAGTTTCAACCTCCAATTCTTTGCTTTCTTCTCCAGCTGCCACTTGCCATGTAGGATCCAAAATAAACTGTGAAAATTAATATAAGATATGAAATGAAAATAGTATTAGAAATAACTTGTATAAAAGATGACGAAAATAAGCATTTTAAGAATTATACATAGACTATTATCTGAGGTGGATGTTAACACACAAAGTTAGACCGGCCCACAGTTGTCAATAGCGAATAGCGGTATATAACCACAATCTACCTATATGCTAGGTAGCAATAGCAAAAAAATAGCGCCTGCTATTTCACGTTTAAAGATAAAGTAGTAGAAAATTTTAGAACCAACAAAAACGCTATTTGACAATTGTTATCAACAGAAAGAAAACACTACCAAAATAGCTACAAAATGCTATCACTAATCACCTAAAAACACTATTTATATTAGAAAAAGATATTCTAACAGTCGCAGCCATTTATATGCTATTTGGATGCTAAACATCTTATAGCGGCATCAGGGCGCTTCGCTACATAGCCCGCTATAGCGTTCCCTACAGCCGCTATCGACAACTATATCGCATAAGAAATGAGGTTTTAATGGAAAAACTAGGGGTGGCTGGTGTATCTTAAGATAATGGAGGGTAGATTGAAATGGTTTGGACATGAGAAGAGGTGGTAGGAGACAATGCCAATCAGAGCAGTGATAACTCGATGTTACGGGAAGGAGTCAGACAAACCTAAACTTACATGGGATGAGCGGGTTAGCCGAGATTTGTTAGACTTACTTGTCTTTGAGAATATGGGAGAGGATAGAAGTTCATGGAAATTTATGATTTGGGTTAAGGAGCTTCGCCTACACCATAGTTATCAAATGTGTTAGGCGCAGTCAAGGCGCATACCCCTCGCCTAGGGCCTAGGCGCAAAAAAAGCGAGGGCCTGAGGAAAAATAAGCGCGCTTAAATAAAACATTTAAAACATATTATGTATATGAAAAATAATACTATTCTTCAAATAAAATAAACAAAAGCTATTATATAACATTTGATATCATCTAATGAGTGCCAAAAGTTCTAAAATAGTCAAGATTCAAATGTGATTCCAAAACTTGAATAACAAAATGTATCAATATAATGCCTTTTGACTTCTCCTAGATCTAAGTTTCAATAGAAACCCTTGCGTTTCTTTTGCTCAGCTTTTATGTTCTCATGTTCTTGGCATAGACAATGCCGAAACGCTCGCCTAGGAACTAGAAGCGCATTTATTGAGCCTCGCCTGAAAAATGGCCGAGGCGCAAGAAAGCGAGGGCTTTTATAACTATGGGGAAAGTCGAGGGTCTTACTGGTAGCAACCTCTCTATCCCTTGGGATAGAAGTTAGGTTGCCTACATCCCACCCTCCCTCCCTCTACCCTACCAATAGCTTTGTATCGGGTGGGAATTGTACTTGATATGGATTGTTGTTACGTAGACTATTATATCTATACTAAGAACTAATCCTCAAGAACAAACAATCATACCCAGTAAAATCCTACCCATAAAAAAGCTATTGGTAGGGTTTGGGGAGGATGAGACGTAGGCAAACCATACCTCTATCCCAAGAGATAGAGAAGTTGCTTCCAGTGAAACAAAAACACTCGGCTCCAAACACCACCTACTTACAAAGCATAATATAAAAAAATATAGTGCTAGTGATGGTTTCCAAAATGTCATGATAGAATGCTACCACCAACATACACAACATCATAGAACAACATATAGACACAATGGTAGACGACAGTTGCAAGCAAAGTCTGCCAAATGTGTCACTACCCTAAAGAAGATCCCGAACCTTAATTCTATGTCTCCACGAACTCCTATCTTGGATCATGTCCTCAAGAGGTGTAACTCTATCAAATCTTGCCTAACCCACTCATTCCAAGTTAGTTTGGGTTTGCCTCTATATTTCCTCCCCTCCACAATGAGGGTTTCCCCTACTATAACTGGCATCGTCACCTGCCTCCTCTTCACATGCCCAAACCATCACAGTCTCCTATCTTATCCAAAATACTAGCTACCTCTACTATTTCTCAAAAAAAACATCATTTCTTATCAGGTCCAACTTCGCATGGCCACACATCCACCTTAGCAACCCTCACTAAAGTCCTATTCCTTTTATTCATATTTTGATGCATCGTATACAACTTTTTGTGCCCTTTTACTTACACTCCAAGTGTACAGATTTTTTTTATTTTTTTTTTTTTGTTTACAACATTTCTTAATAAAATACATAGGTGTTTGCTTTGGTGATTGATAAAAGAATTCATTATGCTTCATATTTGTGAAAAAATTAGATTTCTGGCATCTGATGTGCGATTATATCTTTGTCCAAATTTACAATGTGAACTTTATACATTATATGTTTTCTATATTAACATCAGCGCAATAAAAGTACTTTTCTTCGTAAAACTTATATTGATATTTAATAACTAATATTACTGATATATTCATTCCAATATTTTATGTCATATCCTCATCCACCTTTTTTTGTATAAACCTCCTTTTGGTTTATAAAAACTTTTTTTAGCTTTAATAAAGTTATATTAAGCTTCAATGCATAAACATTGTAGAAAACAACTTAAAGCATTTCAAGGTATTCGCTTTTATCGTTTTCGATCAGTGTAAAACACGTGCCGCTATCCTTTTAGGCATATCACAACCATATTTCTTATGTTAAATTTCAGTAGATATTGATGCATAAGTATACATTTTAAAATAGGGTTAATATCATAAAAATTAATATCCTTTCTTATTTTTCACGAAAAAGTCCTTCAAGGCATAATTTACTATATAACAGTCCCTGCACATGCAAGAAACCACAAAAAAGTCCCCAAACACAATTTTACTATATTAAACCACACTTGTCTAGAAATCTGGAATGCATTTGTTTGTAACAATGTATTCAAAACAATGACTAATTACCCTTAAATTCGTAAAAATAATATTATATACATTCTTTTTTGCAAACAAAAAAGTTGAATACCAACTGATTAAATTTTTACACATTTAAGAGCTAACAGGTCATTATTGTAAATATTTTTTTCACAGGTAGTACTCTAGACAAGTGTAGGTACTTAATTTAACAGACTTGGGTTGAAGGATACTTTTGTAGTGGGACTTTAATATGTTAAAATTATGTTGAGGTACCTTTTTTGTAAGAAGTGAGAAAATATATAGTTTCTTATGATATGTACCTTTAAGATGTAAACGGTTTTCTGATACAATATTCGACTTAAAACATTCTTTAGCATTAACATTTCTTTGGTTAGATTATAATTCTATATAATTCAAGGCACTTGTCAAACAATCAAATTTCACCGACCCACGGTCATAGAGCAAGTTAAAAAAGATAATTTTTAGTCGATTTGGTTTTCGTTCAAAACCAAGTACTAAATCATATAGTTTTATAAAAAAACATAAATGCAGAAGTCAAATATAACTTCTATTCAAGAACAAAGCTACTTGATCAGTATCTTTCACTGCCTTAGTACCTTATTTCTGTTAAAATTACAAATTTAGATGTTCATGTTCAATAAATTTTTCAAAAAGTTACTACTGGCACTCATAGGACCCAATATCAGTCATTCAATAATTGATAGTTCTTTAAGTTTCCAATTTGTTTTTCCCAACGGGCACTCTTAGGCCTCGCCTGGGGCCTAGGCGCAAAAAAAAGCGAGGGCCTAAGGAAAAAAAAACGCACTTAAATAAAAAATAATAACTATATTATGTATATTAAAAATAATACCAATCTTCAAATAGAATAAACAAAAGCTATTATATAACATTTAATATCATCTAATTAGTACCAAAAGTTCTAAAACAGTCAAGATTCAAATGCAAGTTGGCTTCTCCTAGACCTAAGTTCCGGTAGCACTCCTTGCGTTTGTTTTGCTCGGCTTTTATCTTCGCATGTTCTTGACTTAGACAACCAAAGCGCTCGCCTAGGAACTAGACGCGCATTTATTGAGCCTTGCCTGAAAAATGGGCCTAGGTGCAAGAAACGAGGGCTTTTAGTAACTATGATCTGTACCAAAACTTATATGTGCTTTTGGAAAACTATAGAAAGATATTTTGTTTATATAAAACAACTGACAGCTAATAACTGATAATTACATTGGTTCAGAGTGGTATTTTTTTCTACAATGGCAAGTTTAAACCTGACCCATTTCAGTCAGAACACATTTTGACCCAAACCATGCACGACCCATCACCCGCCCAACCCACCCATTTTGTCAATATGACACAAACAACAAAACAGAAAACTTATGCTTACATCTAATGAGTAACTTTTTTGAAATCAAGAGTACTTGCAATCAAGATAAGAAGTAAAAAACTAGACGAAAATAACTTACTCTGGTAGGACATTTCCACTGGATGAGGGGTATTTGAGATAATTTGTTCTGCAATAAGTTTGAAGGCTGGATTCCTTCAAATCCAGGTGGCAAATTGTCATCAGAACTTGATCCCCCTGAATGCCATGACCATGAGTCCTTTGCTTGGAGATGATCTTGACCGCCCAAACCTACTTGGGATGGCGATTCATCTGATAAAAACAGCTTTACCTATTATAATACATTAGTGTTAGCCAAATTATATAAGAAATTCAGTCATTACACAACCCAAAATTTTAAATGATAAGACTGTTCTCTAGTTATTTTATGCACATAAAACAGGTCTTCCCACGTAAAGAAAATAATCACACTGAAACGTTCATTTTAAAATCTTTTGCCTTCAACATTTGTGTTTTTGAGACTAATTATAATTATCTTATTATTGTGACTTAAAGTCCCAACTATTTAGGAGTCAAATGACTAGTTTTGGACAATGAGTGTCAAACTAACTACAACAGAGCTAACTATGATAATGTAAAACCAAATGTGCTTATTTAGTTTTATTTTCATTCTACAGTCCACCATCTTTCTTCAAAAAAAAAAGCTCTTTTTGATCATTTTATCAATTAGATTGTTAGATAATGAGACTTTCCTAACACTCAAACATGATTATCTAATTATTATACCTTCAAACAACAAAAGCACATCCAAACACCATTCTATATGATCTGTTGACATCAAAGTTGATTATTGACTAATTATTTACTAGGACTTGGGGAAAAAAAAGCAAACCCTTTTGACTCTTTAAAAAGAATATTAAAAAACTGGCAGCAAATATCGATCTTCATGTTAGCAAATGTCAAAACAGAGCAGCCTTTCCCAAAGTATTCTCTATGTTCATGTTAACATCTGATCCCACTTTTTGACCTAGAGATGAATTTTAAGCTGCTACCTCAATAGTTCAGCAACATCAGGTATGCTTTTAAAGACTCATATATGCTTACTTCTACCAATAAAACTGCTAACTTGGAACCAGAGCAAAGTCCTATTTCCTAGGTTTCTTATTACATCTCCAAGCAATACCATACAATATCAATTATCCACCTTTACTTGACATAAACTCAATTCAAAAGATACCATTAGCACGACGAACCTAGTTATTTCACAAATATTTCTAAAAGAAACTTAAATTCACCAAGCTAAAACGAGTAAACATGTAACAATGCATTCATTGACTCAACAGAATCCACGTAAAACAATCATGATACATAAGTTTCAAAGAAAAGCATCAACATTCACCTCTTTTGGCGCTATAAGCATACAACCTACAAAGTTATAACTTATCATCCAACAAAATGAACACTTCCAGCAGTAAACAAATTCATTCACAGAATCACAGATAATGCATGTCAAGAAACATTACATCCTCACACATCCTAATAAAGAAATCAAATTCAACACCATTATATCATTTCAGTATTATGCATCTTTAACACAGGTTACAGTTATTAACTCATTTCATCATAAAATGTGAAGACGCAAAGCTTGATACAGCCTACAAAGTGATAACTTATCATCCAACAAAATGTTAAGTCACAAAGCATCATCAATATAACAAAAGACAATCTGAACATTTCCAGCAGCAAACAATTCAACCACAGATGATGCAAGTATTTCAATTTAGAAACCATGCATCCTCAACCAAACTAATGCATTTCAAGAACCACATATAAATTTTGATATGGGCATGTACAATTCATTCATTAACTCAACATAATTCAAGTAAAATAAGCATTGTAGATACATTTCTAATAAAATAATTATCTTTCACCTCTTTTTGGCACTATAAACATACAACCTACAAAGAGATAACTTATCATCCAACAAAATGTGAAGCCACAGAGCATCATCAACACAACCAGTAGCAATATGAAAATTTTCACTCACAGAGAATGCAAGTATTTCAATTCAGAAACCATTTCATCCTCAGCCAAACTAATGCAGGTCAAGAACCACATTTAAACTTTAACGCGAATTACCACCAGCATTACCATTTTACCACCAACATTATCATTTCAGTATTATAGATATCTAACACAGATGACAGTTATAAACTCATTTCATCAGAAAATGTGAAGTTATAAAGCATGATACAACCTACAAAGTAATGTTAAGTCACAAAACACAATATCCAACATCAAACAATTCAACCACAGATAATGCAAGTATTTTAATTCAAAAACCATTTCATCCTCAACCAAACTAATGCATGTCAAGAACCACTTTTTTTTATGTGGACACGCATAATTCATTCATTTTACTCAACACAATTCAAGTAAAATAAGCATTGCATATACATTTCTAAGAAAATCATCACCTTTCACCTCTTTTTGGCACTATAAACATACAACAAAAAGTGTGAAGCCACAGAGCATCATCAATACAACAAAAAACAATATGAACAAATTCATTCACAGATAATGCAAGTATTTCAATTCAGAAACCATTTCATCCTCAGCCAAACTAACGCATGTCAAGAACCACAATTAAACTTTAACGCGAATTAACACCAACATTATCATTTCAGTATTATACAATTATACCACAAAACACAATATCCAACAGAAGACAATTCAACCAAAGATAATGCAAGTACTTCAATTCAGAAACCATCTCATCCTCAACGAAACAAACGCGTGTCAAGAACCGCATTTAAACTATAATGCAATTCAACACCTACATTATCATTTCATTTCAACATTATAAGTTGTTATTTAACACAGATGGCAATCACTTCATCAATATAACTTTTTAACTTGTATATCATCAATATATTTAAGTCAATATAGTCAACATGCAGCTCTGTATTAGATTGCAGAAGTAACAATTAACAGTCCAACAACCGAACCGAAACCGATTTTAACCGCGTATTATGTATACCTGACACAGATTTAAATCTGAGGCCCAAGTAACTCGTTTTGATTTCTGCAACCCTCGCATGTTTACAAATGAAACAAATATTAACAATTTCGATTTGGATTACCGAAATTGATCTCGTTAATCAATCGAATTAGACCGCGTGGATGACATTAACGAATAGAAAACCCTAATTACAGTTACGTTCTAAAACCCTAGGTTGAGTAACGTGTTCGCGAAATGGAATGAATCTGACGGAGGATATTGTACGGTGATCTGGTTGAGGATTGGAGATCGGACGGCGGCCGTGGTGGCGGACGGTGGTGGCGATGGACAGAGGCTAGGTCATGAGAGAGAGAGATAATAAGATGGAGAGAGACAGATGTCGTACAACACTAACACTAGATTCAAACGCATATGTCATCCTTTAACTAACACTAAACTCTACCTTTAGTCCCTTTTATTTATTTACAAGACGAATACGACATTTATATTAGAGCATCTCCAACAGAGACTTCATTCTCATGTTCGAATGAGTGGGAGACGGACAGGTGGCGTTAGAAGGATGTCGTTTGGCTTGGAGGTTTGGCGACGTAAGTAGACAGAGGGATGGGCACATCACTCTTACGCACACACAATAATAAGTATGTAAGATGTTAAGGATGGAAATAGAGCTAGTGTTGTATAAAATTTGATGTTTTTGAAGGATAGTTGAAATGTGTGTCGGGAAAAAGAGCTAGTGTTGTCTAAAATTTGATATTTTTGAAAGATGTTTGAAATCTAATATTACGGCCGACATATTTATAAGGGTTTGGATCAAATACAAATGAAATTAGCGTGCTAAACGTGAGAATCAAGTAGAGTAATGTCACACCCCGACCAAAGGCGGCGGAACATGCCGAGGTGTAACGATTGTCCATAAGCACATGACACTAATTAAAGTGACAGTATTTAATAAACTCATTTCATTTCACAATATCGAAAATGTCACATAACAATTATCCATAAAATAACCATAAACAGGATATCACAAAATATGGCAAATTTGATATTGTTCATTTTTTACTAATATCCTAAGGTCTTTGATGTCATTTTCTTCACAATCATAAATCAACCAAGATGCAAACCTGCAACATTTCATAAAATAAAATTTGTCAACACAAAAGTTGGTGAGCAATTCATAAATTTAATCATATTAGTATATAATAAAGATAGCCACAAAACTTGAATACGAAACGATAAATAAAAGTGGTAATTTGGATAAATAGATATCGCTAAACACATTAGCGACACCTAGCTATAAGGGGATGCCAAATAGTCTAGGATTTTATAGTTATTGTTAATTGCATTACGTTAACGACACCTTGCTATAAAGAGATGCCAAATAGTCTAGGATTTTATAGTTCCACCAACCAAAAGCGAAAAACACATAGGCATATAAGCATAGAACACCAAATCGAGCAATTATTTAGGTAAAGTATACAACTACGTTTGTGGTTTAAGATTCAAATATAAAGCATTTTATTGAATAAGTATGAAATGTCACCCCCAAAATAAAAGATGGAAAATGGGGTATGAAGTACTCACCTTCAAGTAGTAAACTTGAAAGATGATAATTTGGAGATTTGTCGGAACGACGAGTTTAACACACAATGCCTAAAAAGAAAAGAAGTCTTGAATTTAGAAAGGTTGTCTTGAAGGTCTTTAAACAAAATAAATGTTGAGAAATGTAAATAATTAAAGTTCAAGGTTTAAAATGTAACTATTTAAGAATTTATAATAATAACCCTTTAAAAATGTAAGTTTGCTCGAAACCGGGTTAAAGTATCTAACCTTAATATTTACTCAACCTATGTTAAGTTATAAGGTGGGTAAAATGTAAGAATGCAAATCCCTTTAAAAATGTAAGTTTGCTCGAAACCGGGTTAAAGTATCTAACCTTAATATTTACTCAACCTATGTTAAGTAATAAGGTGGGTAAAATGCAAGAATGCAAATCCCTTTGGAATAAAGATACTAAAACGGTTTTTTTTTATCGAGTGTTCGGGTTGTCGGTTCGGGTCTTGATAATTGGTCAAACCCAAAGTCAACTTTCCAAAATATTGAATGTTATGAGATAACTCAATAAAATTTAATAAGACTTAACCAAGTATGTAGTTCCATTGTTTTAGAACTAACAACGCACGTTAAGCGAGTGTTCGGTTTTGTCGGTCCAAACTTTGTTATGAGATCAAGCTGGATCCAACATTTCCAAGTACTTAAGAAAATATTTAAAAATCAATTTGTAACTATTTTTAAAGAAATATACAAGTCTTGACGGCTAAAAAAAACACACTTGTGTGTCTTAAGCGAGTAAGAATCGGTTTAGTTCGGTTTCCATCTCACAACAAGTTCATAGATAGTTTCCACATGTCCAAACACTAAAGAACTTTTATAATAATGTACAAATAAAATACTTTAAGTTTTACAACCAAAAGTTAACAATAAAGTCTTTAAACAGAAGTTCGGTTTTCGGTTCGGATCGTGTTTTGGGTTAAGACCGAGGTA
Source organism: Bidens hawaiensis (assembly GCF_021521415.1). Classification (NCBI taxonomy): domain Eukaryota; kingdom Viridiplantae; phylum Streptophyta; class Magnoliopsida; order Asterales; family Asteraceae; genus Bidens; species Bidens hawaiensis. The sequence goes on along the minus strand of NW_027493588.1, from coordinate 92,535 downwards.
AGATTCTACAAACCCATAACCATAGAATTTGTAAAAATGACTTTAGAAACTTAGATCTAACAATAAGTATGTTTAAACAATTATTTAACAAAACTAGTAACAAAGTTCAGTTTACGGTTTAGAGCTATTTACGGTTAAACCGAAGCATAGACTCCTAAAAACCCATAACCATGGAACTTGTAAACATGACCAACAAACTAAAATAAGCAAGATTAATATGTATGAACAAGTTATATAGATGTATATATATCAAGGACACAAAGTCCTCCATGAAGCCTTGCCTTATGAGGTCCGAAACCTCACCGACCGGAATCGGAGAAGTAACTACCAAAGGTAAACAAGGGGTGTATATTATATATATGTTGCACAACCATAAACAAGTATTAATAAGGCTACATAAACTAATTAAGATGAAAGACTAAAACCTTCAATAACACCTAAGAAGATAACCTTGAATCTTTGATGTTTGAGAGAGTTTTTTTTTTTTTTGAGTTTTAGCAAGGGAAAATGAAGAGGAAAGGTGGTGTATATATAGGGTAATGTTGGTGGTCAAATATGGATGTGAGACACAAGAGTTTTCATGCAAAATGGATCAAGACAAAAACACAAAACAACAAAAATAAATAATAAATAAATAAATAAATAATAAAAATAAAAATAAAAATATGATGTTTTCAAGACCCAACAAGTGTGAAACAATATTGTAATATAAATCCATCATTTTGATTATAACATAAGCTTCGGTTTACAAATCGGGTCGGTTTACATAATAAACAAATACAAAAACGAATACAAACAAGACCCGAAATTGACGAATGTCACAAGTAATTATATTTACAAGTAGAGTAATTATGTAATTACATCATAGAGTAATTACGTAATTACTCTATGATGTAATTACATAATTACTCTACTTGTATATATAATTACTCTACTTGATTCTCATGTTTAGCACATTAATTTTATTTGTACGTTAATCCCCTATTTATAATTGTTTAAAAAATGTTGTGGATGCTATGAAGTGAAGTCTTATTTGTTACATTAACTGTTTTTTTTGTTTGTCATGTCATATAATTATGACATATATATTAAAAACCAAATACGTATCCTCTCACAAATGCTATGAAGATAAATTCTACTCACACATCCATCCGCAACAGGTTTGGAATCACATACCTAAACTCCACATCGGATTTCAATATATCAAAAGGTGTTGGGGAGATCATGTTTCATTACCGGGCAAAGAATTTAAGTTTTGTTTCCGTGGTTGTTCGTATTTCTTGCAATTCCACACATTGCGATTACTTCGATTTGTTACTTCCTAATGTTAATCAATGACTGATTTCGTGGTAACGCTTGGATGTTGTTAGTTTATTCGTTTAAGGTTTCGCATCCCACCGCAACACGACGGGCCAAAATACTAGTTATGCTTTAATAATTATCAAATCTAGTTATATCATTAACTTTTGCCTTTTTCCCGGTCTCCATTTTCGAATAAGTAGCTTATTTCACAATTTTACTCTTTATTCTATTTAAGAGATCTTTGATTTTTATAATAGTGATTTCCTTTTTCAAAGTACCATTTGAATCACTATTTTTTTTCCCTTAAAACGCTTAACAATAATTCAAGAAGGGGGCAAGGGCTTGCATAGTGGGGCTTCATCCCCAATTTGCACCAAAAACGTCCAAACACCGTTATACATAACGCGTTTTTGTTGCTTTTTAGGCATGCACATTTTTCCGGCGTCATGTAAAAAGGATGGTCAGATGACCAATCAAATCTTTCCTTTTCGGTTTTTTTTTTCATTCTTTTTTGTTATTTAATTTAAACATTATTTAATAATTACAAAGGGCTTTAACCACTACGCATAAATTTGATAAAATCTCTCGTGTTTACGTGATATTGATGTGGCATAAAAAAATATGCGTTTTTAACCCATCCACTACGGATGCCTAGACTTCTGGGAGGTAAAGTTAGGAAAACAATAAGTGGCACTGGGCCACTAGACTAAGGGTTAGGGGCCATTAAACTACGTAGGTTTTGGGTCTTGACTCTTGATATTCATATTACCTTGGGCTTGGAAGTTTTGTGGCATGCGGGCTAATATTATAAAATTACTTAATGGGCTTGGCTGGGCTTGCAGACAAATAAATATTTGTATTGAGGACCCGAGGTTATACTTAAAAAAGTAAGTTTGAAGTTTGAAAAAGTTATAATAGTGAAAACTATTGAGTTAAAAATAAAAATGACACTGAGTTATGGCTGGAGTCCGGAGACCGGAGTTCTTTAAATTTAAAGCGTAAGAGCATTCTCATTTCACTCTCTATCTTCAAACAAAAAATTACACTAAAACTTATTTTATTTTCTCTTTTCATTTCAATTAAATAATACTTCTTATACCTTTTATCATTGCTTTTTCTCTTTCCTTCACTCACAACCACTTTCAAAATTTATTAAAAAATTATATGAGATGATATACAGAAAAATCACTACATTTTTGTAAAATATAAAAACTCTTCACTTACAACACCCTGAATCACTCTCAAAATTATAAAAACACCACTCACATAATATGAGGGGTTGGATGAGAATGCTCTTAGAAAGAGAATCGTTAGAAATAAAAAATAAAAAATGATGTTGTCAAGTGTCATTTTTTTTAACGCTTCTCTACATGTCACCAAGTCTTCTTCATTAGCCAAGTGGCATTCCTTGCCATTTCCTTTCCGCTGCGGATGGTCTAAGAGCATCTGCAAGATTGAAACTCATGCCAGACATACCGAACCCAATAGACTGAAATACGACTTACATAAAACTTATCTCTCATCAACACGAATTCTCAGTGTCGGAGCCACATACAATTTACCGGGTTCGGCCGAACCCGGTCAATTTTCGGTTTTACATATAATCTATAGATACGATTTAATGATCGAACCTATTCTTTTAGGCGAGTGAACCCGGTCTCACTTTTACAAAAATATTCAAACCCATTAATTATAAAAATGGAGTTAAATAATTTTTTATAAATGAACATATTTTTACAAAATATAAGAAGTTTTTAAAAAACTATAAAAATTAGTAACAAACATTATAAATTGGCCAAAATAACCCATACATGATATATAGATTATAAAAGCCCATTGTTATTAACAGAATGGGTTAATAAGCCAACCAATTAACATTAACATAATATTTAAATAAAAATTAAATAGAAAAAAAAAGTCAAAAACGACAGTCGACCAATTTTTTTTCTATTGAGGAGGTCCAAACTATCGCCTCCTTCGCAGTTCAGGCCTGAAAACAACGACGATATAGCTTTGTTATGACAGTGATGTTCCATTTTATTTATTTGGACCGACCGGACCTATCCGGGCCCGAATACTTCGACGGTGGAAAAAATCGAACATCAAAAAATCCCTAACCCACAAACAAAAATTTCTGACTCCGCTACTACGAAGTTTCACCTCCCTCTCTCACCTCACCCCGAGTACATATGTGTGCTCTCCATCATGTAAGCCTAACTTATAAAAGCTACATTCGATTCCATTGTTAATACTTTCTTTTTCACTTTTATTCAAATACAAAGTTATAAAAGAAAAGGTAATAGATAAATACCACGTGGCACCACCCAAATTTTGAAAATCAAACTAGTGTTTGCGGGATTTTGGCACCACTTGCACTCAAGAGTCAAGTCTACAAAAGCCCAAAACTCATACCTACAAGTTCACATTTCATCAAATCAAATCAGTTATGTCCACACCAACTTATTTCATAAACCACCAGCCATCAACTCTCATCTGATCTCCGGCCACTTTCATTCCATAACTATAGCAATTCGCATTCAAGCTCCGGCAAGGTATATATTACCGTCAATTTTCGTGTTATCTTTTCGAATTTTGAGCTGAAAAATGTTCACATTTGTTTAATTTCCTTCATTATAATTTATATGATGAGTATCATTATAAAACTCTTAAATTATTTAAGAACATGAAGGAACTTATTTGATTTATTTGATTGTAGTTTATCATTTTTTATATTTATATTTACGATTACAATTATGGGAATTAGTTTTTACACATATCTAAATTTTTTTCACATATATATGTGAGTTTGTTATTACATAAATTTAACACATATGTAAACTTGTGATATATGTTATAAAAATTTATATGTAAAATATGATAAAACTAGTTTCAAATAATGTTAATATATGAAAAAAAAAATTAAAAAAAAAATGTTTGGTTTTTAAGAGTTCCTATAAGTTATTAACTTTTTTGGAGTTCTGAAATAATAATAACCCTTAATTTATAAGCATGTTTTACACTAATCGCACGAATGAACTATTCGTAAAACGTTGAAGAATGTTTGTGCTTATGTGGCTTGTTTTATGTTCCTATGGTTTGGTTTTCATTTTACATGCTATTAAAAACCGAAAAACCGAACCATAACGAATTTACAGATATTCATATTTATTTTTTATTTTAAGAAATTTATATGAATTTAATAAATATGAAACTTATATTTTTTAACACAAATGTCAATTAATTATTAATTAACAAAATGATTTATGCCAAATTAATAAAGCTTTTCTTTCGGTCCAAAATTTTCAAGTTCAAATGACAAAACCCGACCGAAGCCAAGTTGAAAACTCAAACAGAACGAGTTTCAAGAACCAAAATTTAGGTTTGTAGTTCAGCTTTCACAAAATCGGTACCCATCGATTTGGTGTGCATTAAACGTTTGTATGTCTGATTGTTGTTGAAACTTAAAAGTTGAAACCACAGGTTTGGTGTGCATTAAACGTTGCACTTTTTTATTATGCATTTACGTACACAAATCAGCAATGACTTTAATATTTTTGTGTTACACATGATTTAATAGTACAATGATTTTAATAATTTTTTGCAGGTTATAGGGCCGGTTGATGTTATGTTGCCTGTAACGTACTCAAGCTGCAGCTCCATTGTTGACGGAACAACGTCGTCATTGGAACAAACACGACAGAGCAAAAGCAGGTTCACTAGTAAGCCTTCATGGCTCCTTCTAACGATTTCTGGTGAGGGACCTTTGTTTTACATTATATCTAACTTGTTACGTTTGAATTAAGCGATTGTGATTTTGTGCTTTTTCTTTTTATTATTTTCTTTCTTGGAAACTGGATTTCAAATAGATTATTAAATATTTAGATGTCAAAAGTAGATTTGGTTCACATGCTAAGTTTAAAAACTATACACACTTGCTATTTCAGTTTTTCCACTCGTTTATTTCTTATCTATAGTATATAAACGAAAACCCTAAAATCCTATGTGTCGTAATGTGGTCGCTCCCCCTTTTATGGAAGTCAACAGATTGCTTGATTTTTAAATGGAGGCCATTTATTGATTTAACCCAAATTCATGGGTATGAGTCTAATCAAAACCATATGGCTCTTAAACGGGTTATAACATCCCATTAAATTAAAAATTAATCTTACCAATTATTTGATATGAAAATCTTATAAGATAGGGATATACTAAAATTTAATATCCAATTTAAAAAGAAAAAGATATTATTTATAATTAATAAACAATTTTACAGTCAAAAACATAAGCGGGTCATGGGTCATCAAATTCAGATAGTTTTTAAACAGGTTATAACATATAATTTATTTATGAAACTCTTTCATCATTAAACCCTAAGTATATTATTAACTTTCTTACAATAAAGAAAATTAAAATCCAAAAAATAAATACTAAAAAACGAAAAAATGTAAAACAATCATTATCTCAAGCCATCAGATTGCTTTATTTGTAAATGAAGGCTTCTCACACATTTGACCCGAATTCACGAGTAAAGGTCCCACCAAACCCAGATAGCTCTTAAACTGTTATAACATCTCTTTATATAAAAAACAATCACACCAAATATTTGATATTGAAAATCCTATAAAATAGAAATATGCTAAAAATTAATATCCTATTTTATTTAAAAAAAGATATTACTTATAATTAATAAACAATTTTGTAATAAATAAAATAAACGGGTAATGGGTATCACCAAACCTAGATAGCTTTTAAACTGGATTATAACATATTATATATTTGCGAAACCATTTCATCATCAAACCTCAAGTATATTAATTATTAAATTTCTTACAATAAATAAAATTAAAATCCAAATATACATATATAAATATTAAAAACGAATAATGTATAACAATCCCCGTAATACGGGGGATAAAATCTAGTTAATAATAAAGTTTTAATATTAATATGCATTTTAATAAATTACAATTACGTCATATATGTTTGGGTCACTGGAGATTATATCATTTAACTTCAATTACACTGAACGTCCATAGTTACACTTTGGTCGTTTCCACCAACAAATGTGAGATTTTCAGTTAATTATTTTTTGTAAAAATGACCATTATATCCTTATTGCTAGAAAACCGTTATAATATTTTAAATCGGTCTCGTGTTCTGTTTTGGTAGTTTGATCATTTTAACTAAAACTTAACAAAAAAATTTATCTTCTGTTAGCGAAAATGAATAACGAAAAGTGTTACATGTAAACTTCATTAAGGTTTAGTGTAGTTGTTAAAGTTAAAGAACATAATTTGCAAGTGACCCTAGAATGAAGAACTTAAAAGAGTATTCATTTAATAGATTTCTATTTTACAATATCATATATCCAACAACCTTTTTTTCGTGATAACAATTACTATCTAGAATTTATTGTCTCAAAAGTGGGCCATTTGCTCTGTTTTGAGAAGCATCCAATGCTTTTAAAAATAGTTCAATGCGTCCCATAAAACGCAAATATATGGTGCACTGCATTAACTCATAAGAAAATAGTTGAATGTTTTTTTTTTCTTCTTCTTAAAATCCAAACAAATCACGTGACAATCAACGGCTATGATTTCCAGTAGCAAGCATCATTTCATCATGTGTCATGTTACTAAGGACAACATGTTTTTTATTAGATACATATATACATAAGAAACCTTACCAGAAAACTCACGGGATATGTTATCCTACATTATTATCTATGTATATAATGCATGACCCATATATGGTTTATCGTGTTAACAAGTAGAGTTAAGCATGTTTATTTATAGACAACTATTATTCTATTAAGGGTGTAAATGAGCCTGAACAAAACTCGTGAGGAGTTTTTAACCTTACGTTCGGCTCATTTGTAATTTATTAATTAATTTACAATTTTATGTTAATTTATCAAATAAAAATTATACACCTACTAACTTGCAAGCCTAGTTGAGCTAGATAATTAAGTAATGCTTTTATCTTAAACTCGTTTTCTAAATTAGCTTCAACTTGAGCTCATTTAAACTTTGGGTAGTTGAGTTTTAGATGATATAATTTTTGGTAGCTTATTAGTGAGTCCTGTTTTATACCATGTAATAACATATTTTTTTTTAATCTTTAAAGATCTTTTGGATTACATATGAAACTCAATAATCATTTTTATTTAAAGAAGTATTAAAACTTAGACAATCGTGCACGGTAATATTCCGACGCCGAAGAACTGTAACTTTTTTTTAGTAGAATCGGATTTGTCATTCAAAAATGGTTTGCGACGCAGTTTACTGTCCGCTTACCCACATCTTTATAATTGGATCATTTTGTGAAATTATATTACATGAACTTTTTAATGAAAAAAAGAAAAACACTTATGATTGAGATTCACCCATGATATGAACGTATGAGATGTTGGAAAAGACAATTATACTTTTAGCTGCAGAGGAGAATCTTTTATGTATGGAATTTGGTTTTGATTTTGAAATAGATTTGGGAGGGAGTTGTGTCCTAAGATTGTACCCAAGATTGTGTTTTACGTACGGTCACTTTCATCTTTGTATTGTTTATTATTTTCATTTCAATTCCAATAATTAAATCAAACGGACCTGTCCATCATAAGTTATGGACCATCAAAGTCACGAGTTTAGATTTATTGTTTTAAAACCGATTATTTTATAATGTCCGTGCGCTCTTTTTTTCATAACATTTAATTATACTATAAAAATTATCTTGTAACAAATTAGACTGGACGACGCATTAATATCAACCGACCCATAAAAACTGTCTTTTTTTTTTCTTAGCATGTCTAACGAATAACGATACCAAATAGATGGTACATTTAGCATTAATCGTTTACAAATATGCATGCCATTGGTGAATTTATATTTATCACGTATTATTAAAACAGACATGGAAGATAAAATACAATCAATCAACGGGGAGTGCAAGCCGGACACATTTGGGGAACGTGCAGACTTTTATTATCGAAACCGTCCTGAACTTTTGGCCTTACTTCAAGATCTTTATAATCGCTACCTTTATTTAGCTGATCGTTACACTCGTGCACTCTCTAAACAACAACTTCAAAAACGCGTACATGAGCAAGAACAAATGTGTCACGTAAACTTTTTCGATCATGTGGAGAGTTCACTTTCTTGCCATTCTCCGCTCCATCCTCAAGAGCCTGATACCGCCGTGATTGTAATATCGGAGCTTGTTATGAAGTTTGTCGATTACCATATCGTGGTGGATGCGCTACAAAATTTGAATATGATGCAGGTAAAATATGCATTCATATGCGAATACGCATATGCAAAATAACGCTTAATACATAGTTGATTTAATTGAGAACCTAAGTATATTTTAGTAAACGAGTTGAGCCAGGCTTTAAGTTGTGAAAGCTCAAGCTTGACCTTGGCTATTTTCAAGCTTTATTTCTAAAGCTCAAGCCCGGCTTGTAAATAGATTTTCAAACTCGAGTTTGGTTGTGGCTCAACTCGTTTATTGTTTATTATACAATTTATAAACATTTGAAACATTTTTTTTATGTATTTAAAAAATTAATTTTAATATTTTTAAATATAGCATAATATCGTTAATTGGTTATTTTTATCATTTTTTTATCCATACAAAATACTATATAAATATATATTTAATATATCAAATAAAACTTAATAAATAAAGTTTGTTTAAGCTGCTGAGCCAGCTCCATAAGTTATGCTCGAGTTGTGGCTCGTCTATTAAACAAACATATTTTTAGGCTTGAACTCCAACGGCTCGAGCTCGTTTAAGCTTTGTTTGATTTGAGCTTAATTTTAGAGAGCCGATTTTGAGTAACTTACTGTCTACGGGCGGCTTGGCTCGCTTCATTCAAGTGCTTGTGCAGTTATTTTGTTTCTCTATTAAAAATTTAAAATCGGTCCTGTACTAAATGCGTGCTTGAACGTCAGGGCTTATATTATGTTTTGTGTTTGTAGGAAGAATCGAAGAAGAAGATAGAGATACAAAAAAGTTTACTAGATGTATTAGAATCAGAACGTGTGGTTTTAAGTAATGAAAACTCTAGGCTAGCATCAGAGTCATTATTCATGAAACGTAAGGCGGGCGAGCTTGCAAGATGCGTGCTACATGAACAAACAGAAGACGAAAATGCCCTTAACCTAAGTCGTAAAATTGATGATCTTCAAGGGCAAATATCCGAGTTGAAGAAAAAGAACAAAGAGTATTGTGACAAGTTGTTGAAACAAGAAATGCAAGTGAACAAAAATGAAAGAAAGAAAAACAATATAAGAAGTTTGATTATGAAAAACAACGGTGTTAGCGATGAGAGTAGTGGTAGTAATATTAGTTGGAGCGGTGAAGACGAAACAGGTTGTTCGGTGAGTAGTACAAGTAATAGTAGCACATGTACAAGTTTAGTTCAGGCGATGAAGGGTGGGAAAAAGAAGCAATGTACACGTGACGGTGATGTGGAGAAGCGGTATGGGTTGTGGGACCGGGTGAAGAAGTTTGATTTGTTTATGTGTGGACATCGTCTTGATGCTACATGCTGATATGAATAGGTGATTTGTATTGATTAATTAATTTGACACAATTAACGTTTTTATTTTTTGTTCAATTACTATCATTAATGGGCTTGTTAAATGATGATGTGAGTTTAAAATTGGGCTTGTATAGGTCTGGTTTTAAATTAAGTAGGGCCATTGGGCCTGATCCAGCTCATATCTCGAACCGGTTTTTCCCAAACGCGATGCTGACTTCGTAAACCCAAACCAGTCAGATGGTTTTAGTTAACAAGTTATGTTTTTCTTTCTCCGTTTAAAAAAGATTACACTACCATACTCAGTCTGGGAAAACAAAAACAAATAAACTAATAATAATGATAAATAATAAGATTATGGTTCGATCAACTCAAAAACCCAAACTTTTGCCATCAAATCCATATTTTGCTTCATATTGCCATCCATTCAATGTTTGATTGTATCATCCATTGTTTGCTTAATTGTGATTGTTAGGATTATGCGATTGTAGTTCTTGGTTCATGGAATGATCTATTAGATAATAGTATCATATTAGGGTTTATTAGTAAAAGCCCACAGGCTCATTAGGTTACTTAGGGTTTTGTTATGATGTCTATATATTGTAACTCGATCCTTCAATATTCAAACCAATATTTTATCATTATCTAACAATAATCAGTTTCTTGTAATGTCACCGCTAATGCTTCAATTTTTTGGATAACATTAATGTGAGACAGGTTTCATTGGATTAAAATCGAGCGAAAAATACAAGTGTTAGATAGGATACTTTGCGTAGATTTGATTGTAGTTGGGCATATAATTAGCCTTCTTCGCACTATTTTTCACACGCATCTATATGTGGCGGTGGCTCAAGTCCCTTCCTAGAGTTTTCAATTTTATCTTGATAAATTACCGTAAAAAAATTGGCACATTGTTACGTATCTAAAGGATGTGCAGATGATATTGGTTTGTTAATGGGCTTGTATTACTCTGGCTACACTCATACAACATCGCTTCCATATGGTCGGAGCTTCATTAGGGCCAAAAGGGGCCTTGGCTCCTCTATTGTTAGGCTTAGAAGTGTAAGTTTACCCATTACTTTTCAATAAAATTGTTTTTATTTGGTTAGCCAAAAGCCCCAACTAAACATATGTTTTCCGAATATCCCTCCCCCCACCCCCCAAACCAATTTAAATGTTTAAGATTCGTCACTAATCGCTTTTCCAAAATCCTCTCCCATTGTCAGTTGTCACGGTCTCTTCCCTCACACAAAATTCACTAAAAATCTGGAAATAAATCTATTAAAATCACGCGCCTAAATATCCTTTTTACGTAACAAGATGTAGAGGTGCACAAATCGGGTTTTTCTAGTACCCCGTTCCGGGAATGGAACCGTCGAAACCGGGTTTGAGATGATCGGGTATTGAAAAAACGGGTATTAGTCATACCCGGGTCAGGTTCGGGTCCGAGTATTGTCTCTAAAAACCATACCCTATGCACTGGGTTCGGGTCAGGTATAGAACCGGGTATTCTAAAACCGATTATTTGAATACCTTTTTTTCAGGTATTGAAAACAACCGTATTTCTGGTTTTTTCAGGTATATTTCCGTTATAGATTGGGTTTTTTTAAGGGGCTACACTTTCTTGGGGTATTTTTTCGATATTTTTAGGTATTTTTCGGATAATTACGGGTATAGATTGGGTATTTGAAATACCTAGTTTCAATTATTGGAAAAACTAATGGAACCGGTTTCGTTTTCAGGTACTACCGGGTATAAATCGGGTCTGGTTCCGGGTACAAGTTTTAGTACTGAAATGCATACCTTATCCGTACCCAACAGGTATGGGATCGTGTAAGGCCCCGAACCCGGTAGCCCTACTTTCGCGTCGGATTTACTCATAAACACAGTTCTTACAAATCAGAGTTCATTAAAACTTTCGCGGAATATAAAAACTTTCATGAAACGTTACAGCAATCCAAAACTTGTCTTAATTAAACATTCTTGTCTTTCAAAATAAACGTCAATTACATTAAAACATTTTGAGTCTTCGGATGCCAGTCTCCTATTCGCCCACCATGTGCCCGCTCAAGCTAGCTGTCTCATTCTACTCACCTGCGTGCATACTAAAAGTCAGCTACGCTGAGTGAGTTCTAGTTAATCAAGCAACTTATCATACAACCACTACATACAATATATACGTATCCGAAGACACATAGTCCACAGTCTAACATGCCATTGCTTAACCACTTAATTACCCCTATAGCTTAGCCTCTTAATTACCCCTACAGCATAGCCACTTATGCCACTTTATGCCACTTGATGCCACTTTAATAACGAATATCGTTATGCCACTTTGCCACTTTAATAACGAAGACACGTATAGGCTTACCCTACCACGTACTATCGTCATGCCACTAACACTCTTACTAGACTCTGCCACTTCTATCACAATCTACCCCTACTTGTCTACAGCACACTTTATATCAATACAATATTTACATAATAAGCAAGTCACATCATAGAATACATACACACTAACAACCACTTGACAATCACTATCCTTGGCGATACGTGCAATATCCGAAGATCGTTCACGTACCGACAAGCATTACATAATAGCTACTCGTATAACATCTATACACTTACCACTTAAGGTAAGTGTATTCACACGTTCACATCTAACCTGCTTACCTTACCACTTAGCCTCTTATTTGCACCTACCACCTTGCCACTTTAATAACGTATAACGTTATGCCACTTTGCCACTTTAATAACGTATAACGTTATGCCACTTTAATAACGTATATGCCACTTTGCCACTTTAATAACGTATAACGTTATGCCACTTTGCCACTTTAATAACATAAAACGTTATGCCACTTTGCCACTTTAATAACGAATGCACGTATAGGCTTACCCTACCACGTACTATCGTTATGCCACTAACACTCTTACGAGACTCTTGCCACTTCTAACACGCTCTACCTCTACTTGTCTACAACACGCTTCATATCATTTACATAATAAGCAAGTCACATCAACAATCATACACACATAATAACGATGGCACGTACAGGCTTTCCCTATCACGCGCTCACGTTATGCCACTAACACCCTTACTGGACTCTTGCCACTTTTAACACACTCTACCTCTACCTGCCTATATCACACTTCATATCAGTTCGGTATTTACGTAATAAACAAGTCACATCATAACATTCATACACACTATCAACCACTTGGAATTTACTATCCTTGGCGATATGTGCAATATCCGAAGATCGTTCACGTACCGACAAGCATTATAAAACATATACTTCGTATAACATCTATAGCATACACTTACCACCTAAGGTAAGTGTATTCACACTTCACATCGAGTATGCACACAGCCCCGAAAACATAACAAGGAATGGGGCTAGAAACTCACCTGAACTCTGCTTCTTCCTCCGATAGTTGTAAATCCCTTCTTTAACTGAGCTCGGCTGACTGTATAAGTTACACGTATCAATACTCGCCTGATTTAATCTGGTGGCCTAGTATTAGCTTACTTTTACTTATCTTTTTTAATCTATTTTCTAATCGAACTTGACTTTAGGCGAAGTTAAACCTTAGGCGAACTTGGCTTTAGGCGAAGTTGTCATCAGGCGAACTTAGCTTTAGGCGAAGTTGCCATCAGGCGAACTTAGCTTTAGGCGAAGTTGTCATCAGGCGAACTTAGCTTTAGGAGAAGTTATCAGTTAGGCGAACTTGGCCGTAAGCGAAGTTATCAATTAGGCGAACTTGGCCTCAGGCGAAGTTACCAGTTAGGCGAACTTGGCCGTAAGCAAAGTTATCAATTAGGCGAACTTGGCCTTAGGCGAAGTTATCGCTTTGAAGGCGAAGTTGCCCAGTTCGCGGCGAAGTTGCCCAGTCCAGCCGCTGTGTGGTTTCTATCAAGCATTTTGGCGATTTTAACACCCTTGTTATGGTTCAACATCACCCACTACGTTCCCCAACCGTTTTCGGTCGTTTATACACTATAAAGCTTGGATCTTTAAACTTCAAAGATCAAGAATCATACCTTTTTGAGCTTGTTTGGATCTCGTTTAACTTGTTTAATCACAACTAATCGCTCACCCTCTCTCGGATCTTGTTCGTTCCTCTCCTCGGCCGCCGGCGGTGTATGTGGTGTGTGTGTTTTGGGTGTGTGTAAAGATATGGATAAATGGATGGAATGGAAAGGATTGGGGTTTAAGGGGGTATTTATACTCCCTCAAGCCCATGGACCGAAGGCCCATATTTCCTTTTGGTCCATATCCAAACCCATCTAATTATCCTACTAAGTCTTCATATTATGCTGTTCCACTAACTCGTTTATTTCACCCGACAAAATAATATATTAAATATTACTTAGAAATTTCGGGATGTTACAGATCGGGTATTAAAAACCCAGGTATAAAAAAAACCGATTCCGGATTTTTTTCAGGTACGGTTTCAGGTTTGGGTTTTTCTTTTTTTCTTTTTTTTTGCACAAGAGGGTTAAAAAGTTGATGTGAGTTCAGAATTGGACTTATATAGACTTGGTTTCAGATTAAGTTGGGCCATTGGGCCTGAACATCCCCATAGGCCCAGGACCCCATGTGGTGGCGTTGATAGCCGAAAGACGAGGGTACATGCACCAATCAGCCGGTATCCCGATGATTGAGTGCTATGTGCTTTATGTCCAAGGCTTGATGCAAAACTACTATCGAGCCGGGGGTCTCACCGGAAGCAGCCTCTCTATCCCTATGGGGTAGAGGTAAGGCTGTCTACATCTTACCCTCCTCAGACCCTAACATAGCTTTGCTATTGGTGGGATATACTGAGTACGATGATGACGATGATGATTCTTTTCTCCAATTTTTACTTTTTCTTTCCTTTCAATTTGAAGGAAAACAAATCCCACCGTTTTACTCTTCATTTCTCCTCTTTTCCCCTCTCCATCATTTCTTTTCTTTTCTTCATTGAAAACTTGTAAATACAATCATTCATATATTTACACCAATTCTTTAATAAATACAATCATTCATTTTCTTTCATTAAATTAAACTCGGAAAGACAATCATCGTTTTTTCTCTTCCATTTTCTTTTCTTTCTTCCCTTAAAAGTGAAACTCGGAAACAAAGAGTTAATCCTAACTATTATATATTCACATAAATCATTATATCTATATTAAATACGCATCTATGGTTGATGAGCTTTCTTTTTTAGTTATCAATTGGTTGCTTGATGCATGATGAATCTGATTTTGGAGAACTTTTTTCTTCCGACTTGCAGATCAAATAAAGAATATCTTATAGAGCACACATAATAACTAATTACATGTAATCTTTTAGCCATTTGTTTTACGTTAAAGGCGTGATTAAAATGGTCAATTTACATTGTAACATACAAACAACACTAAAATCTTTAATAAGTTGGTACTGGACACTGTAATGATCACAAGTGCATGCCACCGAGATACATATTCCTATTTGGATTATACATACAGGAGCTGAACGGGGAAAGTAAAAGAAACGAACATATAGAATTATATGAATTTGTCTAAACCAACCTACGTTCTTCGATGACAACTAAGTATTCTTATTATTCCGTGATAATCGATTACAACAAACTCTTCTCATTTTTTATTTCACTTTTTTCATAAATCTTTTCTAAATATATATTTAACCAATTATGTGCTAGTTTATATCTTAGCAATAAATATATCCAAATTAACATGATTGGATTAAATTACCCTTTTAGTTCATCTAATTTTTTATTTCTTGAGGATATAAACAAGAGCATCATCCACCAACCTCCACAACAATCCCACCTCTACTTACCTTATAAAGTAATATATTGTATGCAAAAGTTTAAAAGATTTTTTAATATCCTCTAGAACCGGCATGAAAAAAAATATTTCTTTTATATAAGAGTAACCAATTTCTAAATATACATAAAATATAATAAATTTAACCAATTATGTGCTTTTTTCTTTTTTCAGTTTTCTCCGAACGCCAAAATAGAACTGTTTTAACCGGTCCGGTCAACCCAAACCACCCTGATTCAGTGTAATTTCTTCAAACCATAGCCACGAAACAAACCTATCGAAACAACCCATAAAAATTCCTAATAGTATATGCAATGTAAATGAATGTACATATTCACATCATTTTCTATGGGATTTTGAGTAACTTACTGCCTATGGGCGGCTTGGCTCATTTCTTATTGGATTAGCAGCACATACAAGTGCTTGTGCAGTTATTTTGTTTCTGAAGAAACACTAATCGACCCCAGGCAGATTACGGATAATCTGGGGGTTAAATAGATGTTTCCCACGAGGGGTTAGATCCGGCAAAGATGGTTCTTCTGATAACTTGCAAAACAGACACCGTGAGCTCGTCACTGAGAATGGGGGGGGGGGGTACCTCCTTGTGACCACCCTCCGGCGTGAGAATCAGACTAGATTGCTCTTGAATATAAGTGTATATTAAGAGAATGACTAGAGCAGATATCATGTAATATATCAAGATATGAGATAAGATACAAGGTAAGATGATATACCATTCCAATGTGTTGGAGTATTTATAGCCGAAGGTAGGTTTCCAAGAAGGTACAGCCGGCTGAATAGTGTTCCTGTTCTGCCAACTGTGGGCTACGCACATGCCATGCTGGTGGTTGGTGAGTAGGCAACGGCTGATAGTGACCAGGCCGGCTGTGTACTATTCCTGTTCCACCAACTGCAGGCTATGCACGTCCTCCGACAGGTTGGTGAGTAGGCAGCGGCTAATAGTGACATACAGTACAAGAGCGTGCTGCTCGTCATACTGTTGTAAGTGAGCTGTCGTATCTTTGGTCAGATCTTTTGTCCATACCTCGTCAGGTACAGTACAAAAGATCCTCCAGTATCGTACGTACTGGCTCATTTGGGCGGGAGTATTCCCGGCTTTGCTCATTCCTTCTTCATGTGACACTGAATTATTATGAGAGCTAAGTGCCTTGTGCGTGTAGCTTTGCTGCGCAGGTAGCCTTCCCTGATGGCTTGTATCCGCAGCTGCGGGAACAGGCAGAGTACTTCACCATTGGGAGGCTTTTCCTGCGGGAACAGCTTGCGTACTGCGCGTAAGGACGTCACGTATCTGAGCATGGTGGGTCCTGCGGACCCAGTTGGTTTCTGCGCAGACGTCCTTAAAGGTGAGTCTTGCGGGTCCAACTGGGCTCTGCTGAGACCTACCTCTTCAAGTCCCCCCAGTCCAATGTTCTTTTCATGAATTTAATAAGTGAGGTGAACTTTTGGACTTAAGAAAAGGGTTTTGAAAAGGGTTTTAGTTTTAAGGGTTTCCATGGGGATTCTTCCCGCGGAAGTCTTAATGTCATGTGCAGAAATTCCCGACTTTTCTGCTTGATCTTTGGGTGTGATGCGGGTAGGTCTGTAACCTCCTCGCAAGTCAGGAGCGTTGAGTTCCACTTGTGTAGATTCTCCATGAGGTTTTGGTAGTTTTGAACATAGTGATCAATTATGTTTAAACAACCAATTCCATCTTGGAGGTTCAAACAATCTAGTTCTCGACGTTCCCGCTATGCGGGGATGTTATTCCCGTTTCCGCAAGCACTGCCCAGACGATCCTTCTTGGTTTCAATTCC
Organism: Bidens hawaiensis; assembly: GCF_021521415.1. Classification (NCBI taxonomy): domain Eukaryota; kingdom Viridiplantae; phylum Streptophyta; class Magnoliopsida; order Asterales; family Asteraceae; genus Bidens; species Bidens hawaiensis. The sequence continues at coordinate 75,068 of NW_027493588.1, read as the reverse complement.
CTGCGGAGTGCTAGGTATGTGAAGTGTTTCGCCTTGACACTGTGCCCGCACTCGTCTTATAGTTACTTTACTTCCAAGGTATTCCTGGCTTCAATTCCCTGCAGGTGCTAAGTATGTGAAGGGTTTTGCCTTAACACTGTACTCGCACCTGTCTTATAGTTACTTGGTTTCCAAGGTAAGGGGTATTTTCCCGCTTACTTTTGAATCTTTTTGAAATTCGAAGAGTTGGTGAAAGGATAAGAACAGTCCAAACTGTTGAAACGTCGTCCGACGGTTTCTTCTGACAGTGTCAGGACGTGCAGGAAGTTATGGCGACGTGACAGTATATGGTCATTCCAGGCGCTTTTTCAGGCGCGTGGGCGCGATTTTTCGGGCGCGTGGCCGCGAAATTAATGGCACGCGTCCTTTCAACAGCTGTTGCCAGCCTGCTCTTTGCCACGTGTCATAGTTTCATTCCACCTGCGATTTCTCTATCTTCCGCATTAAATTCATCGCATTAATTGCGATGAGTATATAAAGGGCGAGAGGTTGCACCTTAGTCCACACTTTCACTTCTCTCTTCATCTTCTAAACGATTTCGAGCGAATACTCACTATTCCGTCGAGCATTCTTCTGAAATCGTTTTTCTGTACATCCGAAACATGTCTTCTACCCGTGATTTTGAGGCCACTGCCGAGGAGTCTGAGTTGTTCGTCGAGAACCCGACGTCGACGTCCGAAAAGGACGACAAGAGCACTGCTGGCGAGTGCCAGTGTGCTCTTCCGGCCGACCTCTATCAGTACGTCGTCCGGAAGTTCATGCTCGAGCCGTTCGAGTCTGAGTTTCCGGAGCCACACCAGACGGTGTACGATGCCCCTAATGGCAAGATAGGGGTGTACGCTGCATTCTTCGTTTATGGGAATCTCAGGTTCCCATTGACGAAGTTTGTATACCGTGTCTTGGAGAGGCACGGTGTGCATCTGACGCAGGTACACCTGATGGCGATCGCCAAGATCCGCCACTTTGAGTGGGTGTGCCTCATTCTGGGCGTGGAGCCCCACGTTGATCGGTTGATGACTTTCTACTCCTGGAGGTGCATCCAGGGGTGGTACACCTTGGTCAATCGGATCAAGGGTTTGAAGATCTGCGCTACCGAGCGCAGTCTTCGGTCGTGGAAGCGGGAATTTTTCTATATTTTCGCTCGCGTCGTCCCCCTTGCGATGACGTTTAAGAATGGGAGAGCACTCCCCGCCCTTCACGCCCTCAACTACCAGGAGGCGGAGTGGTTCGCCAAGATCTCCCGGGTCCAGACTCCGGTGTACCGCTTTGCGGAGTCTGGGATGGCGATGCTCGGGATGAGCCGGGTGTGGAAGGAGGCGTCACAGGTTCCCATCGTCCTCGAATACGGTTTGAACTCTGTCCCTTACGGTATGCTCTGTCTTCTTTGTTGATATAGGTTTTTCTTCTAACTGTTTCTTCTTTTTATTTCAGAGGGAAACGACTTGCAGTCGCTCCTGCATCCGCGGGAGGCTGATGGTCCCGCTCGGATGGGTACTCGTGCTCTCGATGAGAACGAGTTACCCATCTTGGAGCAAACGAGTGACCGGTTTGTGGAGGTCTACCCGCCAGGCCACCCCATTCTGTGCGCCACGCGGCCAGGTAAGGAGTTATTCAACCCTCGACCTCTCAATGCTGAAACCTCTGCTGGAATTCCTCTAATCTTGTCATCTTCTGATGAGGAATCCGCAGATGGTCCTCCGTTGGTGCGGAAAAAGAAGGCCACTGGCGCAAAGGGCAAGGCGAAGGTTGCCTCCACCGCCGATCCGGTTGTCCGGTCTGACTCGGAAACCCAGAGCGAGGAGGCGGCGGGGAACCCTGGTGGTAGTGAGACCACTGTTCCGGAGGTTGAGACGGCTGTCACCTCCGGGCAGCCCAGTGTGACGACGGTGAGCGGCGTGAAGAGGCCGGCTCCATCGGGTTCGTCCCCGCCTGTCAGAACCTTTAGGCTCAAGAAAACCCGTAAGTATAATCTTCCTTTACTTTTTACTGCATAGCTTTCCACCATTATACTTATATCTTCTTTGTGCAGGCGTGGATGCTACCGCATTTCAGGGTGGAGCGGGGAGGAGCACCTCCGGACCCATGACGGTAGGTTTGGTCAACCTACCTAAGGCGATGACCCAGGCGTCTGCGCCTGCTTCAGTTGGTTCAGTTGCTCACCCGGTTGAGCCAACTGTTCCAACTGTGATGACATCTCCGCCGGCTGTCAGTGCCATATTTACTGATTCATTCACTGAGCCGGCGGTGACTGTTTCTGTGGATTCTTCCGCAGCCACGGCCGCGGTTGTGAGTTCACCTCCGGTGAGTTCACCTCCGCTGGTTTCTGCCGCGGCGGCCTCCGCTATGCCTCCTCCGGCGCCGGCGACTGCGGCCGGTCCTTCAGGTATGTCCGGGGTTGGGGCGTCAAGCCAATCTCTGCCTCCTTCCCATCTGCCTGACCTCTTGGATGGATATCCGTTAGGTTCGGGTGATGGGTTTGGCGGCTACAGGCCTGTCGTCGACCCTACAGGTGCGTAGGGTTATTTTGGCCTTTATTTTATATATATATATATTTTTTTATCATCTTTTCCTAACTGCTTTTTGCTTTTGCAGTGTCGGATTCCAATGAAGTGTATGTTCCACGATGGAACATCCGCCGAGGAACAACCCTTCGGACGCCTGTAGAATGCGTCGAATGGGCGCGCCACGCCGCCCCCGCCGGTGCGCTGGGGGAAGCCATGTCCAGCTACCAGGAGGGTAGGCTGTCGAATGAATTGCGGATTCTCCTTGCCCGGATGCAGCCGCGCGTCGAGTTACTTTGTGGTGAAAACGACAAGTTAAAGACGGCGCGTAGCCTGGAAGTGACTCAGGCGCGGGCCATCCGGGAGGAGAACAAGAGGCTTGCCGCAGTGGCTGCAGAAAAGGAGAAGGCCTTCCAGGCCCTTGAAGTTGAAGTTCAGGCCCGTCTCGAGGCCCGTTCCAAGGCTGCCCAAGCTATTAATAAACAGCTTCGGCTGGCTAAGGAAACTGCACGGAACGCAACAGAGAGGGCCACCAAGGCTGAAGCTGTTGCTGAGCCTCTACGCATTGAGAATGAGGAGCTTAAAGCCAAGCTAGAGAGGCTCCAGCAGGCTCATAATGCCTTGGCTATGGAAGACGCCAAGAAGCTCCAAGAGATCTTGGACCAGAGGGGCGTGCTTGACCACACTGAGCGGAAGCTAAAGGGCGTTGAAGAGGCTGCTGCTAAGGAAGTGTTGCTTGCCAACCTTAATAAAAGTGAAGCCGAACGCGCCCGTAACCAAGCTCAAGCCGCCCTCCAGGAGGCTCTGGTTGCCAAGGAATGGCTTCTTCGAGAAGCGTTGTCTCAGGTATGCGTAATTTCATAATATTTTTACGCTTTTCTTTGTAAATAGAAAAGGTTTTGATACTTGTATTTTTTCTTGTAGGTTGTGCATCGAGTCTTCACGGACACATCATACGACGATGCCATGAGCGCAGCCCTCAACGCTTCTCATGAGGATGGGGAAAAGGCCGGCTTCCTGCTTGGTCTAGGGTTCGTTGAGAAAGGCATCCCGCCTTCCAACTTCCCTTTATATGATGTGGATACTGAAGCTGTATATGACCAAGCAGTGAACCAGTATGCCGCCTTCCCGCATCCGGTGGTGGAGAAGGTGAACGAAGTTGCTGCTGCTGATGATGGGCTAGCCATTCTAAAGACCTTCCTTGAACCGCCACAGCCAACTGATGGTGCGGGTACAAGTGGGTTTGGAGGGAGTGGTCCTGAAGCTTGAACCTTAAGATCCCTTCCCACTGTTAGGATAGGTTTACATTGTATAGATTTATATTCTTGTAGGCTGGTAGTTACCCGGCCATTCTTGTAATGAATTATGAAATATAAATCTTTGTGCGGGTAAGACCGCTACTTTCACTGGATGACTTGCTTTATAAACGTTATATGACTTGCTCATGCATACTTTAGTTTAAATTAGCAACTTTCCAAGTGTTTAGAATAAGTTAACCTTTGAACGTGGTAGATAATAGGTTGAAGTTTTGCTTCCTCCTTCGTGATTGTGCGGGTAAAACCGTCACTTGCACTTAGTAGGATGGCTAAACTTTACCTATATCTGACCTGCGTGGAGGTTTTCCTCATCTTTTCGTTAGAAATTCTAAGTGTTTAGAATAAGTTAACCTTTGAACGTGGTAGATAATAGGTTGAAGTTTTGCTTCCTCCTTCGTGATTGTGCGGGTAAAACCGTCACTTGCACTTGGTAGGATGGCTAAACTTTACCTATATCTGACCTGCGTGGAGGTTTTCCTCATCTTTTCGTTAGAAATTTTCAGTGTTTAGAATAAGTTAACCTTTGAACGTGGTAGATAATAGGTTGAAGTTTTGCTTCCTCCTTCGTGATTGTGCGGGTAAAACCGTCACTTGCACTTGGTAGGATGGCTAAACTTTACCTATATCTGACCTGCGTGGAGGTTTTCCTCATCTTTTCGTTAGAAATTTTCTAAGTATTTTGAATAGGTTAACCGTTCGACGCGTGGTTGTCAATAGGTTAGTTCGGTTTCTTCTATCATGATTTGTGCGGTTAGGACCGGCACTTTCATTTAGTGGGATCACCAAACTTTACTTATGACTGACCTGCGTGAAGGTTTGCCGTTTTTTGTGTTTATTCGGGTTTTGCGGCCATCCACACGCAACGATTTCTTTACACTTATTTATGCGGTGAAAACCGGCATCAGTGTTTTGAATAAATTAACCGTTCGACGCGCGGTTGTCAATAGGTTAGTTCGGTTTCCTCTATCATGATTTGTGCGGTTAGGACCGGCACTTTCATTTAGTGGGATGACCAAACTTTACCTATGACTGACCTGCGTGAAGGTTTGCCGTTTTTTGTGTTTATGCGGGTTTTGCCGCCTTCCACAAGCAACGACTTCCCCACTTATGTATGCGGTGAAGACCGGCATATCAGTGTGGAAAGTTCATAAGTATAAATGTAAGATCATCAGAATCAATGTTCTAAGGAGAATCATTTCCATTAGAAGTGGCTCTATGCCTTTTCTTTACAAGTTTGGAATTGATCTACATGCAAACTGTGTAATTGAGCTCCCTTTCATGTTGTTGGGATGGGAGTGCCATCGAGCCGATATGCACCTGGTTCGGGATCTCGTTGTTTACGCAATATGTAGTCTCCAACATTGAAGCTGCAATTTTATTCGTGTTTTCCCCAACTGGGGTTCTACACGCATCAGCCTGCTCAGCATTCGTTACGCCACGAGGTGTGCGAGCGTCCCATCTCTGACAAATGCTTCGACGATGTCCTTCACGTCTGTGCATTCTTCAGTGTTGTGGCCTTTTGTCCTGTGAAAGTCACAGTATTTGCTCCGATCAGCATTGTGACGATGTCGGATTATTGGAGCCTTTGTCCATGGGAGCTTCTCAGTGGCGAATATCTCGGTGACGCTTTTAGTGAGTGGCGTCCATCTGGAGTTCTGGTTCGACTGTACGTTATCCCCTCCGCCTAACCGTTGTTGCAAGCCGGATGAGGTGTCAAAGTTTACCCTTGACTGCCAAATGCCTAGCTTCCGCTTTTTGTTTAGTCGGGCGGTAAGGACGTTGTCTTCCCTTGTTTTCTGGGTGTAGAGGTTTGTGCTCTGGGGGAGATCTCTACCTAGTTGCTTCTCCGTTTCCACAAAGCGTTTAGCTGCTGTCATGATGGCATCCCATGTGGATGGCATGCCATCTTTACCCGTTAAAGTGCGGATGAGCTCTGGGTCGTTCGCGCCCTGGATGAAAGCAGCGCGAACAAGATCTTCGCTAATATTACCCAGACTTAGCTTCTTTGAGTTGAAGCGAGTGATGAAGTCTGGCAAAGATTCATCTTCCTCTCGAATGCAATTGAGGATTGTCCATTGCTCTTCGGTATACTTTCTTTGTTGGCTGAAGTGTTGGCTAAACTTCTGTTGGAAGTCTGCCCAATCGTAGATGTGGTTGACCGGTAGACGATCGAACCACGCTCTAGCTACCCCAACAAGCGTCATTTGGAACATGTAACACCACGTAGGTTCCGTCCAACTACTGACGGTTGCCCCCGCTATGAACCTGTTCAAATGATCGTCTGGATCAGATATACCATCGTAAGTGCCGATGTTGGACATCTGTTTGGCACTTTTCGGGGCGATTGCTTCCGCAATGTCCCTTGCAAATTTGGACGTTCCCGCATTTTCCGCAGTAGGTCTAAATGTTTTTGAGAAGTCCGTGGGTTTCCACCCGCGTTTTTTGGTTTGAAGGTTTCTCCAAAAATGCCTTCTCGGTTGGGAGTCCGTTTCCTTACGCTTCCCTTTCGCCCTATGACGAGGGTTTTCGTCACTATCGGATTCCTCCGAATCATCGTCCAAGTACTGTACGAATTCATCAGCCTGTTGGTGTGAACGTAAGCGTTCATCCAACTCAGCTTGGAATTCTTTTTGACGTGCTTCCGCCCACGCTTTAACTTCATCGAGTGTTTGGCGGGAGAGCCTCGTTCGTTGTCTCTCTAACTGGGTATCGGTGTATCCCAGTGAGCGATTATTTACTGCACTTGCCCCAGCTCGGGTAACTGGGGTAGTGTTCATAAAATTTACTGCACTTGCCCCGGCTTGGGTAACCGGGGTAGTGTTCGTAAAAACTGTGTAGTCGCCGGTATTCCCCCCAGTAGCTGGGGTTGTGGTTACCGGAGTTTCTTTAACCATCTTTCCAGAAGTTTTGAGAAAACTGAAAAGGATTAAGTTCTAGATTTTATGCACGGATGGCGCCAATGAAGAAACACTAATCGACCCCAGGCAGATTACGGATAATCTGGGGGTTAAATAGATGTTTCCCACGAGGGGTTAGATCCGGCAAAGATGGTTCTTCTGATAACCTGCAAAACAGACACCGTGAGCTCGTCACTGAGAACGGGGGGTACCTCCTTGTGACCATTCTCCGGCGTGAGAATTATACTAGATTGCTCTTGAATATAAGTGTATATTAAGAGAATGACTAGAGCAGATATCAGGTAATATATCAAGATATGAGATAAGATACAAGGTAAGATGACATACCATTCCAAGGTGTTGGAGTATTTATAGCCGAAGGTAGGTTTCCAAGAAGGTACAGCCGGCTGAATAGTGTTCCTGTTCTGCCAACTGTGGGCTACGCACATGCCATGCTGGTGGTTGGTGAGTAGGCAGCGGCTGATAGTGACCAGGCCGGCTGTGTACTATTCCTGTTCCACCAACTGCAGGCTATGCACGTCCTCCGACAGGTTGGTGAGTAGGCAGCGGCTAATAGTGACATACAGTACAAGAGCGTGCTGCTCGTCATACTGTTGTCAGTGAGCTGTCGTATCTTTGGTCAGATCTTTTGTCCATACCTCGTCAGGTACAGTACAAAAGATCCTCCAGTATCGTACGTACTGGCTCATTTGGGCGGGAGTATTCCCGGCTTTGCTCATTCCTTCTTCAGGTGACACTGAATTATTATGAGAGCTAAGTGCCTTGTGCGTGTAGCTTTGCTGCGCAGGTAGCCTTCCCTGATGGCTTGTATCCGCAGCTGCGGGAACAGGCAGAGTACTTCACCATTGGGAGGCTTTTCCTGCGGGAACAGCTTGCGTACTGCGCGTAAGGACGTCACGTCTCTGAGCATGGTGGGTCCTGCGGACCCAGTTGGTTTCTGCGCAGACGTCCTTAAAGGTGAGTCTTGCGGGTCCAACTGGGCTCTGCTGGGACCTACCTCTTCAGTTTCTCTATTAAAATTGGTTTTGTACTAAATGCGCTCTTGAACGTCAAGGCTTATATTATGTTTTGTGTTTGTAGGAAGAATCGAAGAAGAAGATAGAGATACAAAAAAGTTTACTAGATGTATTAGAATCAGAACGCGTGGTTTTAAGTAATGAAAACTCTAGGCTAGCATCAGAGTCATATTCATGAAACGTAAGGCGGGTGAGCTTGCAAGATGCGTGTTATATGAACAAACAGAAGACGAAAATGTCCTTAACCTAAGTCGTAAAGTTGACGATCTTCAAGGGCAAATATCCGAGTTGAAGAAAAAGAACAAAGAGTATTGTGACAAGCTGATGAAATAAGAAATGCAAGTGAACAAAAATGAAACAAAGAAAAACAATATAAGAAGTTTGATTATGAAAAACAATGGTGTTAGTGATGAGAGTAGCGGTAGTAATATTAGCTGGAGTGGTGAAGACGAAACAGGTTGTTCGGTGAGTAGTACAAGTAATAGTAGCACATGTACAAGTTTAGTTCAGGTGATGAAAGGTGGAAAAAAGAAGCAATTTACACGTGGCGGTGACGGGAAGAAGCGGTACGGTTTATTGGACCATGTGAAGAAGTTTGATTTGTTTGTGTGGACATCGTCTCGATGCTACATGCTGATATGAGTAGGTGATTTGTATTAATTAATTTAACACAATTAACTTGGGGTGCAAATGAGCCGAGCTACTCGAGATCGGCTCGTTAAAAAGCTGATTGAGCCGAGTTTAATCGAGCCCGAGCCCAAGCTCGAGCCTAAAAATAAGCTCGTTTAATAAACGAGCCCAAGCCCGAGCTTCACTTATCGAGCCCGAGCCGGCTCGCAAGCCTAAACGAGCTTGTCATTTTTATAATTTTTTAAAATATATATTTAATAATTATTAATTAATATATATAATGTTATATAAAAATAAATAGAAATAACTAAATAATATATATTATTATATACATAAAGTTATAATAGAAAAAAAATTATATACAAATAATTATAATTATATAAAAAATATTTGATATATAGTAAACGAGCCGAGCTTGAGCTTTGAAAATAGAGCTCGAATCAAGCTGAGCTCGAGCTTGAGCTCTGTGTAAGCTAAACGAGCCGAGCTCGAGCCTAGTCGAGCTCGGGCTCGACTCGACTCGTTTGCACCCCTATGATTAACGTTTTTATTTTTTGTTCATTACTATCTTTAATGGGCAAAATGATGATGTGAATTTAGAATTGGGCTTATGTAGGCCTGATTTTAAATTAAGTAGGGCCATTGGGCCTGATCCAGCTCATATCTTGAACCAGATTTTCCCAAACGCGATGCTGACTCCGTTTGACCAAACCCAAACTAGTCAGATGGTATTGGTTAACAAGTTATGTTTTTTTTTTCTGTATTTAAAAAAAGGTTACACTACCATACTCAGTCTGGGAAAACAAAAACAAATAAACTAATAATAATTATAAATAATAAGATTATGGTTCGATCAACTCGAAAACCCAACTTTTGCCATCAAATCCATATATTGCTTCATATTGCCATGCATTCAATATTTGATTGTACCATCCATAGCTTGCTTAATTATGCTTGTTGAGATTACGAGTTTGTAGTTCTTGGTTCATGGAATGTTATATAAGAGAATAGTATCATATTAGGGTTTATTAGTAAAAGCCCGCAGGCTCATTTGGTTACTTAGGGTTTTTTTTTTATGATGTCTATATATTGTAACTCAATCCTTCAATAATATTCAAACCAATATTTTATCATTATCTAAATACTCAGTTTCTTGTTGTGTCTTCACTAATGCTTCGATTTTTTGGAGAACATTAATGTGAACAAGTTTCATTGGATTAAAATCGAGCAAAAAATGCAAGTGTTAGATGGGATAATTTGCGTAGATTTGATTGTAGTTGGGCTTATAGTTAGCCTTCTTTGCGTTATTGTTTACACGTATCTCTATGTGGTGGTGGCTCAAGTCCTTTCCTAAAGTTTTCAATTTTATCTTGATATATTAATGTCAAAAAACTAGCACATTGTTACGTATCTAAAGGATGTATAGATGATATTGGTTTGTTAGTGGGCTTGTATTACTCCCGCTACAATCATACAACATCGCTTCCATATGGTCAGAGCTTCATTAGGGTCCAAAAAGGGGCCTTGGCCCCTCTGTTGTTAGGCTTAAAATGTAAGTTTACCCGTTACTTTTGAATAAAATTGTTTTTATTTGGTTGGGCTAAAAGCCCAACTAAACATATGTTTACCAAATATCCCCCCCCCCCACCCCACCAATTAAAATGTTTAAGTTTCGTTACTAATCGCTTTTTCAAAATCCTCTCCCATCTTCAATTGTCACTCACGGTCTCTTTCCTCACACAAAATTCACAAAATCTGCAAATAAATCAATTACAATAACGTGCATAAATATCCCTTTACGTAACAAGAGGGCTAAAAAGATGATGTGAGTTCAGAATTGGACTTATGGTATAGACTTGGTTTTAGATTAAGTTGGCCCATTCGGCCTGAACATCCCAATAGGCCAGGACCCATGGCCCATCCCTATAAATCCTAATAATCTTTCGCATTCTTTTCTATTCTTTTCTCCAATCTATACTTTCTCTTTCCTTTCAATTCCCACCGTTTTACTCTTCATTTCTCCTCTTTTATCCTCCTCCATCATTTCTTTTCTTTTCTTAATCGAAAACTTGGGACTACACTATTCTTCAGTGAATGCAATCCTTTATTTTCTTTTCTTAAATGAAGCTCGTGAACACAACTGCCCCTTTTTTTCCCTTTATTTTCTTTCCTTTTTTCCCTTTAAAGTGAAACTAAGGAACACAGAGTTAATCCTAACTATTATATATTTATATTAATCATTATAACGTTAAAGACACGATTAAAATGGTCAATTTGCATTGTAGCGTACAAACAACACTAAAATCTACCTATATAATAAAAGAGTGGGTTTTCAAAAACATTCCTTTTTTATAATTAACAAGGGGTCTTTAAAGTGTCACATGTCAATTCCTATTATTTTTTAATTATTTTAAATTCAAAACTCAATATCTTTCCTTTTATTGTAAAGAGAGAACTTCAATTTTGGTCCATGTGGTTTATTAAAATTATCAATTATGGTCTAATAGTTTATTTTAGGCTTTTATGGTATAATAGTTTCAATTAAATATCAAATTTATTCCACCCCATTAACGTTATCTACCAACCATTAGTTAATACAACTTTAAGGGGCTTCTTTGTACTTTTCACAAACTTTTAATTATAAGAATTTTTAGGTTTTCTACTAAATATAAGTTTTATACTTTTTGTTATGTCTTATTTTTATGGTTTCTCATATTTGTTTATATACAAATATCTATGCACTTTTTTATTTTTTTTAAATATTTTTTTTTCAAAACTAATGCTTTTATGCAAGTGTATGTTTATTTATTAATATGTAAATACTTATACTTATTTATTTATTTTTTTACTTTTTATAGCTCTAATAGTATGTTGATTTTAAAAACAAAGTATTTAGTTTTATTTTGAAGTACAATTTTAATTATAGACTTTACTAACTACAAATGACTTAAAAAAATCAATGTTCCCGCTTTTACTTCTTGATGATAAAAAAAACATATATTTTATATTGTTTTTCTTACTTTTGAAAAACAATTTTTTAATCTTAGTTCTTAATTTGCATTTACTGATGGTACATAGTTAATTTAATTTAATTTAGTTTTTGTAAACTTTGATTGGAAAATAGAGTAGGGTACAAAAATTTCGTTGCTCGGGAAAAACAATACCAACCAAGAATTAAAATTAATAAACAGATTTTCAAAAATCGTCCGTCAATTGAAAAGTAAAATAAAAAAAACAATATAAGAAATATATGCTCTTTTTACCACCGAGAAATAAAAGCAGCAAAAGTTGAGTGTTTTAAATCATTTGTAGTTAGTAGAAGTGTACAACTTACAAAGAAACTTAAAAAAAATAATATTATGTTTTTTAAATCCCGTATATTATTACCGCTATAAAAAGTAAAAATTAAAGTATTCAATTATAAATAAATATACAGTTACATAAAAGATCTGGTTTCAAAAAAAAATATTTTTAATAATAAAAAAGTATATATTTATATATAAACAGATATAATAAACCATAATAGTTAGAAAATAACAAAAAGTATAAAAGTTATATTTAGTAGAAAAAAGAAATATTCATAGGATATAAAAGTTTGTGAAAAATACAAAAAAAGCCGCTCAAAGTTGTATTAAATAACGGTTGGTGAATTACGTTAATGGATTGGACTAAAATTAATGGTTAATTTAAACTATTGTACCATAAAAGCCTAAAATAAACTATTAGACCAAAATTGATAAATTTAAGAAACCATAAGGACCAAAACCGAAGTTCTCTCTATTTTAAATTAACTATGAGTCTTCAAAGTGGCAAACGGCAAGTGAGTTTTCACCAAATTCTCCTTTTATTTTTCACCAAATTTCTTTAAAGTACCACTTGGCATTTCTTAATTATTTTTAATTACTATAATTCAATTTCAAAATCAAACTTGCGATGCCTATCATATTCATAATTCTTTTTCATCCCAATTCACACGTTTTAACCCTAACAATCACTATCTACCTATTACATTGAAATTCATCAGTATTCAAGGTAACTATCAAACCTTTGTAATATTCACATATTCAATTGTTTCACCTTCACAGATTCAATCGGGTTAACATCCTCAATCGGAGCCAATCGTGTGAAATTTGAGCCAAAACAAGGTACACCTCAGTACGTATTTACCGATTAAGCAAATAAACGCCTTTTGCATAACAAACGAACGATTAACCGAACGGGTCGGGTTATGACCCAGATATCTCGAGGGGCCATCTATAAGTGATATACGATCTATACAAGGTAAAACATTAGAAATATGGCCTTAGTTTGATAGCAAACAAGTTAAACGAAAATATGCTCGTTTAACTACCCGCTATAGATTTAAACGCAAAAGATAGTTACAAACCAAGCATTGTATCATCCGTTAAGCCGAAAAATACTTACCAAACACTTATTTGAAATGTTTTAAGCGATCCGTTAAAATATTTTTGATTTTTACAAACATATAGTATGTTTTTATAATTTTACACAAAACTAGCCGAAAAACACTTGTTTTCGCGTTGTTTAACGCACCTGATAAGTTTTTCGCGCCAAAAACCGAACCCGAACTAAATTTGGACCGGGCTTTTCGTATTTGGGCTTGAGAAACCAGATTATTGGGCCAAAACAGCCCATCATGGGCCCATGAAGGCTTCCGATCGGACAGCCCAACCCACCCCCCATTCTTTTTATAAAACTTGTTTTGGAAGCTTGTTTATCCATTTTGGTTTATAAAAACTGAGGTCCAAGCATCTGCAATCTGAAATTCCAGAAAACCTTCAAACCCTAAGGTAAAGAGCTTAAATAAGTAGCTTTTGAACTTGTTTAAACTTGTTTAATACCATAAAAACATGTCTTGGTTACTAAAAATCATTCCTAACCGTGTAAAAATTCTAAAAATGGTCCATAAACATGTTTTGATCATACACATGGTAAGGAACCTGTTTTGATAGTTTTTTTTGCCATAAACACGGATTAAAGGGTTGAAACGACGTTTTTACGGTTCAAAAGTTCGTTTTTGTGCACTAGCCGAAACCCTAAGTTAAGGGCTGTTATGTTGATGAAATATTGCTTGGTTTGTGATATAGGACTTGTACCTAGCTTTCTTAGAAGCACAAGAACCTCAAAACTTGATTAAAAATTCGGAAACGAGCCAAACCCGCTAAGATAATGCCGAAACACTCGCTTACGGGCTATTTAGGTTAAGGTTGTGATGTGCATATTGTTAGGCCTTGAAATTTTTCAGGGACATCAGGGATCATGTCAATAAGTCCCTGTTCAAATTTGGTAATTTTTCGACCATCCGAGAATATTTGGCGAATTTATTACCGAATTGGGACGTTTATTTGGGAAAAATAGCTAAAATACTTCAAAAATTATGAAATTTTTTTGGGAACTCAGATTTGATGTTTTTGATTACATATGAATTTTGGGATCATTTGGAGAAGTTTAAAGGTATTTTTATTTGCGTTCGTGTGAATTTTTATAGCCGAATTTGGGCCGAAAAGAATATCGCACGAACTTTTTACATTCTGGAATTGATACAGGTTGATTTGGGAGATGATTTTAGCATTCAGGAATTTTTGTGGAATTTTTAGAAATTGTTTGGGATAAACGGACGATTTTCAGGCGAAATATAGCTGATAAAATGAATTTTTATAAATTAAATCAGTAAATAATTCCAGAAATATTTTTATAAAAATCTACATATTTTAATTGATAAGTGGCTAAATTTTCATAATTTAATGATTAACGGTTAATTAATTATGCTAACTTGAATATTAAATAAATTCAGTTTTTATAAAATCCGGCAAGTTTGCGACTAACGAATCTGCGGGAATATCAAAACACCAAGAATGATCAAAAATCATATTTTTGAACTAATTAAGTGAAAACGAACTTTTCTATGAAAAACCTGGACAATCCGGATGGATTGTGCGCGTTTCTTCTTAAATCAAACTGAATAAACGGAAACGGGCCCCGTGGCTAATCCGAGACCCCAGTATGTGATCCTTTTTTTATAACTTAATCATTTTATTAACCAATACATTTACCCAAGCTTATTTTCCCATAACTGTTTTCTGAACGCGTAAACGAACAACTTGGCCCAGCTGGGAAAACGGGAATCTGAGCCAAGTTCGATTTTAAGTATTAAACATTGAACAATATCACAACCTAAGCCTATTGCCACTTTCTGGGCATTCCAAATATACCCAGATTAGTTATACAGCCCAGTTTAGTATTGAGATTATAATAATATTAAAACATTAATATTATTATAATATTGATTATAGGGGCTACTGATAGCAGACCGAACAAACCACGAGCTGATACAATACTGATTATCTACTAAACTGTGAGTTTCATGACCCCACTCTTTAAACAGTTTTACGAACTCTTGGGGTGAAAAACATGTTTGATTACATATACATACCTGAAACATGTATTGATGTGAATTATCTAAGGGCTAACACACGAAAGTCCCCACTAACACAGTGATTAACTTCGAGCCGGTGGCTTGTGAATAGTACTATTGGTTTGACAAACCCAAACGGAATCGGCTTGGTTGCCGTGTCACATAGCGCCGTTTGCACATGACCATATTTATACAAGCAGGCTACGTAGTGTTAGACATAGCTACCGGGGCATGTTGTGGGCAGAAAGGGGCCACAGTGGTTGATGGAGCGTGGGAAATGGATGCACGCAACACATACAGTCGAGGCTTCACTGTAGCTTAGCATAATTACATCATTTACATACATACATACTTATTTCATGATTACAAGTGCTGACTTGTGAATACTCATTACTGATTTCTTGAAACTCGTGAAACTCACCAACTCTAGTAGTTGACCCGTTTTAAACTGCTTTTCAGGTGTACCTAAATTGAAATGATTTGGTGATTTGTTATTTGCCCAAGGTGTGCGGTTGATGCTATGTGAATAGAGGCAAGGGTGTTAGTAGTAAGAATGTTTAGTTAACGAAATAGTTTTGTTTGTACCACCTAGACTGTAAAACAATGATAGAACAAAGAAATGTAATATATTGTAAATTAATTGGTAATGTTTCTTTATAAACAATGTGTTGATACTAGAGGTGTCTGTTACATTCCCGTTTTACGCTTCCGCATTGTGCTAGTCGGGGTGTGACAAATCGATTCACAGATTCAATCGACCAATCTTCTTAATGCGATTCATTTAATCTGAATCATGTAATCTAATTCACACAGTTGATTTATATGTAATTCGTTGTCTTTCAATTGAAACCATAATTCTATGATCATTATGTAACACCAATTTTTTATTTAGAGATATATTACAAATAAAATAAAGTATGTCATCAGTTATCGATAAGTATTATTTTAATAAAGACATATTATCTTTAAAAACATACTTTAAAATATCCAAAAAGCAAGTTGATATAGTACAAGATTCGATGTTTAATAGATTAACGAGTAAATGTTTTCGAATATGCAATGTTTGAATTATTTTAGTTGATTGTTTTTTGAGTACTATGGACTTTTTATTGTTTTTAAGGAGATGATGTGTTATACATTTAGCAATACTACCTTACGAATATCTCTATCTAATATTACACTACTGATGGTATATTTTTCTAAACTCTTATTTTTATTATTGATTACATAATAGTTATTTATTTATTTAGTAAAATTATCATCTTTAATTTTTTAATTTTTTTTATATAGGTATCACCAATGAGAATTTAGTCTCTACACAACAAAGATTGACCACAAATTGTAAGTTTCATTTTTTTAACTGGTTATGTTACTATCACTATTATATTATATTATATTATATTATATTATATTATATTTTTTAAAGTTTAGCTATCTTAAAGGAAAATCGAATAATAAGAAAAATGGTTTGTGAAAACAAAAAGAACCCTTCCCAAATATCTTACCAGTTTGCACATCATTATGCAACTTTATATCACCCTTATCATACAGTTAATTATAAGTAGTTTTAAATGACCAGCTTGGGTTCATATTTAGTTCAAAATAATTGTAAGTAGTTTTATTGAAATTTAATTGATATACATTAAAATTGTCTGATACGTATGTTGCGATGACTGTAATCCAAAGTCAAGTAAATATTTAGAGAATTGTAATTTATATGCTTACTTAAAGTAGTATAATTGTTTATATAATATGAACCCATTATCTATCTTATTATGTATATATATGTTTTTATTTTGTTTTATTATATTTTTGACTTTAATAAGTTGGTACGAAACACTGTCATGATGACAAGTGCATGCCACCATGATACATATTCCAATTTGGATTAAACATACGAGAGCTGAACATGGAAAGTAAAAGAAATGAACTTATGGATTTATGTGAATCTGTCTAAACTAACCTACGTTTTTGGGTGACAACCAAGTATTCTTATTATTTCGTGACGATTGATTACAACTAACTTTTTTCATTTTCTATTTCACTTTTTCCATAATCTTCTCTAAATATTCATAAATATAAATTTAACCAATTAGTGCTAGTTTAATATCTTAGCAATAAATATATCCAAATTAACATGATTGGATTAAATTCACCCTTTTATTACCTCTATTTTTTTTTAATTTCTTGGGGATGCAAACAAGAGCATCGTCCACCAACCTCCACAACAATCCCACCTCTACCGACCTTATAAAGTAATATATTGTATGCAAAAGTTTAAAGATTTTTTAATATCCTCTAGAACCGGCCGGATTTTTTTTTTATATAAGAGTAACCAATTTCTAAATATACATAAATATAAATTTAACCAATTATGTGCTTTTTTCTTTTTTTCACTTTTCTCATAAACCATTTAATATTCAAAAGGTAAAACGTTCGGTCATTTTTCCAAGCTTACCATTATACTCAACTTTAAAAAATCCAATGCTATGAATCCGTACGCCAAAATCGAACTGATTTAACCGGTCCGGTCAACCCAAACCACCCTGATTCAGTGTAATTTCTTCAAACCATAGCCACGAAACAAACCTATTGAAACAACCCATAAAAATTCCTAATAGTATATGCAATGTAAATGAATGTACATATTCACATCATTTTCTATGGGATTTTACTATTGTAGGGTCCCTATGGGTAGGGGGCGCAACTTCTTGGGGACAAGGGCGACCCCAGTCACTGCCGTTTTTTCGGTTAATAGTATAATTTCGTGATTTTTCCTGAAAAATTATATAGGTATTAAGCACATTCACTCTCGATGTATTTTTCCAAAAAACTAAAGGTTACCGCTGATCTTTTTATATATATAATACCTCATTGTTTGATTTTTTTTAATAAAACCTCACTGTTTTTATAAACAAAATTACAAAATAGTTGTCGAATAGTAAAAGCTTTGTTTTTATAAAACTCAAAATTGAAGGGGACTATTTGATCCGACATGAACCGAATCACCGACACAAACTGAATTGTTAATTAAAAAATCTTTGGGTCCGAAATTTTGATCACCCTTGTGACTAAGTCCAAGCTTCGTCACTGCCTTAAGAAATTAGGTGCCTTTGGAAAGCAACCCCTCACCAATTTGATACATGTTTATTTAATGTTGTACACACAATCATATGCCATTGACACAAATATTGGAATCTATGTACTTCTTGTCCTCTTAACTCCAAATAGCATTTCAACAACCTGTTATGTACGCTGGTGTCCTTGGAAAGCAACCCCTCATGGATTCATAACCTAACGTCCTAACATTTGTTGTGTACTTATGTTTAGGGCTAATCAAGTAAGTAATCAACATTGATGATCGAATATTAAGAACAAATGTTGTTCCCGTGTTGGGAAATCAATCGATATGCCTGTATTTGAAAATTTAGACAACAGGAAAGAGATGTATATTAGAATACACTTAGTCAAAAATTGAATTCTAATGTTGTGTTAAATACATTTGAATTAAACGAAGTTTTACGAGACATGTGTTAAATACATTTGAGTTAAACGAAGTTTTACGAGACAGAAATGGCAAGAACACCAAAGGGAAACCTTTTACCTAAGTTACATTAGTGTGAATTATGCATTCACTTTATGCCATGTCCTTCTGACTTGTGAGGTATGAGGTCCCCTTCAAGAACACAGTATTTAATTATTGACAAAAATCCATAGAAAATGACATAATGTTAGGAAAATAAAATCGAGATGATGGGTCAGTGGGAAAATATTCGAGTTTGAAGAATGATAATCCTACCATGTGCGTGATTATTATTAGTATTTTATAATAATAACATTATTATTATTATTATTATTATTATTATTATTATTATTATTATTATTATTATTATTGGCGCATTGCTCTTATTATTAATATTAATTTTAGTATTAATATTGCTTTAGTTACACTATATTTATTGTCATTACTCTAAAAATTTATTTTTAGCAATATCATTATTACTAATATTATTACTTTTATTATTACTAATAACTATACTATTAAAAGAAGACATATTGTCCACATGACATTTAATTAGAGCTTTCACATAAGATGCCAAGTGTATAAGTTTCCAATTTAATAAATTCCACATCATTATTTATTTTGGTTTAATTAACATTGTTAAAATGAAAAATATGTTGCTGATGTGAATTAAACTCACTGCCTTACTTTTAAAATGTTTGTGATTTAACAACTCAATTAAGATGAATTTATGCTAACAATCTCTTTTTCTTAATATGTATAGATTTACAACCTTCTATTTTGAATTATGTTAAAATACATATACAAATTGTTCTTACTAATCTATGTATTTTAGTAAATATGCAATTACTCATTCATTAATATTCATTATTTATTATGTAATACCTTATAATTTATAAAATATAACGTTTATTACTATTCATATAATTACATTTAATGTTTTCTATATTTTTCATCTGTATGTTATACAACACACTAACCTAGTTATTATTAAAATATTAATGTAGTTATTATAGCTATTATTACCTATAATAGTTATCGTTTTAATACCATAGTTATCATTATTTATTTATTCATTATTATAACTTAAATTGGTGTCATAAATTGATACAATACATATATGACTCTTTTTAGTTCAAAGTTTAGTTACGAGCTAAGCTAGACACGAGTCCTTTGTATTTTATATATCCAATGTTGCAATAAAAATCCATGAAAATATTTTTTATTTAGCGAACCACCTCTATGCCAAATTGCCAATGAATGATAATATTATTATTTTATTAATTGCAATAATAAATATATTTCAAACAAATTTATTATTTTTTATGTAAATGTTTAAAAAAATGGCGTCCACTTTAACCTAATTATAGATTTAATACTTTAAAATTGCAAATAAATGATTGCCAATGATTAATGATTGGATGATATAAAGAATTCCATTAATAAGTCATCAACATCGTTGAATCCAACCCACCTGCTTTCGTTAGTTCGTTAAATGCCATATCGTTGATTAAAATCGAAAAGGGTACATTAGAAAAGGTGCCATTAAACCCATAAAATAATCGAATAAGAAAACAACCCTTGATTAGTAACTTACAACTAAGGGGGGTCTTCGGCTCGTATGAATATGTAAGTTTTTGCGTACTTTTGTTTTAACACTATAAATTTAAAGAAATGAGCTACGAAACAATAAACTAAGTCGAGTTCAGTTTAAAACACTACACTCCTCATTCCATCAAATGCCATCTCAAATTACACAATTAGTTTGTTACCCATTAAATTCGACATGTATAACATAAACTTCTAATGTTTGCTTCGGCCTCAAAAGTCTATTTATGGTATAGGGTCGCAAATTTTTTACATGACGTGAAAATAACACAACAAGAATGCAACAAAAAAAATTGTAAATTTGGAACTACCATAAGTGGGTTCGGGTTAGGTTTGAATCAAGCTCATAAACATGTTTAACTAAAAAGCCAAGGTCTGGTAAAGATTGAGTTGGCAAGTTCGGTTGATCAACTTATTTTATACCGTTTTTCTTTTGTGTCTTATATACCACAATTCAATTTGGTTGAATATTTTACCCGAATTTAAAAGCCGAAATAGAAATGTGCATTAGGCTTTATGGTTTATACCTAACTATTTTACAGCCATTTGTACTTTTTTTTTGTCATAAATTTCATATTTACAATATTATTGATGTGCAAAATAGAAAAATAATAAATAACATGGGTTGTGCTTACGTAAACTCACAAATACATACTTTGGTTCGCTTTATTTGAAACAAATTATTCAGGGTGTAAATTATTCAGGTTTGATCCACCAGCTATCGAGCACGGTTCATTTAAAACTAAATCTTCAAACATACGTCGTACCGTACACACTTAGGAAAGTCCAGGGGTGGCTCGTGAGACAACAAAACAAGTTAGGGCTTAGGCCCACACTTAATTAAGGACTCCAAGTCCAAAAAAACTTTATATCTATATTATAATGGGTAAAGTAAACTTAAAGTAGTGTATTGGTGTGATGGTAGGCATGGTTGTTACTAAAGTATAGATCACGGGTTCAAAGAGTTCAAAACTTGTAACGAGCAAATTTTTTTTCTTAACAATTGCGATGAAAAGGCCACAAAATCTTGTTTCGATTCAGGCATCCACATTCGTTGAGCCAGCCCCAGGAAAGTCCCAAATCGTATATACACTTGAGTTCGATCGGTTTAGAGCATTCCCAGCCCATTCCTTACCCTATATCCATATATATATATATATATATATATATATATATATCATATAATTACACTAAAAATAATTGTTTTTCTATCTCCTGTTTAATTATTAAATAATACTTTTTATACCTTTATCATTATCTTTTCTCTTTCCTTCACTCACAATCACTTTTATAAAATATTAAAAAATTATACGGTATGAACAGTGAAACCCCAAATTTTGCTTTCCCCTATAACATTTTCTCTCTCCTCTACTCGCAACCATCATAACCATACCATATAATTTACAAATTCTCCTTACATAGTTTTAGGGAACGGGCTTAGAATGCTCTTAGTTAAACACTTGAACCGTACGGTTCACCTTCATTTTAACAATTTAGAATCGGACAAAAGAGAGCCGGAATATGAGGAAATTAGCCACCACTTTTGAGTTGTAGAATGCAAAACTAAATAAGTATTGACGAGAAAGATTCGGTTGGTATTTGCCAGTTGGGATACTAAAGAAAAAGAGTTGAAAAGAATCTTTATTATTTTTTTCATTTTAAATATATATATATTTAATAAATATATGTTTAAACAGGGTGTCCAGACTATAAAGGTGTGGTGGTGTCATGTACTAGAAATGGAATATGATGTAGGGATTCGCCTTCTTTCGGTCTTATAAAATTCTCAACGTATGGGGCGTGCGTTCATCATCTTCTGTCTATAATATGTATATATATTTGTTCATATTATAATAAAAGTGTTGCTAGTATCAGTGACGGATCTAGACAGAAATCTTAGGGGTAACGTTTAAATTTTTTTTTAGCGTATTTCATACAATGTAAAAAGAATCTTTTTTTTACCGAATTTTATACCGTATTTCATATAATAACCTATTTTTAACTTCTTGTTAGACATATATCATCATTTTATTGGAAATGTTCGTTTAAAAACATTGCTAATAAGACGTCGTCATCTTCCAAGTTCCCTTTCTTTTAAAAGAAACAAAATTTAACTCTAAATCCCGAATCAATTCCATTTTACTTTATCTAAATATCCAATAAACCATAATCAATTATTCAAATATTCAGTTGCCAACAAACAAATCCAAATTAACAATTTGTATAAACAAATTGGCAATTACAATTTTAGATCAAAGTTGAAGAATACATAAAGTGAACACGTAGAAGTCGAACTGTTGAAGAGGAACTGAGGGAACACTGGTCGTCGGCGACTCGGCTATAGCGTGGAGGTCCGGTGACCAGAGGAGGGCGGCATGGGGTGGAAGCAACGTGGGTGGACAATGGCTGAATGAAACTTTCTTTTGTTAAAGTCCGGCCTAGTCCAAGTGTATGGGAACAACAAACAATGGTTTTATTTGATTTGAGCTTTATTTTGGTTGGATTTTAAACTTAAATTAGGTGTTAATTGGTTTTAGCTTTGAGCTTTAAACATATAAGGGTCACGTTATACTTTTTCAAGGGTAGCAAAATACGAAAATTGACTAAATAAAAATTTACACCATCGACGAAAAATTGAGAGGTAGTAGATGTTACCCCTAGTTAATAGCTATGTCCGCCCATGGCTAGTATCTTTTGGTTTAATTTCAATATAAAGAAATTTTTATAATTTTGAGTAGCATTTATATTTTGTAGTTCATACTCTTTAGAATTTGTCTACGTGGTAGTTGAAGAAACGTGGATCGACTCACTGGTAGACGATCTACTTTCCTCGGGTGTGATTATGCTATTTCACCGATGGTTTCTCTTGGATCTGGGTTCTTCCACCTACAAAATGAACAGCACCGTAAACTTACCCCTCAGAAAGGGACAGAGAGGTCCACTTTGGGGTAACCCTCCGGTGTGAGAATAAGTATTTGTGGGAGAAGATAATAATATGTGAGAGTAAGGAATTTAGAGTGTATTGCTTAATAGCTGAATACTCTGTGATTGTATGTTGTCAGGTGATATTTGATGATGCTTCCTTGTGGAGTTGATGCTGTATTTATAGTGCTAGGGTTTCCACTGATTAGGCTCAGCCTTGTTGGCCTCCTCCAATTGCTCTGCGCCACGTGTCCTCTGGGACACCTGGTGCTTTCTCATTGGTTGTAATCACGTGGTAGCACATGTGTCATGCTGAGTTGTCCACCTTTCATTTGGCAGCTGTCAACATCAGCGTATTCTTATTCCTTAAAAAGATACCTTCTGGAAGGTTGTCTGACGTGCACAATCAAGGTTGCCCTAATCCTGATTTGGATAAGGATGAGGTTGATTATGTGCATGTGTGATATGCGCCAATCCTGAGGATGCGCGAGGTCTTCTCTTTATTCTCACGCGCAGATGTTTCATGCGCAGATGTGATATGCGCCGCGCGCATATGTGATATGCGTGAGCATATGTGATGCGCGAGCATATGTGTGCCTGGGCATATGATGCCTGAGCATGTGTGGTGCCTGGGCATATGATGCCTGAGCATGTGTGGTGCCTGGGCATATGATGCCTGAGCATGTGATGCATGAACATATGTGATATGCGTGAGCATATGTGATATGCGCCATGCGCGTAGGTTTTGGCTTTGTGCCTTCATAATGTCTTGATTTCAAGCTTCTTGTCTATATCTTGTGGGTTGACCCGCCTTGCTCGATGTTGAGGCGGGTACATACCTCTTCAAGCCCCCCCAGTCTAATGTGTGTCTTGTCTCGCGCTAGCGAGGCAAGATAGATATTAGACTTAACAGTTTGTTCTTTTAGTAGGGGTTTGTCTTTTTCTTCTTATTAGTCATCGTTGCGCGAAATTCTATCCTTTTTGGTGCATACGAATCGTCCCTGTACGTGGTTTGTTGTTGCTGACGTGGGTCAGTGATGGAGACGTGTCAGATCTTTCGTGTGCTCGAGGTGCTACAGTTGCCTTTCGTGTCCCCTCACATGCTGTCAGGGACACGTGTCGCGCTCGCGTTGGTCCGTTCCTGCGAGTGGCGGCGCGTGAACTCTGGCAACAACTGTATTATTTCTTTTCGTGTCCCCTCACACAGTGTCAGGGACACGTGTCGCGCTCGCGTTGGCTCACACCTGCGAGTGGTGGCGCGTGAAGTCCGATCAGCACGAATTTTTCTCTCTCCTGGGCCTATAAAAGCCAGCCCTTAGAGTTTTTTTTTTATCCTTCATCTTCTTGTTTATTCTTCTGAGCTTTTCTTTCTTTCCTTGTATTCCGATTATCTTTGTTCTGCTTCCAGCTATCTGTTCTTCAGAAGTTTCCCCTGTTCGATTTTACAATTGTATGTCTGATAGTTCAGACAACACAATCTCCCCCATCCATTGCCGTAGAAAATCGTTAGTAATGTCTACATTGAAGAAGACCGGCAAGGGGAAGAAGGCTGCTGAGGGCTCATCGGAGGAGGTAGGGAGGACCAAGGCCGTGAAGAGGTGGAATGAAATCCCCTGCAAACTGAGGCAGGCGGATCTTGACAGCCTCATCGCCTCTCAGGGTTTTCCCCCCCTGTTTGGCTGCATGTTGCCTGGGTCCGGGCAAACGGCGGCGGACCCGCCTGCCGGCTATATATCCCTATATAGCCATTTTTTCACCCACTGCAACCTTCGTCTTCCGATGACAAGGTTTGTGGGTGCGGTGCTTAGGTTTTACGGGATTCATATATCCCAAGTCCATCCGTTTGGACTTGTGCGCATGACTCACTTTGAGTTCATGTGCAAATCACAGCGCGAGGAGCCCACCCCTCGGCGCTTTCAATTTTTTTATAAGCCCAAGATCCAAGATTCTTGGTTCTCCTTCGTTCCTCGCAGTCAGAAGGTGAAGTGCTCCACTGTTTCATTCAAGAGCCTTCATGACTGGTCTGAGAGGTTTTTTTATATAAGGGCTGGTGTGATCCCCATCCGTATGACCATGCGCTCGATTTCCTCTGCGCCTGCGGATGTGGGTGTCCTCAAGAACCCAACTGGCGCCTGGGTTAATAAGCTGACCGCTGAACCATCCCCCGCCAAGAACATTTGTGAGGAGGCGCTGGTGGGGGTTGGTATGAGCAAGAGGTGGGCGGACAACGCGCTTGAGCCCGTTATCCAAGTCGACGGGTTGTGTAAGTTTATCTCATTGCTTTTTTCTTTTTTTTTTTCTGCGCGAATATAATTCTTTTTGCTGATATCACTTGACTTGTTTTGTGCAGTCACCAAGGAGTATATCCATGCCGCCTATGATGAGCACATGGAGGGTGGCTCCGTCGCGCTTGGCGCTGGGGAGGTTGGTTTCCCTGATCGCTTTGATGACATGTTCATCCCTGTTGATCTGGGATTTGTCTTCGACAGCGATGCGCCTGGTAAGCCTTTGTACTTATGCATTTTCCTTTATAATACCAAATTCTGCTAACACTTCTGTTGCATGTATTGTAGATGCGCTTGAAAATTATGAGCTGGAGCTCGCGGAAGAGGAGGAGGAAGAGGAGCCGCCCCAACTAAAGCGTAAAGCTAAGGGGAAAACTGGCGCAGGGGCCAGTAAGAAACAGAAGAAGGATGATGCCCCTG
Source organism: Bidens hawaiensis (assembly GCF_021521415.1). NCBI lineage: Eukaryota > Viridiplantae > Streptophyta > Magnoliopsida > Asterales > Asteraceae > Bidens > Bidens hawaiensis. The sequence continues at coordinate 49,454 of NW_027493588.1, read as the reverse complement.
TTGTTCAGGATCCTCCTACCCAGGCGGGGGGATTTGGGAAAACCCAGGAATCTACCACCAAGGTTTCCTTGGCTTCCCTGCCTCAAAAAGTGGGCAGACCTCCTGTCCACTTGAGGTATGGTGGCGCTACCTCCTCCCTTCGCGCTACGGAAAAGGGAAGTGGCATTGCGCCTTTGACATGTATACTTTGCTTATCCTTTGCTTATCTTTTATGGTTCTATGAGCGCGATTCTTATAGAATTACTAATGAATCTTGTCTTACTCAAATGTTTGTAGAGCCGGCGACAGCGCAACAAGATGCCGAGGCTGCGCCGGAGGTCGCTTCGAAGTCCCCTGTTTTACCCTCAAAGAAGGGTAGAATGGACTTCATGGCGATGTTTGCTTCGCGAACGGAGTTGCGCCAAGGTACGTATTGCGCTCTTTTTTTCTGACTTTCTTTTAGATCAAGTCATTAACCATTTGTTGTTGTTGATTTTTTCATAGAAGCCGTAGCTGGCGTACAAGCTTCTGGCGGCACTCCTGGCGCTGGCGCCAGCGCCGCTGGCTCTGCTCCTGCTCCTGCAAGCGATGAATCTCCCCTCATTGGGATTACTAAGGAGCAGGAGGCCGTTTTGCGCGCCGACCTGGCGGCGCCGAGACCTCCCTCACCTCCTCCTGCGCACAGCCCTCCTCGCGAGACTGATTTTGACTCTAGGTCGCAGGAGAAGAGGCCTATTTCAGAGGAGGATGAGGAGGTTCATGCTGAAGACTCCTACGGCGCCCGCGCCAGCCCTGCAGCGCCACGAGGTTTCGCGGCGGAGCCTTCTCGTGGGGCTGGCGCTGACTTTTCTGCTTCATCCTCGCAGGTATAGGTTCTTTTTTGCTCCGCTGCGCGGACTTCCATCTTAATGTTTTGATGACTTAGATAATTTCTTTGTTTTTTGCAGGAAGCCGATCACACTTACCGCCCGAGATGGAATATTACTGAAGACAGCACCTTTCAGTCCATGGGTGTGTGTGCGGAATTCTGGGCTCATGCTGTGCCTCCATCTGAAAGGAGGTTCCAGTAGGACCGCGCTCGCGACGACCTGCTCAACGATCATATGTTTGCTGGGTCGGCCTTCATTGCTGCCTCCCAAGAGCTTCGCTCTGATTACGTTAAAGTACGTGATGCTCTTGCGGAAGCCAAGCAAGAGGCTAAGGTGTCTGCTTGGCATCTTTCTGATGCTCGCGAAAGAGCTGAGAAGCTCCAAGCAGAGCTCAGTGAGAACCGAGCCAGTGCCAACAGCGCCTTCGTGAAGCGCGGGCATGAGCTCCAGGCGGCGCGAGAGAAGCTACAGGCGGCGGAGGCGGACGCGTCCAAGTACGCGCGCAGAGCGCGCGACTTGGAGCTGGAGGCGGAGGCGCGTGACCAAGCTCTTGTCCAGTCTATCACTGAAAAATCATCACTGGAGAGTGAGGTTGCGCGCCTGAAGAGGGAGCTGGCGGCCGCGCAGGCAGATAAAGATGAAGCCTTGGCGACGGCAGCGTCTAGCCAGGAAGCACTTGATGCTGCGCGGGCTGAAAAAGAAGAAATCTTGGCGGAAGCAGCGTCCGACAAAGAGGAGCTGAAAAAGACTAAGGAAACTGTTGAGTTATTAAACTCTCAGGTTCCTGCCCTCGAGACGTCTGTTGCTGCCATGCGCAGGATCGCCACTGGCTAATCTCACAGGGCATGACTCGTTGCGCTTTCGCGATGAAATACTCAGACGAGTTTCAGGCCCTTGTGATGGACTGCAACGCTGCCGCGCGCTTGGTGGAGCGAGCTGAAGGGTTTACGGATGGCTATGAATATGGCATGCTGAAAAAGAACCCATCCGAGTACCCTTATCAGAGCTCCGTTGCCTGCGCGGACATGGCCGCGATGGGGGAGAAGTATATGAATACTCCCATTCCCATCCTTGCGCAGGTATTTTAGCTTTAATGAGATTACTTTGATTTATTTTCCAAGTATCTTTGTACTCATATTTTCGCTTATGATTTGCAGATATCCGCGCTTGCTGACCAGCCCGATCTCGTCGCGCTAAAGAAATTACTTGACGAGTGCGAGGGGGCTGGCGGCGGCGATGATGGCGCGGCGAATGCTGGCGTTGCTAGCGGCTCTGGCGTGGCCAAAGGATCCGCTCCTGACACTGTCATGATAGAAGACTCCATTCAAGATGAAGAACTTGACTATGGTCAGTTTGGAGACGACGAGGAGCAGGCTGCGCCAGATGCCGAGGGCGATGATGAGGATGATGAAGAGGCTGATGTCAACGTGGAGACTTGAGAAGCCCTTCATGTTTTTTTTTTTTTTTTTTTTTATTTGTAGTTTGTATCTCATCTTGTAAACTTGTAAATTGCAATGCTTTTGAATGAAATTCTGTTTTTCCCTTCTTCGCATCTTGCGCATTCCCATTCATCTCTTTATATCGCATGTTTGCTTGTTGAATATAAGATATGCTTGCGCGTTGGAATAAGAACAAGGTTGTAAGGAATTTATTATACTTAACCCTTGTCATATTGTAAGTGATTCTGCCATATCTTGATTATGTTGACACGTGTCTTGGCGCTTTCATTATTCCTCTCTTGCTCAACGTTATCGCGCGTTTATGGAATTATGATTTTTTTTAGCCTTACGCGTCAATGTGTTACTCAGATATCCATTACAATTTTATACGCGACCTTGACCTGAGACCTTAACAACTATGTTTTGGCGTTTGCTCTTGCCTTAGTTGTGTTTAGGTATTTTATGGTCAGGCTGCGCAGCATGTAGGATGGATGTTGTGAGTTGTTTGAGCTAAGGCTCACATTATTGGGCTAAGGCCCTGACGTTTTAGAGTTAAGACTCTTTAACGCGTTTGCGCATGTATGTTTTACTTCGTTTTATTTTGTTTTGATGTCAATATAGTGTTGTCATATTGCTCAAAATTAATAAAGGGAAGTGTGAAACATGTATGCAAAAGGTAATAGAATTGGGCTAAGGCCCTGACGTTTTAGAGTTAAGACTCGTTAACGCGTTTGAGCTTGAAGCTCGCGCATGTATGTTTTACTTCGTTTTATTTCATTTTGATGTCAATACAATGTTGTCATATTGCTCAAAACTTAATAAAGGGAAGTGTGAAACATGTATGCAAAAAGGTAATAGAATTCTCATTAAGAGAAATAGCGCGTATCATTATTCATAATGGCTTAAAAAGCCTTGATTACAAACTTGATATTTTTACATGAAACATTTTCTAAGTTGTGCCGCGTTCCATGCGCGCGGGATCTTCTTTCCATTCAAATCTTTTAAAGCGTATGCGCCTTTTCCCAATTCTTCCGAGACTTGATAAGGTCCCTCCCAATTGGGGGACATTTTTCCCGGGGGTATCGCGCGGCTAGCTTCGTTGTTTCGAAGGACAAAATCATTTTTCTTGAAGTGGCATTCTTTCACACGCTGGTTGTAATATTTTTCCAGTTTTTTCTTGTATTTGGCTTCACTGATGATAGCCGCCTCTCTGCGCCCTTCAAGTAAGTTGAGATCCAACCTCCTTTCGCGCTCGTTATCAATCTTGTTCATCATGAGCACTCTATGGGATGGGCATCCAATTTCTGCTGGAATCATTGCCTCTGTTCCATAGGTTAGGCTGAACGGGGATTCGCCATTGCTGGTTTTGCTTAATGTCCTGTGTGCCCACAGGACATTAGGTAGCTCTTCGACCCAAGAATGGGATTCTCCCTCCAACCTTTTCTTCAGCCCATTTAACAAACTTTGGTTCGCGCGTTCCACTTGTCCATTCCCCTGAGGGTGATAAACTGAAGTGAAAATTTGGTTGATGCGCAATTCCTTGAGCCAGCTGGAAATCTTCTTGTCAGTGAATTGCTTGCCATTATCGCTCACAATTTCCATGGGCAAGCCAAAACGGCATATGATGTGGCTCCAGATAAACTGCTTCATCACTTCGGCTGTGATTTTTGCTAGTGGCTTGGCTTCAACCCATTTTGTGAAATAGTCTATTGCCACTACCAAAAATTTTACTCGCCCAGGCGCTTGCGGTAGGGGACCCACAATGTCGATTGCCCATTTGTGGAAAGGCCATGCTGAGGTTACTGGAATCAAGTTGTTCTTTGGCCGCATGGTGTTCGGCGCATAGCTCTGACATGCTTTGCACTTTTGGATCTCCTTCAGAGCGTCCAAGTACATGCCTGGCCAATAATAGCCTGCGCTCATTGCCTTGACAACCACCATGCGCGGGCCAGCATGAATTCCACAGATTCCTTCGTGTATCTCTCTGATCACATAGCTTGCTTCCTCAGCATCTAGGCATTTCATGAGCGGCCCAAGATAAGAGCGTCGATATAATGTACCATCAAGCAGTTCATAGTTCTGCGCCTTGTGTCTTATCTTCCTCGCTTGCGCGCGATCGTCTGGTACCTTTCCTTCCTTCAAGAATTCCATTATTGGAGTTATCCATGATGAAGGGGTTGTATGAGTTACCAGGACAGACTTCGCTACCACCGACGGGTTGCTCATTACTTCTACCCTGACATCTTTGCCAAAGTGATCAAAACTGGTTGATGCCATCTTACTCAGCGCGTCTGCAGATTTGTTTTCACTGCGCGGAATATGAATGATTCTGAAGCAGTCAAATTGCTCGATGAGCTTTTTCGCCTGCTCTAGATATAGAGGCATGGTGTTCTCCTTGGCATCATAAAGGCCATTGACCTGTGCTGCTACCAAGTATGAATCAACATGGGCCTCTAGCTTTTTAACTCCGAATTTTTGCGCGATGCGCAGGCCAGCCAGCAGGGCTTCATACTCAGCCTCATTGTTGGTGCTTTTGAAGTCCAACCTGATGGCGTAAGTATATTCGTGATTCTCTGGATCCACCAGTTTTAGGCCTGCGCCGGACCCTTCGTTGTTTGAAGCTCCGTTAGTGAACAATCTCCACACATTTTCTTCGTCATTGGCTCGCGGAGGATCTACCTCGCGCTGAGCCTCTTCAATTTTTCCTTCGGGGACCTCGGCAATGAAATCGGCCAAGACTTGTCCCTTTATTGCTGGACGGGGCTTATAGGCGATCGTGTGCTCGCCTAATTCCAGCGCCCACTTTGTCAGCCTTCCTGAGAGCGCGGGGCGCCGCAAAACTTGTTGGATGTTGTAACCAGTCAGAACTTCAATGGGATGACCATTGAAATATCTATGAAGCTTGCGCGACGCGTGTGTTAGTGATAAAACTAACTTTTCCATGATGGAGTAGCGCGTCTCAGGATCTGTCAGCACCCGACTCACATAGTATATTGGCGTTTGGATTCCCTTGCGATCCACCAATAATACTGTGCCGATGGCGCGCTCTCCTGCTGATAGGTATAATGTCAAAGTTTCACCAGGAAGTGGAGCTGTGAGCGCTGGCCGATTTATCAAACATTCTTTTATCTTCCTGAAAGCTTGCTCGGCCTCAGGAGTCCATTTGAATTGGCTTTTCTTTAAGCAATTCCTCAATGTGTTGACAAATGGGGTAGATTTGCTTGCATGGTTCGCTAGGAACCTGTTGATTGAAACCAATCTACCATTCAGCTTCTGGACTTCTTTCATGGTGGATGGCGAGGGCATGTCAAGGATGGCCTCCACCTTCTCGGGGTTCACCTTGACACCATCCTTGGTGACCATTACACCTAGAAATTTTCCCTCTAGTACGCCGAAAGTACATTTGCTCGGATTGAGCTTCATGTTAACTTCCTTTAGGCGCCCAAGGGTTTCTTCGATGTCTTTGAGCATTTGCTTTTCCTCCCTGCTCTTGATCACCAAATCATCCACATAGACTTCTAGGTTTCTTCCGATTTGCTCGCTGAAAACGGCATCCATAAGTCTTTGGTAGGTGGCGCCCGCATTCTTCAAACCAAAGGGCATTTTTGTGTAGCAAAAAACACCCTTGTCGGTTCTAAATGCGGTCTTGTCCTCATCTTGTGGTGCCATTTGAATCTGGTGATAGCCCTTGTAGGCATCCAGGAAACACTTAAGTTTGAATGGCGCCACGGAGTCCACCTTTGCATCGATGTTTGGGAGGGGGTAACAATCTTTTGGGCACGCTTTGTTGAGGTCCTTGAAGTCAATGCACATCCTCCACGACCCGTTACTTTTCTTTACCATTACAGGATTGGCTACCCACATCTGGTATCGTATCGGGCGGATGATGTTTGCGCGCAGTAAATCCTCAACCTGCTCATTCATGGCCCTTGCTTTCTCATCCCCCATGACTCTCTTCTTTTGAGCAATTGGCTCTACAGACTTGAAGGTGTTGAGAGAATGCTGCGCCAGGTCTCGCGGAACCCCAGTCATATCAGAGTGTTGCCACGCGAAGACCGACATATATGCTGTGAGCAACCTTTTCATTCTCAACCTCGTGTCGTCTGATATCGTTGCGCCAATTGTGATTTTCTGCTCCGGGAATTTTGGGTTGAGAATCCATTCCTCTGGCGCGTTGTCGGCCATTGGAAGTTTCATTCTCCCCTCTCGCGGAGTACTTGTCACTGCGCACAAATGATCTCGGTATACAAAAGTTACACCTGTTGGTGTTGGGAACCCCAACGCGCCGTGCGCTGGCGACGGTATGGCGTTGAATTGGGCAATCGTTCCCCTACCCAAGATCATATTGTGGCAAGAAGTGGTGGGCAGGACCAAGAAGTTGACAACTTCGGCTCGCTTGTGTTTGTCATCCCCCATTGTTAGCTCAAATTGTATTTGACCTAGGGGATGAATGATTTCATTTGAAACACCAGAGATTGGTGCATTCACAATTTCAAGCCTTGCTTGGTCTGCCGGATCCAGTTTCCTGAAACATTGCTCATACATGATGTCTGACTCGCTGCCAGTGTCAACCAGGACTTTTGACACTTCGTAATGAGCAATGTGTGTAGTGATGACCAGAGGACTGCTAATTGAAGGGCCTCCCCTGATTCTTGGGAAGATTACTTGTTGCTCGCGCCAATCTCCTTGGATTTGCGCGCTTCTCTTTCTTGATGTTTGCCCTTGCCTTCCTCCCTCGGCTACACAAATTCTTTTGTACTTTTTGCTGGCAGAGGCTCCTGATTGCTCATTTTCTGGTCTTGAGTTTTTCACCAGGTGAGCCAGCTTGCCTGATTTCACGTCCTTTTCAATTGCATCCTTCAAGTGGTGGCATGCATCAGTGTTGTGCCCTGTGGACTTGTGAAATTCACAGTACTTGCCACTGTCTGATGGTCCCTTGTAGTGTAGTGGCTTGGGGCTTTTGAATTGGACATTCTCAGTGCTTAACACCTCTGAAGGCGTTTTAGTGAGGGGAGTCCATATTCTTGGCAGAGGTCTGTTAGGATCTCTGCCGCCCTCCCTCCTGTCACCCTCCCCGCGATTACGAACATCTTTTTGGGGCTGGGGTGAGCTTGGTTGCGCCTGCTTTTCTGCTGAAGAAAAACTGGTTGGTTGCAACCTGGACCATACAGAGTTCTGCTTGCCCCTCTTTTCTTTGCTGCGCGGTGACTCAGCTTGATGCGCTCTTTCTCTTGCCCTATCTTGGGCAATTTGTTTTTCATTCCTCGCGAAAACTCGCGATGCTTCCATTAACTTGGCCCACGTGGTGGGCATGCCATCTCTGTTTACGAGAGCTCGGCGGAGTTGATCACTGCGCGCGCCTTGTATAAAGGCCACGCGCAGGAGTTGCTCAGTTATACCTCCGATTGCCAGAGCCTCCTGATTGAAACGAGTGATGTAGTCTTCAATCGTTTCATCATTCCTGCGCACGCAGTGCATGATGTCATCAGGGTCGCGCGTGTGTCTGCGCTGCTGTACGAAGTGGGCTTGGAACTTTTCCAATAGTTCCTCGAACCCATCAATTTGCCCAGTCGGCAAGCTTTCGAACCAGACACGCGCCGCGCCCGTGAGGCAACGAGCAAACATGTGACACCATGTTGGCATCGTCCAGCTCTCTAGGTTTCCCGTGTTGTAAAAACCTTGCAAGAAATCGTCTGGATCTATTGTGCCGTCATATTTACCCAAACCACTTGGCATCTTGGTTTTGTGCTGGATGGGAGCCTGCGCGATGCGCGCAGTGAACTTTGAATGTTTCACCAAGATGGCTGGTCTATACTGTGTGGTTACGTCCACTTGCCCTCTAACTGGTGGGCTGTACGGCATGTGCAGATCCAGATCGGCTCTGGCTCCAGGCGCCATGTTCACAGGCGCGCGGAGCTGTGAGCCTCCTGCATGAGTATCTCGCGTCTTCCTCATGCTGTGCACTTTCTCATCACTGAACTCAGTGTGTGCAGTGTGAACAGAATGTCCTTCTTCCGGCGCGCGCGGCCTTTTTGTTCCATGAATAGTTTGCTTATCAAGCGCTTGCCTTTGTGTTAAGTCGGCTAGCTTTTTCTGTTTGACCATCTCATTGTACTTGTCCATTAGACGCCGCTGCTCGTTTATGAGCCATTCTTTAGGATCATTTGTTTCATCTTCTGGACCCATTGGTCCTTTTTGTTTCGCGCCGGCAAGATTTTGTAACGTGAGATCGTCTGGAGGAGTTTCAGTCTGGCCGTGAGGAGTTGTGATGAAGGGACGGTTACTGGTGGTGCGCGTAGAATCACGCGGCACCCTCAGAAACTGTTGTCCCTCATTAACATCCTCACGTTCAATATCCTCCAGAACTTGATCAACGTTATGAACGCCAGAAACCATGGTGATTTTTTTTATATATAGATCTGATGAGATCTGATATAGATCTGATGGCGCCAATGAAGAAACGTGGATCGACTCACTGGTAGACGATCTACTTTCCTCGGGTGTGATTATGCTATTTCACCGATGGTTTCTCTTGGATCTGGGTTCTTCCACCTACAAAATGAACAACACCGTAAACTTACCCCTCAGAAAGGGACAGAGGGGTCCTCTTTGGGGTAACCCTCCGGTGTGAGAATAAGTATTTGTGGGAGAAGATAATAATATGTGAGAGTAAGGAATTTAGAGTGTATTGCTTAATAGCTGAATACTCTGTGATTGTATGTTGTCAGGTGATATTTGATGATGCTTCCTTGTGGAGTTGATGCTGTATTTATAGTGCTAGGGTTTCCACTGATTGGGCTCAGCCTTGTTGGCCTCCTCCAATTGCTTTGCGCCACGTGTCCTCTGGGACACCTGGTGCTTTCTCATTGGTTGTAATCACGTGGTAGCACATGTGTCATGCTGAGTTGTCCACCTTTCATTTGGCAGCTGTCAACATCAGCATATTCTTATTCCTTAAAAAGATACCTTCTGGAAGGTTGTCTGACGTGCACAATCAAGGTTGCCCTAATCCTGATTTGGATAAGGATGAGGTTGATTATGTGCATGTGTGATATGCGCCAATCCTGAGGATGCGCGAGGTCTTCTCTTTATTCTCACGCGCAGATGTTTCATGCGCAGATGTGATATGCGCCGCGCGCATATGTGATATGCGTGAGCATATGTGATGCGCGAGCATGTGTGGTGCCTGGGCATATGATGCCTGAGCATGTGTGGTGCCTGGGCATATGATGCCTGAGCATGTGATGCATGAACATATGTGATATGCGTGAGCATATGTGATATGCGCCATGCGCGTAGGTTTTGGCTTTGTGCCTTCATAATGTCTTGATTTCAAGCTTCTTGTCTATATCTTGTGGGTTGACCCGCCTTGCTCGATGTTGAGGCGGGTACATACCTCTTCAGTAGTCATGATTATGGAATACCTAAAAAGTATAAAAGAAAAGAATTGGTTAATTAGTGTGGTCACGATATACTATGAGTAATGGAATAACTAAAAAGTATAAAAGTTGATGGCATGTTAATACGTAATTATCATCTAGGCAGTTTATATGTTTAACCATTAAATGTTCGTTTTTCTCGTATGATTGACAAAGAACCCCAAAGGTCCGTTCTCCTCGTAAGACCGACTAAAAGCCCAACTATATAAACACATGTTTAAGAATTAACGTATCGTTCACATTAACTCCAATGTAGACATATAATATTTCGTTACTGAACTCTTATAAGAAAATGCAGCCCTGTTGAAAAAAAATGTATGTAGAGTTCAAACATGTATAGAAATACAAGTGATCCAGCAAGTACTATATTTAAGTATGTCATTATCAAGTTATTAAGCATCAACTTTATGTTGATCATGTGATAACACATTGGCTGTTTTTGATTAAACAACAATCCTTCATTCTAGCTAGTCAATTCATCCGAACATAATTGTATCGTCCCTACGAAGACTATGAGACTCCCTTTGTACCATCATCATAATACTAGATGACCAAAAAATGATAGCAGTGAATGCTACATGCCAACACCTGTTATCAATACGAAAGGTTGTCACTTGTCATCTAAACTGAATCAAAATGTTATTATGGTAAATAACTAAATTGCGCCCCACCGTGTTATATTATTACATTAACTAGGATAGAGCTCGTGTGATACACGAGTGGTTAAAAAACAACAAAAAGTTAAAGTTTATAAGATATAAATAATGATAAACAAAAATTTTTAATTCATAAATCTTTAAATCTCTTTGAATACAACATTGGATTATGACTTAAATGTTTAATGATTTGGTAGTATTAATTAAAGTGAATTAACAATATATCAATTATAAGTTAAGAAATCTAATAAAATTACTATTTAAGTAGAACTGGTGCTTGAAACATGAGGTATTTGGTTTGAGACTTGTATCGCACAGTAGTTTATTTTTCTAAATTTTACAAAGCCTTACTGCCATATGAAAAGGGACGCATTTGAGGAGAAACCAGGTCATTGTTCTAGCATGAAAACCGGGGGCAAAACTTTACTGCCATATGAAGATGGATGTATTTGAGGAGATACCCGGTCATTGTTCTAGCATGAAAACCATGTCATGGGTTGATAACATTACTAAATGGGTCCGTGTCTCGTATTGTGTTTAAAAGAAGAGATGACAAAATAGAAAACAGCTCATATGACGTCTACACGACGTCCTATATGAAGGCTCTAAATCATGTCATGTGACATATCATCTTGCTTTAATAATATAATTAGATTTTTTGACATGTAACAAGAAGCTAGTGGTACAATTTTTCCATAGTTGAGTAACTAATATTTGTATCTATATCATGCCAAATACCAATTAATTTGGTTAAAAATGATTGTACAAATGTTAATAAATTATTATGGTAAATAACTAAATTGTCCCCAGTCATTCTTTTGTTGCATTAATTAAATTTTGTTCACATTTAACACCCACCCAGTGATCAGCTTTGACCAAGCTTGATAATATCTCTCTGCCAGGTTTTGTATTTGGTGTAAATGTGTTATCAAGACTCTTGTGTCCCTTCATGAAAATATTAACTATTAACATAAAAGGCGTATTAGCATAATGATATTGTATGAAATCAATTTATCAATACCTTTAAAAGCGGATGGTTCAATACTAAGATCCGATCCTTAGGTTCATCTTCCTGACGATATGACTATTCGTATTACTCGCAGATGATCCTTTATTTGGGTGCGTTTATTTAGCTAAGTAAGAATAAGTGAGATTGCATGTACTCTTTCTTTCTTTCTCTTAGTATTTATATAGATATGAGAAATAGAGCTGACGCCATTGGTTACATCATTGGTCCAAACGGGCTATGATGGTGTCGTCTTTCTTCTTATTGGCTAATGATAAATATTTCTTTTTTTCTCTTTGGGGGACGAACATGTATCTATATCTATACATTTATTTAGATTATTCTTTTTATCGGGTCGGGTTTACCATGGGTGATTCGCTCCATTCCTCTTCGTTATGTTTCTATAGTTGCGTAACTATTAGTGTCTAAATCATGTCAAATATCAATTAATAGTTAAAACAATTGCATGTGATCCTTTGTTGGCTGGTGGAGAATTTTACTATAGATGTCAAACTGAAAGTGAAAGGAACATGTATGTGAGGGGGCCGGAAAGAGACATGAGTGTGTGTTTTTCGTGATTTTTACTCTAGCATTGCCTCCTAAGAGCAGCGTGTCTTCTATTTCACCATAGCGGCTTGCTGGAACTCCTAATATCCAATTTATTTCTATTCGATCATCGAGATTAAGCATTAAAAATAACGAAAATGCTTTCATGCACAAGTCATATTAGATGACTTGACGCTACAAAGAAACAGAGGCCTACTTCAAGGAACAACGCACCACGGTATGATCAGCCAAAACAACATTTGTAATTTTAGAAAAGAAAATCCATAATTCTGGAACTTTATTATTATTTTTTATTTATTTATTTTTGTGAACGACCAATAAATAAAGCCCGGTTACCCGGGCTAACCCAATGGCAAAAGGCGATCCCATACGTTTGCGATCGCAGACATCACTAGATAGACCAAACCCACCATCTACGTTAAAAACCGGCTGGGATCATATTCAAACTTGAGACCGGCCTTACTGTCTCTAACCCAAGTTTTAATTACTTCCCCTCCAATATCAGTTGAGCAAAAGATTACTAGCGCTATTAATTCATAAAACCATAGCAATGCATGTTTATGTTAACCATACTATTACATCTAATTATAAGAAAAGACGATTATTGTTATTAATTATATATTAGATAAATGGAAAGAACTTTTTCACGCCTTTTGATCACTCATTAGATTGCCAGTCAAGTTATTATAATTTGGTGATTATGATATATATACTGTCATTACACATAATTCAAAAACAGATTTGAAGTAATGGTCTAAAGATAATAATTTTCTCTTACAAAACAAAAGTTAACCAAAATATTGTTGGTTGGTATATGTACATCATCTGGTTTCCATGTCTCTGGTAGTTTTAATTAATAGACACCTTAGATCAATAAATAGTTATTATTGAATAATTTAAAAAGGGGGGAAAAAGGTGATTTTTTTTTAATTTATACTAAAGCATACAAAGTAAAGACGAAGGTACATGTTCTTGCACTTCTAAGTTATAAGTGTACTATAACTCATTTGTTTTTCAATCGAATAGGCCATTTTTCTTGAACCTACCACCATTCCTAGCTAATACTTTGTTAATAGATAATATATGAAGTTTACTTTGCGACGCATATATCATTACTAGAAAATAGGGCAATATTGCGACTATAGTTAACGTTTGAAAAAATCAGAAAGTTGGCGACCTACTGGTCGGCGACATAAGTGTGGATGAAGCTGTAAGAAGTGAGAATAGGTATTGAAGTGGTTTTGAACTATGTATGTTAAGGTCTTAAGGATATATTAACATGTAGTTTGCCTATTGGTGTTGGCTTTAGGCAGCTAACAACTATTTCTCAAGACTAATGTAACTCTTATGCTCTATAAATGAAGTCAGATAGTAAAGGTTATATTAGTTGTAAGACCGTCAAGATAATACGGTGGTAATCTAGTAGATATAAGTATTAGTAGTATATATAAAGTGTGATTATCTTTGACATTGAAGCCGCCGTAGCTTACGTAAAGCCTGGTTAGATTGAGATTTTTGAGAAAATTTAAGTAATTGGGTTTAGCATGTGATCTTGTGCACATTTGATCTTACATATCGATCACTAATGCAAACTTGTGGTGCTAGTAATACCTTAGCTTAAGGCGGTGATCAGGACCTTGGCATTTTTCATGAACACACATCGTAAAGCCAAATATATAAATAAATGTGCCATTAGAAAACCAGTATGGGCAACACCACTATAAGAGGGATTAATTATAAGTCAAGTAATGAGGATGACAAGTGATATGACCCTTTCGGAGAGACTCCCTTGTAACTACAACAGATGCCTTTTGAAAAACAGATATTACAAAACCGTTTTTTATTCGTTAAAATCAAATTAAATTAGGAGAGACATGTCTTCATTGAGTTAAAAAAAACATGTACCACTTCCGTCTTCATTTATTTTTAAAAATTCCAATATTTAATATCAATTTGTTTTCATAATATGGAATATCTTTTGCAAACAATTTTGGACTTCTGGTTGCAATAAACACCAAAAATTTGCACACATGTAATGTCTCAAGAGAATATATATAGTAAGCATATATATTTAACAAGATTAAAATAGATTTTTACATTTAATATTGATTGGTAATGGAAGCTGCTTTCATCAGCCTATCAGACAAATCAGGTGAGCTGTGGTTATATGTGTGCTTATCATCAAGTACATTTCATGTTGCCATGCATCTCTCTACCAGCTTCTTGAATTGCTTCATAATGTATAGTTTTTAATGAGGAAAAAAAAAAGATTTTCTTTAGTTGCAGGCTGTGGACACAAACCCATTTTAAGATTAATAATCCCCAGATAGTGCTTATTGCTTAATAATTAATGCCAAATAAATTATACGATTAATTGGGCTAGCAATAATACATTAATACATATAAGTTTATTTACGTGTGCTTGGCTACATATAGAGAATAAGAAAACCATTAAAAGAGTTTAAATTTTTGTGAAAATCACTTTTAAAACAAGAACTTTTTGTTTTTTTTAATTATATTATATCATTAATCTTTGCAAAAATAATACCTAACGTGGTTTGCAACATACATGTAACTTCTCGAGCTACATATATTTACTCTTGTGAGTTACAGATACTTTTTTTTATATGTTATGCTTCTTTATATCAGATTAATATTGTAATTAACACAAAATAAAAAACAGAGATTAAAAAAATTAATTGACTAGTAGTGGTTTTCAAGTTAAAAGTGGTTTTTATTGCAACCTCATGCACCCTGCATAGATTCACACATGCACACACATATACATCTATACTCTATTAATACAAAAAAATTTCATTCGAGTGAACCGCGGTTTTCGTCCCTATGGTTCGTTTAAATCTATGGTTTTAGTCCAATAGTTTGAAATTTGTGATTTTTGTCCCTGTGGTTTCATTCCCTTGCAATTAAACCCGATATCACTAATCCCGTTAAGTCTGGTCGTTAAACTCATCAGCGTGTCATTAACGTGAGAGACAGTTTTGTCCTTTTTTTCCTAAAATACACCCCAGCCCCTCATGTGAGGGGGGCTTGCGAATCAGGACTGGTGTTTATTTGGGGAGAAAAATGACAAAATTGCCCCTCACGTGAAGGACACGCTAATGGGTTTAATGACCAAACTTAACAGGATTAGTGAATTCGGGTTAATTGCAAGTGAAATGAAACCACATGTACAAAAATCGCAAATTTGAAAATATTAGACTAAAACCACAGATTTAACATACCACAAGGACGAAAACCACAGTTTACTCTTTTTATTCATATAGTTAAACATTTGATATATTCACTTTAATTTATAATGGTTTTAAAAGGGTATAGTTTTCTTTTGAAACCATTAGTAATTGGTATTATTTGATATTAATGGATAATTCACTACATTATTTAATGTAAGTATGTAACCACTAATAATACCTACATATAGTATTTAAAGCAAGTCGAGTTACACGCCAAGTTAAATTTGACTCTTGAAACCCGTCGCAGTCCGAAAGCAAGAGGGAGATGCATGTTACACCTCCGGCAATCACTATATATGATTTATTGTCATGATGTTAGCCAATGTCTCAAAGCAAGAGAGAGATGCATGTTACAAAGCAATCACTATATGATTTATTATCATGATGTTAGTGTAGGTTAGCTCTTAAACAAAGTTATCTCAGCCAAGGGTTTTTATCCGCAAAGTAACACCACCATGTGGTAGTTTCGTTTTCTGATAGGAGTCTTGTTTAAAGTTAAATCTTTTAACAAGTTTTTATTAACCGCAGGAAATATTTTATTTTATTATAATTAAAAACTTCTGGCCGGCTAGGAACAAAAATTCTAGCTAGAAACAAAAATTCAAGATATGCACCAAACATATTTCAATGAGCAGCATGAAAATCTAAAATTACATTATTTTAAGAAAGTAACCAATAGAAAGTAACCAATAAAAAAAACAAGTTTGCTTTAATTTTCTTTAAATCTTTGTGAGTCGTCAGTAATTTGCTGTTAAAAACCTTATCGTTCAAGCACTAGTAGAAAAACTAGCTTTAGACGGGGCGAAAAAGAGTTTTAGACGCGGTTTTTAACCGTGTCTAAAAATGGTGATGCAAAAGCTCCTTTATTTTTAGACACGGTTATAAAGACTGCATCAAATACTACTAAACCGCGTCAAATAAACAGCTTGCATTTCTAGGAAATTATTTTTAGCCACGCTTTTAAACCGCGTCAAATGCTCCCAAACCGTGGCAAATATTCCAAAAAATCGTTATTAGCCGCATTTTTAAACCGTGTCAAAAGAGCATTTAGTAAACGTTAATTTGCAAATATAGCGTCAAATTTCGAATTTAATCTCCAAAATCAATTTAAACGCAAAACTCGACAAACAAAATCCGTCAAAAATAACACAATAAACCAAAATGCATTAAATCCAAAATTTACAATACAACTTTAAAGTACAGTTTTCTGCGAGACCAAAATGCATTACTGTCAAATCTATTAAACAAGATATAAATCTAAATTATAGATACTTCTAATCAAGTAATACCGAACTTTGTAAAAAGGTGTGGCATCATGTTCTCGAGCAACTTGTCGTTATCTGTTTCGGTAGCAACCGTTGTGTCTTGCGCCATCTAAAAAAGAAATAAATATATTAATTTAACATTTACTTGTTGCATGATGTCCCATTGTGATGGTGTTTGTTCGTATATGGGCTGGTTACCATCTGAACCTATACACAAACATCAAATACTCCTTAAACTTTCACTGATTTAATTAATCAGACAAACTAGATAACAGTATATCCAGATTTATTTATTATTATTTTTCAAACCAGTTGATAGCAGTATTATGCACGGGAATCATACACATACCTAAGACCAACCGTAGTCACAACGCCAAAATGCTCCGCATCCGGTAGCCCTTCCTTACTTATCGGATATGTACACTTCTTTCATGATCAATCTGAAACAAACAACCAACTCTTTTTAACTTATTTCATCTAATAAACTTCAATATATAAATCATAAATACAACTTTACAAAACACAAAAAGTAGAAAGATTTGTCTCGGATTCAAAAGTAATAGCATCACCTTGTTCCGTAAAATGATCTCGTTTACATAGGCTGTCAAAGTAGTCCATTGTTTTCTAGCCCTTCAATACTCGGTTCACTATCAATCACAAAGTATTTCCTGCAAGAAATAATTAAACAAATAAGCATATATATAAATAATCAATCTAAGTGAAAATGTTAAGAAAATTGACAAAAGCTTATATCTTCCAAGAAATGTTCAGAGCATATGTATAGAGCCATTCGAGAGCTACTCGAGATCAGGTCAATAAAAGCTTGACACAAATCGAGCTAGAGATGAGTCCGAGTTTGAAAAAACAACTCATCATCTGGCTTCAAGTTTTAGAAAAAGTGCTCGAAACGATCCGCACTCAAACTCTCATAAGTCAAACCAAGCCTAGTCGAGCTCAGCTCGGCTCATTTACACCTCTCACAGATTTACCAGTTCACATAGAACTAATATAACTCAAAACGATGTCGTTTCATATGTCATATCTACTGTCAAAACCAATCTCACAACATATAAAAACTAGATCTAGCACTTCCAACAGACAAATCTTACAGAACTTTGAACTTAAAGTTACACAGATCAACATTTCAACGAAAAACTGCTTAAATGCACAAAATATTCTAACTGAAACTGTTTGCAACTTTAACTGAAATGCCTAATTAAGCCACAAAATCAAACAATTAACAAATACACTAGCCAGGTCTACAATTTCTAAGATCAATTCAACACAAATAATCAACACAAACACATAAAAGGGCAAATTACCTCCATAGTTGTAATAATATACCTTGTAAGCAATCACAGTTCTCAGCCTCCTTCTAAGCAACATCCAGAACCGAATCAATCAACTCAATACTTTCAGTATAATGTTTAAGCACCCTAATTTTGTGACAAGCTTCCAATTTCGTACATATTTAACCTAGGTCACGAAGAATCGATCAATAAACACTCGGATACAAAATTGCATCATCAAGTTAGGTCAGAATCTTACCTCTATTGGGGTCGAGATCAGAGAGAACGGTGGGGGGCGGAGAGAAGACGATACATGAAGACGGCAGCGGGGGCGGAGGATTGAGCGGCAGAGACTGGCACCGGTGGCAATGACGGAACGGCGGAGTATGATCCTGTGAAAGCTTCTTAGAACTGGTTAGGGTTTGGGGATGAATATATTTACCGCCTCTTTATTTTATTTTTTGAACTGTTTACTGCCTCCTTATTTCACATACAATTTCTGCTCTTTTATTCTTTATATAAAATACATCCTTCTAAAAAGTAGAGCTTTAGACGCTATTTTTATAAAACCTGTGGCTAAAAAGGAGTTCCATACTATTTAACAAGGTTTTGTAACTTTAGACACGGTTTTCTTACACAACAAACTTCTATAGTTATTAGGAAACCTTTTTAGATGCGGTTTTTATGCAAACCGTGTCAAAAAAGAAAACTCAACCGCATCCGAAGCTTCTTTTTCTACTAGTGAGGGCTCGTTATAAATGTCAACAAGTTAATAAAAAGATAGCATTCAGGCTTTTTCATAATCGATAGAAACAACATTTGTTAGAACTTCAAGGGAAAATTTCTAAAATAGGTATTTTCATAAACAAGTTTCTATTTTAGTTATCGTTTGCAAAGAATTACAACAATAAGTATTTTAAACTAGTCGTGATGACTAGATTCTCAGTGTCAATGAGTAGTTTGCAAAATTGGTCACAACGGCTGTTTTAGGCTAAGAAAATTTCAGGGACCAGTATTTTGAAGCACTAAATTTGTCAAGAAGACTATTTTAGGTAAAAAAGAGTTTGAATGTGTTTTTTTTTAAATTTTTGGTATTTTTCTTAATATCATATTAAGGGACGAGTGAGTCAAATTAAGAAAAGTACCAAAGATTTCATAAAGAGCTCGTTTAAACTATTTTTTTTACCTAAAATAGTCGTCACAACAAGTTTAGTGTTTCAAAATACTTGTCACTTAAATTTTCTTAGCCTAAAATAGTTGTCGCGGCCAGTTGTGTAAAGTACTCGTCACCAAGAATCCAGTCGTCACGACTAGTTTAAAATACATATTTCTGAAATTTTTTGTAAATAATACCTAAAACTAGAAACTTGTTTACAAAAATAACTATTTTAGAAATTTTCCCAAACTTCAAAAATCTATCTCCACTAATGAACCGAAGGAAGGCATATGCAGCAACCGAAAACATGTCTTCAAATGTTCTTCGCAAATTTGCAATCAACAAGATTACAAGAAGGTGGTCTGCCACAATTTACCCACAGGTTTGTAGACACGTTATAAAGTTCATGTCTAAAATAATTTTATACTTACAAATAAAGTTAATGAAAAGTTATAAGGAGGTAAAATAAGAAATCCCAAACACCTCATAAATGTTGTGTTTTAAATACCGGTTCATACCGGGCAGTTGAACTGGTAATACCGGGTTTCGCGTATCAGGCCGGTATTTTGAGCCCCGTGTTTTTGGACGTTTTGCTAGAACATCAAACCAACGGTTTTTTCCAAAATACCGGCTAAAACTGGCAAACCAGTTTATAACCCAAGAGATTTTTGATATTTTGCGGCCTATATTTTATAAAAATTACTTTTAACCTATCGATTATCATGATACACGTGTACTTTTGGATTATTTAAAAAAAAACGAGTAGTGTGGTATTATTTTTTAATTATGGATTAACTTTTGGATTATATTTTATTATGAAATCATTTGTTTTTGGGTTATTTTTTAAGTTGAAGTTGCAATTATATCAAATTACAAGGTAAACTATAAAACCTGATTGAATCTTACGGTACAACTCCATTAAACCGGTTATACCAATTTTTTAACCCAATCTAATACGAATAAAAACCAGTTTTTAACATTGGTTACATGAATCAAGTATAGGATTTGAACGTGGCCACGTTAGTAATTTCAATAAACTTGTGGAGTTATTCAACATTCAGTATTGTATACTACTACTATAGATTACAATTTTGAAATTACTTATAACTTATGTCTCATATTCTCACTTCATCAGTGCACGTATTTATATACACGCATGTGTATTTGTACATGCATACATACGTTTTATCAATTCAAATTAGAATAATAAGTCAAATGATTATATTAAACTAAACATTATGATATAAAACACACTTAATCAAATTTGATAATGATTTTTAGTATTAAATTATTCCCACAAGAACATGGGATGCTTAGTTAATTATGATTAATTAAGCATATCTATATGAATTATAGTACAATGTTGATGAGCATATGACAGGACGTGTCATCCTCACAAACTTAACCATCAATCTAGCGACTACTCCTGCTCTTTTTTCCATTGCCTTTTAATCTTAATTTATATAAATGTTATTTAATTGCTTAATCCAATTTACAAAACATTTAATTAAACGTACACTTCTACACTTTATAAAGCACGGTTTCAACTTCAACATAAAACTATTATTTAACTACTCAATTAATCTTCCTTTTTAATAGCTTCACTTAATTTACAAAATACTTCATTGATATTTTTTTAATAATTTTCATGAAAGTTATTGAGGATAGAGTATAATAACTTTGTTTAATATTCAAGTAATATCGAAGGTATATCATGAAATTTGTGAATTTGTTTTTAGTTTATGTGCAGGCGTGTTTCAACTTGATTCGTGAACATTCTTAGTTAGAGAGTTAGGGTCGTGTCAATCTAGTAGGTTCGTCAGTTGATCCATTATAGTTATACTATTTATTTTATATTAGTTTTATTAAAAACGCATTTTATATCATAACTTACAGTCTTATAATACTTGACTATTTTATACCAAATTAAAGTTTTAAAATACAGGGATAAGGTTTATACTTTAAACATAACTATCATATACATTTATGGTTTTTCAAATATTAATATAAAAATAGCCTTTTTCTTTTCTTGTTTAAAAAGCTCATATCTAGGTAATGTGTTTGATATGATTTTTATGTTTGTTTCCAGTCATTTATAAACCCCTTGTTTAAATGGGGTTTGCTAATTGGTAAGAATGCATTTGACCTAACTTAAGACAACTTTTAAACATGTGTCATGACGTGTTGGATCATGATAACTAACTTAAGACAACTTTTAAACATGTGCTGGACCGTTAATGTCAAACTCGCTAATTCTAAAGTTTTGTCTAAATTAATTACAATATACAAGGAATTTCATGGGCAGGAAGTAAGCTCTAAAAGGTTGTTGGAATTATGGACCGGTTTGGGTAAGTCAATGCGGCCAACCGAGTTATGGCCCGTAAGAGTTACACCTTGGGTTACGAACATGAAACCCGTTTAAATTAGTTAACCGGTATTGACGAATAATTAACGAGTAATATTGTTCATACTAAATATAAACAATAGTTATATTATAAAGTTTGTTTACTAGTTAAAGAAACTTGTAACGGGCTTTAAACGAGTGTCGGGCTTAATTAATATATGGGACATGGAAGATGGTTATAAAAACAATATTATGATTAATATATGTACATAATCAATCATCAGATTGAAAACCCACCCAGCCGCAAAGGAAGTCTTGGAAGTCACTCCAAGATTTTAGTATATTCTGGTGCATAATCTCACATGGACCACCGGAACGACGACAACCAAGTTTAAAGCCACGGTAAGCGCGGCTACAAATCACCGGCCACCACCGCTCAACGCCGCGTAGCACGCGCCGTATTGCGCTGCTGCCGCTGACTAGCCGCCACCGGTTACGCGCCACCGTCACTCGTTTCCTCACCTAGCGTCGCTCGTTAACTCTCAGTGTCCCAACCGGTTATTCATTAACCGAGGTATTATTTATCTCATCGATAGTTAAATAATAAATAGTTTATTATTATCGTGCTCGTACGATTTTTTAACCGGATCCTGTCGGGTTTAGTTTTGGTGCTGATTACTCGTTTAACTTTCCGCTGCGCATTTATTAATTAATAGGATTAATTATTATTTGTCATGTTTATTAAACCGGTTTTAATAAATAAAATTTTGACTGATCACCACTGAACCCAACAGTGGTATCAGATCCTTGGTTACAACGTACGAGTCGGTACCGGTCTTTTAACCGGAATTAGAGCACAAACTTTAACTAGTTTTAAAGTTTCTGGTCTAATTAATTTTAGGGCAACTTTATATTTTGGTCAAAATTTTATTTTGTTTTATTTGACCAAAAGC
This sequence comes from Bidens hawaiensis, assembly GCF_021521415.1. NCBI lineage: Eukaryota > Viridiplantae > Streptophyta > Magnoliopsida > Asterales > Asteraceae > Bidens > Bidens hawaiensis. The sequence continues at coordinate 27,241 of NW_027493588.1, read as the reverse complement.
TTGCCCGAATTTTCGTTGGTTTTGCAATATGTAAATCTGGCCCGACCGTGTTTGTGGTTGTTTGTGATGTTTTGGTTTTGGTTTTGGTTTTGGCCATATGGATGGCTCAAATTTGTAATAGTTAGGGTTTTTCCTTTATTGTATTTATTTCTGTAATATTGTATTTCATTTATAAATATTATAATAAACAAAGACCCGAAGACAAAGACCATGAAAACTAAACGTGAATCACGAAGTCAGTGGGCGTTGCTCAAGACGACGATTGGATGGACTCAAGTCCATCCTTGTGGTTATTTGTGTGTTATGACCCCGTGACCCATTCGGTCTTGCTAGTAGGCTCTAGCAAGATCGAAAAATTATTGGCCATAAAGATTTACATATTTATTTATTGCTTTTGTGATTGCTTATTTTATAATTGTTATATAATAACCAACCTCACACCAATATATACATTTTAAAAGGAGTTTTAAAATATTAAAAACAATCATAATAAAAACAAGTTCTAAAAGAGTTTTACAACTTGTCAAATTTTGTCTTTAAAATAAAGTTTGATTTAAAACAAATTATAACCAATCATGTTTTGCAAAATTAAAATAAATTTGATTTTTCAAAACTAATAATTTAATAGGTAACTATTAACTTAAAGTTGGTTATTCATATCACATCAAACTTAGTTTTAACAGGTTATGTAAAACTGAGTGTCCTGAGAGATGAAAGAGTTCATCAAGTTGTCCCGATTAATATAGTAAAACTGGACTTTTACTCTATTCGGTTATGGCGAGGGTTTGCGTCGCTGTCGGACTCCTCCGAATCATCGTCCCAGTACTCGCACTCATTGCTCATGTTGAGCTGTGGTCGAGTGCTTCCGAATTCGTCAGCCTGTTGGAGTGAACGTAAGCGTTCATCCAAATCAGCTTGGAATTCCTTCTGACGTGCTTCCGCCCACGCTTTAACTTGATCAAGTGTTTGGCGGGGGAGCTTCGTCTGTCGTCTTTCCACCTGGGTATCAATGAATCCCAGGGGAGGATTGTTTACTGTACTTGCCCCGGCTTGGGTAACCGGGGTAGTGTTCGTAAAATTTACTTCACTTGCCCCGGCTTGGGTAACCGGGGTGGTGTTCGTAAAATTTGTGTACTCGCCGGTGTTCCCCCCAGTAGCTGGGGTTGTGGTTACCGGAGTTTCTTGGTCACTCGTTGGCCTTGGCAACGGAGTAACCTTAACCATCTTTCTATAAGTTTTGAAAAAACTGAAAAATAATTAGTTCTAGCTTTTATGCACGGATGACGCCAATGAAGAAACACTAAGTGACCCCGGCAGATTACGGATAATCTTAGGGTCATGTAGATGTTTCCCACGAGGGTTAGGTCCGGCAAAGATGGTTATTCTTCTGATGACCTGCAAAACAGACACCGTGAGCTCGTCACTGAGAAGGGGGGGTACCTCCTTGTGACCACCCTCCGGCGTGAGAATCAGACTAGATTGCTCTAGAATATAAGTGTATATTAAGAGAAATTGCTAGAGCAGATATCAGATAATATATGGAGATATAAGATAATGATACCGTTCCAAGGTGTTGGAGTATTTATAGCCGAATGTAGGTTTTCAAGCAGGTACAGCCAGCTGTATAATATTCCTTTTCTACCAACTGTGGGCTACGCACGTGCCATACTGGTGGTTGGTGGGTAGGCAGCGGCTGATAGTGACATGGCCGGCTGTGTACTATTCCTTTTCCACCAACTGCAGGCTATGTACGTGCCACGACAGGGGTTGGTGAGTAGGCAGCGGCTGATAGTGACATTAGGTACTGGAGCGTGCTCCTCGTCGTACTGTTGTCAGTGAGCTGTCGCTGCTTTGGTCAGATCTTTTGTCCATACCTTGGCAGGTATAGTACAAAAGATCCTCCAGTAGCGTACGGACTGGCTCATATGGGCGGGAGTATTCCCGGCTTTGGGCGGGAGTATTCCCGGCTTGCTCCTTCTTCAGGTGACATTACTGAATTATTTGAGTTAGTGCCTTGTGCGTGTAGCCTTGCTGTTAGTGCGGGTAGCCTTCCCTGATGGCTAGTATCCGCAGCTGCGGGAACAGGCGGGGCACGTCACCATTGGGAGGCTTTTCCTGCGGGAACAGCTTGCGTACTGCGCGTAAGGACGTCATCTCTCTGAGCATGGTGGGTCCTGCGGATTCAGTTGGTCTTTGCGCAGACGTCCCTCTTTAAGGTGAGTCTTGCGGGTCCAACTGGGTTCTGCTGGGACCTACCTCTTCACCTAAATTTTGCCATGTAACGGAATTCAACATTTCTTATAAGTTGTGAAGGGGTTCAATCAAAGCCAATGGAACCTTGAGCTTTTTCTTGTTGCCCTTCCATCATAGCATACACATTCGCTACTAATGTCGTTTCCACCACAACCATCACCTTTTTGCGCCAACAATCTTAGCCAAAGTCATTGGCAACAGTCCATTGTCACCGCTGGCAATGCTAGCACGACCAATGTCAACACCAACTTTGTAACATCTCGGATTTTCCAAACCCGTATTCATTTATGATTAGCCCGACTCGAAAATAATTTTAGATCTTTATTATTAATCAAAAATCAAATAATTATAACTATTTAAATTCCTTCGTGTTCACTTTAGGCCCCTACACTTTTGAGGATGTTTAAATCCTTATTTATATCATAACAAGTTCAAAAATTGATCAATACATAAACTTCAAGGGCCTAAATCGTCAAAAATCAAACTTACACTCATGGTGGCCGGAGCACCACATGATGGGAGGCAGCTAGCCCACCACGCGGCATCTTGAGGTGTCTGCACAGTTCGTTTAACTTATTTTCTTTCCTAGTTCGTTTTTAGCATCTGAATCACTTATTTTAAGCATTAATCGAGTGAATTAAGGTCCAAGAAAACTAATATTACTAAAATACATTTCCATATACATAACCCCTTGATCAAGAACGAAATTTAATGATTATATTATTGATTTGATCATTAAAACTCGATTCAGTTTCCTAAACGAGTAAACATACTAAGTATGGTTAGTTTTTGTAATCTCTATATAAAATATCTTAATTCTCCTGCCACAAACTTCCTCATACCCTAACTAACAAATCTCAGCCGTCACCTACCTCTGATCATCATCAAATCCTTTGGTTTTTGCTTATTCGTTGAAGATACAATGCTTGTTCGTTTGACTTTGCTTAAGTGTGGACATTTGGCTCATCGTATCTGTTGATTCTTTCACTTTCCGGATAAGTTGTAAACATAGGAATCGTTCATATATATTCCCTAGTCAATAACCTTCAATAAATTTAAGTGGTTAAAGGGTGTTGACTGGTCAATTCATTTAAAACTCGTGAAAGGGCAAATCAGTCAACAAGTTTGACTTTACGTTTTCTCATACTTCTGGTCGGATTCAACGTTCGGTCCAGAAGACTTTTATTCTCGTAACAAAATTTTAAGGCTACTGACCAAAACCGGACTTCCGACTCGCTGTTCAGATTCTGGTCAGTACCAGCTCGCTTAAATCTTAAAACAAACATAACTTGAATTCTAAACTTCTGTTTGGGTTGATTCCAGCGGAAACGAGTTTGTTTTTATTTACATTATCATATCCTAAAGTCTCAGATTCTGAATTGTTTATATAGTTTGACATGTAGTGGACGACTCGCTTATTCATATTTATATTCGTTTATCATTAACTTAAGGTGAGTTTGATAATTCCCCTTTTTATCTATTGTTTTCAAACATTTTGGGAACGTATGCGTACTTACTCATATTTTCTATCATATATATACATACACAAACTCGTAAACATAATCATTGTGTGTATATCAATTAAATGTTATTTGCTAATTGCTATTTGCTTATGTGTATATTCTATCATTGTCGGAGAGGAATGGAATGTACCGGATTTTTAGCACGTACAATCATCAAACCAGAGACCAAAGCAAGGCTTGACAAAACAGAAAGTATCATACATTGTCCTTCCCTGTTCAAGTGCTTCCACCATATTACCTTGTATAGGGTGCTCATTAGTATGACCATACGACCGTATTAGTAACCGGAGCTCGATTTGCTTGGCAAAGGTAAACCGATAAATTTTAGTCATCGTAATCAATGCTCGGTTCGCTTGGCAACGATTCATTGGCACACTAGCAAGACTTTGGTTGTATATGGTTTGTTAAGCTTTGATTGATTATTACCACGTAGATTGGTTTGCGTATTTAATTTATCTATCATATATATTATTGTTGTGTCAAAATCTAGTGATCGTCTCACTCAACATGTGTTGTTGACAAACTCTTTTATTTTCTACGCATATGCAGGTTGCTTTGACAACGATTCATTGGCACACTAGCAAGACTTTGGTTGTATATGGTTTGTTAAGCTTTGATTGATTATTACCACGTAGATTGGTTTGCGTATTTAATTTATCTATCATATATATTATTGTTGTGTCAAAATCTAGTGATCGTCTCACTCAACATGTGTTGTTGACAAACTATTTTATTTTCTACGCATATGCAGGTTGCTTTGTATGGAAGATTGAAGCTGGGCACATAGATAAGACCTTAGCATTTAACAAAGAAAATCATTGTTTAAGTTTGTTTGGAATCATTATCTATTTGGAATATTTTGTCATATTTGGATATTGTGTGTAATTCTTTGAATAAAATAATTAATTAGATATTGTCATTTATATTCATGATAGTATCTTCGAGCTGTTAGCACACGCCCCGGCATTTCCGCTTTAGGTTGGAGTGTGACAAACTTCATTGTTTCCGTCACCAATAGCACCTCTTTCGCCACCACCACCCTACCTCTATCATCGACGTTGACAAGACAACTACAGTGATAATGGTGGCGTAGGCTACGTCAACCGCCAACTGTGGTGGTGCCAGCAAACAGGGGGTTTGGCATTAGCCAGGTGCTTGCGGCTGTGACTAGAAGAAATGATAATAGATTCTAGTTTTCTTAATGATTTTGCCTTTTAATTGAATGTGTCACAGTTTTAATTTCCTTTGATCGAGTCAATATGTTTAAAATTTGAATTCTATATCAATTAACAAGTGTTAATTCAACTTTAATTCTTTTCAATTCCAATTCATTTTACAACCAACGATTTCCAAAAAAATATTATGCTAGCCCGAAAGAAAAGGAAAAAAAACGAGATGGAATTTAAGCATTGATCTCCAAAATCTTTGAAAACATATATTAATGTTACACTCTCAGTTTAGTGCCACATGTCAAGATATTGTATGCACATAACTTTGTAATTAATCTTGAATTTTGATTGGATGAAGAATATTATAATATGGAGAGAATTATAAGCATAATATATAATATGATTTGTAGGGAAGAGAAGGATTGGCTCATTGGAAAGGCAAAAGATGGGGCCATGTTTGCACATGGGTTATGGTGAGAAAGGAAGAATACAAAATTGTTGGATTTATATTATAAACTTTATAATTAATTAAGAAAAAATTTTCAAAATAGTCCAAATCAAGTGAGAGATTCTTAAAATAGTCTCTTAAATTTCGTTATTCACAAAATAGTCCAACCAAATCTATCATGCCTGATAGATTTTCAAAAAGTTTCGCGGTCCAGTGAAAAGATGCCAAGTGTCCCACTCCCACCTACCCCCGTTGATTTTCACCTCAAAATACCCGGTCCAGATGGTTTTCCCCTCAAAACCATCTCCTCTCAAAACCATCTCCCCACATTGATTTCCCCATGCTTTCATCTCCAACATTGGTTTTCAACCACCATATTTTCCGGCCACCATTTTTCCGACCACCATTTTTCCGGATTAAAATGACGTTTTATTCTTTTCTTGTTTGCAGAGGTTAAACACCGCAACTCCACCTACCGTCGGACTTCTCAATAAAAAAGATTGAATTTTTATTCACCTGAACTGAAGAACACTGAGTTGCTCTGTTTTCCGACGACCGTATCGCCGACACGGCGGAGTTAATCGTCACCATGGAATCATCGTACACACCTCTCATCTTCTTCCAAATCAAGAAATAAACTCTCTCTCTAAAACTATCACTTTTGAGGTCAAACAGTTTTGCTGGAATTACTTGGACGGCGGCGGAGGGTTTTGGTGGCGGAGGTTGGAGGTCCGACGGCGGAGGGTTTTGGTGGCGGCGGAGGGAGGTTGGAGGGGATGAAGGGTGTGGAGGGATGGGGATGGTGGCCGGAATGGATGGGACGGTAGGTGAGAAGTCGCTGGGTGGCGGCGGACATGTTTAAGGGGAAAGGTGGCTGGGGAGATGGTTTTGACTTTTGAGAGGAGATGGTTTTCATAGGAAAACCATCTAGATATATAAGTTTGAGGGGAAAATCATTTGGGTAGGTGGGTAGTGGGACACGTGGCAGCTTGGTATTGGATCTTTGAAAACCATCGGATTTTTTTCAACTTCATTCAAACCTATCGGCGCCGATAAATTTCATGGGACTATTTCTGGAATTTGCAAATTTGATGGACTATCTTGAGAATCTCTCACTTGGTTTGGACTATTTTAAGAATTTTCTCATTAATTAGCTATGGAAGACCTAAACTAAACAAAGCATCTTGTATTGGTCCAACTACCACTAGATACCTAATTATACAAAAATAGGCATGTGGCGGGTTTGGAAAATTTAACATTAAGCATCTTAATAACGGTAGACCTAGTCTTTTGGCTCACTTTGACTTCATCTTCAATGTATCATAATCATCTTTATTTGGTCAATTTAACTCAAAAGTCAAACTTTTAAATGTTTGGATTGCCACTTAGCTTAAAGCATAGTTACATCGAAGTTTCATGCTAAGAAGTAAGAATGGTTCATGAATGAGAAGGAAATAACGTTGATAAATGATATAATAGTCCGGACAATTATTTGGTGAAATTTATAAACATGATTTCTTTGGAGATTTTGCAGCACAAGTCCCCAAAATTATTTGGTGATAGTTATGAGCCTTGTTGTCTTGTGATATGTTGGGGGGGGGGGGGGATAGTTCATCGATGCAAAGCTAGCGGAATGCCACCTAGGTCATCCAACCAATTACAATGAGACAATTCACATTTACCAGAGTAAAGCTAAGACCATCCGCATCAGGTTCATCCATAGCTCATGTAGAGGATATTTGTGAGAAGGATGAAAAGACAAGTGTTGTGGAGGTTGAGGTGGAGACCATCCATCCTTGAAAATTCTTTATCATGGATGGTGAAGGATGGTGGTTTGTGGGTCCTCCATATTGGTGATGTGGAAATTATGAGGTTGTTTGTGGAAAGAATGGATATGTTATTGTTGTAGACTTGTAGGTAAAAGTGTTTATGGAAAAAATGAATGGAAAATTGATGTGACACGCTAACTAGGCTGTTTGTTAAGAAAATTACTCTGAGCTGATGCAAACAGTCTAAATTGATAGGGGAGTTGTTCAAATATACATGAACTACCAAATGCTTTTCACACACACAACACTCATTAATAACTGTCGAGCAGTAGCACCCTGTCGATTTGATATATATATATATATATATATATATATTAAACCAGCCGCATAATATTTAAATAAGTGGGTCTCTGGCAGATAAAAAAACATGAAACACCCTGCAATCAATTCAATACAAAAGAGAGAGGGGACCTAATTCAATCTATCGAAGACGATTCTTAATCCAACTGACGGGCCGGTCTCAATATCTTCCACCACAATGTCCGTAGGCATGCACATGTGATTGAATCTACCTTGGGTTCTTTGCTTCTATATGAACCAAATAGAAGCGAACTAAATGGCCTTCAAAAACCTCCTTTCAGATCTTGACCTCGGTGACTTGTCACGTCAACAATCTGCACAATAGAATCAAGGCCCATAATATCCCAACCGCACCATAACGAAATCACTCTCCAAACCTCCTCTCTTTTACGTTCAAGAAAGACGTGATCCACCGATTCCTCCTACTGGAGCACACATATGGCAGCCAAGAGGAACCGAAACCATAACTCTAGAAATTAGATTTGGTTGGTTGGGTTGCTTTTGGAGGAAGTACGCGATGAAACCAAGCAACTGCGCGATTGGTGCCCCTAGCACCCGAAATAACTTACATGACATAATTGTGTCCCTCAATCTCAATTTATCCTTTTACCAGGCAGATGGTTATTTACTTCAAAAGTGCATAGGTTGTCCAATTTCCAACTAAAATGCCCGAGCGTTGTGTGATCTCGTTTTCCATTGCTACAAAGAACACTACCAGCCTCATAGCCTGGGAGCTCTCACAACTAACGTCGAATTTAGAGTTAGTGACAATATTAGTAAGTATGGTGTTATTTATTGAGTCAGGACATGGGGCATAATGAATGCATACATGATTAGTTGGCGTACCACTATGTATAATATATAAAGGAGAATACGGTGGCATCCATTGATAACTAATATCATAACCACCTTACACCCACAAGAGTGACTTAACATTGTTGTTAATATGGACAATGATTATTAGATTGTCCTAATATTAAGATTTGTATAAAGCGAGTACACCATTAATTCTTACATATGTTACATGTCAAACAAATTTATGATCATAGTACTTTCACGTTACTTTGTATTGCTGTTGCCCGACAGTGTATGGACCACACCATGGTGATCTAAAAATAGTTGTATGGTTTGGAGAATTTATGGTCAGATGATATTGATCCAGTTACAGGAACTCGTAGCATGGGAGCTCTCACAACCAAACGCCCGAATTTAAATAAAATTAGTTGTCGTGTTTATAAGCATAGTGATAGTTACTAAGCAACTAGCAAAATGAATGCATATATGATTAGTTGGCCTGACAATATGTATAATGTATAAAGGAGAATGGCGTGACATCCCTTTATAACTCATCGTAACCATCGTAAGGCTTGTCATTGTTGTTCCCAACAAGATACTATAGCAAATATAGACAATGATTATTAGTTTGTCATAATATCAGGATTTGTGTAAAGTGAGTGCATCATTAATTCTTACATATGCTACATGTCGAAGAAATTTATGATCGTAGTACTTTCACGTTACTTTGTATTGTTGTTACCCGACAGTTTCTGGACCACACAATGGTGATCTAAAAATAGTTCCATGATTCAAAGAATTTATGGTTAAATGATATTGAACTAGACATATTTATTTATTTGGATTCTGATAAGGACGCGCCATCCTATACCATAATGGTTCCGACATCACAACGATTATCTAAGGGATTGGGCCCTAGACCACCAAGTTCCGAAACAATAGGCCACAACTCGAGCATAAAATACGCGTGTGTAATCATTTTGTAACACTAGATTTTGATTAAAAAAACGCAAAGAAACAGAAGAGACAAATGATGATGAAAAGGTTGTTTATGGGGTTAGCGAGTGTTGCTACTCTATCGTTACTGTAACGAGCCTAACCAAACTAATACCAATCTAATTCTCGAGCCATTACAAAATGCATCAATATCGTCTATACTATAACGTTACCGTGACAAACTGAACAGATAACAAATAATCTTAATGTATAAAATCACAAATGTCAATATTATTGTCAAAAGCTTATATATAAATATGTAATACACACATACATCAACAACAATAACATTGAATATTTTTAAACACATAATTTAATAAAAAGATAATAAAATAATAATAAAGTAAAAGCATACAGCCGTCAAACACTTGTAAATACCACAAAAACCAAGGGCAATTTCGTACTACAACTCTTATAAAACCAAGCATTCTTTCCCTTTAAACCCCTTTCCATCTCTCTCTTCAACCTACAAACAACACACAAAACATCTGAAACAAAAGTACAAATCGAACACCAAATCCAACATGTCAGCCTGCAGCAGAATCCGCCACATTGTTCACCTCCGACAAATGCTCCGTCGCTGGAGAAAGAAAGCCGCATTAGCATCCCGTAAATGCATACCCTCCGACGTACCCGCCGGCCACGTGGCAGTCTCCGTCGGCTCTAATTGCCGGAGATTCATCGTCCGGGCAACTTACCTCAACCACCCGGTTTTTAATAAGTTGTTGATTCAAGCAGAAGAAGAATTCGGGTTTGATCACTCCGGTCCACTTGCGATCCCGTGCGACGAGTATTTATTCGAGGAGATTATTCGGTTTTTGTCCCGGTCTGATTCGGGTGCTCATCGGTTTGTTAATCTTGAAGATTTGCAAAGACACTGCCGGAGTAACCTAGATTTCTTGCCCGAGTCTAGACCGCTCCTTCGATAAGACGAAAATGCGATAATGATAATAGTAGTAGTAATAATATTTAGGGTGTGTGAGAGAAAATCTGAATTGGAAACCGAACCTGAATTATTCAAAATATCCGAAATTTTGGATATCTCAAATTTTGGATATGAATTTGAAGACCCCTTATAATAATAATAATAAGCCAACGAGTTGACTTTGATTTTGACCCCGAGTCGACTCGGTTGATCATGCACAAAGAGCTAACTCCGGTTCGGGGACTTTTAGTAATTTGTCCTAGCAAAATATACGAAAGGTAAGATAGTAGAGGAAGGAATTGAAGCATTGATGAAACGTGTTTTGATATTTTGGTGTATAATTTTACGGAATTACCCTAGAACGTTGGGATGGTGGTGGGAGTGCTACCGAGTCAGTGAGTTGAGTTGACTCACCAACTTAATGTAGATGGCAACACCGTCGTCCCGGCTTTGAATCGGAGTCGCAAGTGAAAGTGAGAGGAGTGAAATTGTTAATTGGCTATAGATGGGGTCACTTTTGTAAATTACCATGTGGATTTAATTGATTTTGTTACATTATTATTATTATTATTATTATTATTATTATTATTATTATTATTATTTATGAATACAAATTGCAGAGAAATTCCAACAATACTAGTTGTCCACAATGATTTTATATTTATTTTTGTTTTAAGTTAGTTTTTTACAGCAGTTATTATTAATTATTATTCGTGAGTGGAGTGTTCAAAAAGCCCCCCATGTGGAAGGACTATTCAATTTATGACTTGATATGTATTTTATTTCTTTAAATATTGGTGATTACTCGAGACCGAATAACTAAGTTAAAATCTGATTATATCAAAATTAGTTTTATTATTATCTTTTAACGGCCAACAAACATGGAATGCCTAGATACCCTGACGAGTAACCAGGGGCGCAGCTCTTTGGGGGACCCTAGGTGGCCCCGGTCATTCCCGTTTTTTCGTTTAATAGGGTAAATTTCGCAATTTTTCCTGAAATTTTTATAGATATTAAGCACGGTCACCCCCAAATCGATACCGGTTTTGGTACCGTCGGTACCGATTCGGTACCAACGTTTTGAGTTTCAGTATCGGTACGGTACGTTACCGGTATTTTCCGAATTTTATCTTAAATACCCGTACCGTCCCGGTACCGAACCGAAAATTTCGGTACCGGTACTGGCACCAAGAATTAGTGTTTTTCGGATCGGGATTTTCAATACCGGTACCGGTGCGATATCAATCTCATCCCTACATTTCACAATACCAAAATACATACAACTTGCTGTAAAATGTAAAAGCCTCAAATGCCTATATGCAATGGCACCTACGTGAGAAACTCACTTATCACATCTCCGGCCTAATTTTATCTTCCTTATAACTCAGGAACACAAAAAATCTTTGATTTCCTTTCCTTATTTCGAAGTCTGTAACACGAAATTACGTTATGTTTTTCTCTTCCCATCTCTTAGTTATTTCTCCATAATTTCATTTCTCTTGTTTTCTTTTCTTATTCAACTAATAGACACAATGTTAGTTAACCAATTTAATATTGGATCCAAATTTCAAAACGTTAGAACCTACGGACTAGAAATCTCAAAAACTAATTTATGTTAGTGTTGGAATTTGATCTAGCGTATAGTATGCCTTCTGAAATATTTTTGTTAATTTGAATATAAGTATTTCATGAATATGCTTATATGCGATTCTTGATAGTGGCATAGGAAGGGGTGTGGCCGTTGAGATACACGAAGGGTGGAAAAGAGGATCATATGTATGAAAAGGGAACGACTCGAGGGTGACTAGTGAAGGGACGATTACTAGTAAAAGGCAACAATGAATTGATCGATAAAAGACTTTGATGACGACAACACCAACTAAAAGTTAATAATTAAAAAACAATGTTTTCAAACTTTATAGCTAACTTGTTTGGATTCTAAATCAGTAAAATATGCCCACCTTAACATGTTCTAGGTAAATATTATTTGTGTTCGAATAAGAAAAATACAATTTGTAGTCTCCATTCAAAAATAGAACTCCAGCCACTAACCAGTAAGAAAAAGAAAGCACGCCAGGTTAAATTAATATTGACCCACATAAAATAATAAACTAACTTTAAATAAACTCATCAAAAATATGATGAGCCTTTGAATATAAATCAAGACAATTTTCTTTTATCCAACTAAAATATCGTTATGTGAATGATTTTGGTTTCTTAGACTACATGGTGCGGTAAAAGGGGCTGTGAGGGGGCAGTATACACCGTGCGCTTATTGAGGGGCTAGTTTTCAAATAAATGATAACGCCGTATTGGAATTTTTTGTTTGATTTCCTGCATAAATGATTTTGTGTTCAATTCCTACACGATGATGTCTTTTGATTTTAGAAGTAGAGTAGTTGTAGAGTAAAGGATTGTGTGTTCGCCAGTAAAAAAATAAATTATTAAATAAACTTTATTGAATACGTGAATGAATGCATCAATTTAATTCTAATAACAATGACGAAAAAAACCATTAACATAGAAGGTTTTATGATAAACGTTCTAAAACAAAAATTTTAAGAAACCTAAAAGAACGATTGCCACAGAATAACTTCAACATTTAATATTATATATATAGGAGAAGATTATTATACAATAATCGTTTACCAAACATTAGGTGCGCGAATGGCGCTTAGTATAAATACAAATCACGCTCAAGTTAAAATCCAATTAATCTCAATTCCAGATCTGTTTTCATAATTACGCTCAAAAACCATAATTACACTCGAAAAAGCTTTTCGTTAAGAACAAGTCAAAATTAATCGACTGAAGATCCAGATATATTTGTTTGGATGATCTAATAATTAATTTGATATAAATTGACTAATACAATCATATGATGGCGTGATGTGATTTCATGTATATAAGTTGTCTTGTACCTAACGTATGATATTGTATTAGATCTTTTAGTTACACACACACACACAAATATATATATAGAGAGAGAGAGAGATAAATGATCCAATACAATAATCTATTATTGTGCATTACGTACATGACACCCTTACACCCTTGTTTCAAAAAACACAAGGTGGCAAATTTGTAAATTATTGCAATTCGTTTCCATCCTAATTAACCGTGGCGCCGATTCAACCATCGTCAACGACGCCATTTATACACTCCACTTCAATTGAATTGAAAATGGGGAATTGTTTTCGATTGATAAAAGTTTAAATACGTTTCATATTTCATATGATGGAATCTATGATCAAATCAATGGTCGATTGATGATTTTTTTTATGATTACGAGATTTCATGAAGTGATTTCAGTGTTCAATTTCATATTACAGAAAGTTTAATTTCAAATCTAAGCTTCTAATCGTTTAAAGGTTTGTTCAAGTGTTTTAAAGTTTTTTGTTTCTATATGTTTAATTTTTTGTTATTAATTTCTTAATTTTTTGTTCTGGATTTCATAGTTTTTGTTATGAATTTCTTAGTTTTTGGTCTGAACTTCTTAGTTTTAAGTTTTGTTTTGAACATTTTAAGTATGTTCATTTTGGTTAAAACTTTGTTATGAACATTTTTGGATCTTTGCCCTGAACGTTTAAAGTATGTGATCTGTTTTGGTCAAACTTTTAATCTGAGTTTTTTTCACACTCTGTTTCAAAACCTGCACAAATTATCTTCGTTGGCATTCGTTAATCTCATATAGAGAGCGTTGAATTCTAGGCCTATTGTTATTTACTCTCTGCTAATATTTTGGAACTTGGAAGACGTAATTCATTTGATTCTAATTTGAATCCAAAACGTAACTTTGTTGATAAATTAGTTTTGTTGGAAGATGTAATTTTGAAGAATCATTAACTTGGAATAGTCGTTAATTTTTTAATACGTAATTGACCAATTGATTTGCTGGAAGACATAATTTAGCAATTTTGCATATCATATTGAATTTCAGAGTTCTCACACTTATGATCGAATTACTTTCGGCTTGCAATCTTTCAATTAATTTGAAATGCAGATTTGTATACGCTCGATGAATTAGTTTGTAATCAATGATCGTGAAAACAGGTTTAGGTTTAATTACAAATTTTCCACCGCGTGAAATTGAAATCAATGCTAAGGAGTGTTGTTGAATTGTAAGAATTTAAGAACTCCACTCTATGCCACACATTTAATTAAATGGATTGGAATATGTGGTTGAAATTAAATCTTGCAAAAAAGTCAAAGTAGCAGAGAGAATAAAGATGTAAGTGGTTACATTAACTTTTACGCCCGTTACACGTATGTAAAAGGTTGACTCGATGCGTAAAAAATCTGTAATTTTTTACGTGTATGTAACCTACATATATTACGCATGTGTAAAAAAAATTCGAAAAAAATCGTTACACTGAGTTCTTTCGAGTTCTTAAAACTCAAAGGGGTTCTCATTTGAAATCTTCCACACACACACACACACACACACACACATATATATATATATATATATATATATATATATATATATATATATAAACACAAACACATATGAGCACCATTCACCAACATGATTGAAAGAGACTTGTGATCAAGAAAACTAAGAAAGGCTCAGCACTACTAGTGGCCATAATTTATTTTCTTGGAATTTTGGTGTCAAAATGAGTGAGTAAAAACAAGTCAAATTAATTGATTTTTTTGAAAGAAAGATATATCAAAAAGTTGATTCCTCAATAATTGTACTTTTGGTGCCAAAGTTTAAATAAAACTTAATATCAATCTAGTCATAACCTAAAAGTTTATGGTGTAACAATACTCTTAGATCTAATAATGTTTTAGAGAGTAAAAGGTTGTGTACTTTATAATGTATGGATGACACACACATATATAACTAACTGACAATGTAAAAATTACTGAGTTCTCCTAAGTGTTGAATTGTTAAAATCCATATTAAGTAGAAAAGCACTAAGTGATTTTGTAGCCCAGAACAAAAATATGATCATCGTAGTTAGGGTTAGCGAAAGAGGTATAATCGTGTTTAAAAGGTTAGAGATGTCACTATTAACACAATTATCAAACATGAATACGACTCGTTTAACTATTTATATCTCATTTTGTAACGCACTTGTGTGTTTCATGTAACAAAAATGAGAAATGATAGAGCCTGGCCTTCTAATTTTAATTATTTTAAAATATATATATAATAACATTATTTACTTTTACTAACCATGTTTAATCGTGTGTTGAACATATACCTGTTTTGCCAACCCTACTCGTAAGTTATTGTTCCCATTATTGGAAATGGACGCAAACAATCATTATACCCAACCTTTTCCAACCCGTAACAACAAGACATTTACCCAATATGGATGGTTTCATGGTATAGAAACTAGATGAACAAAACATTTGTTGGATGTATGTCAAGTTCATTATCTAAATATCATATAAGTAAGACATTTGTCAGATGTATCTCCTATCTATGTATGCAAATTAAAAACCCTTTTTTATATATATCAGCTATTTGTATGAATGAATTATTAAAGTGTAGTGGTGGTGGAGCCCTTAGAGGTACTTTTTGGTGAGATTTTCATTTTATTTTGGATTATAACAAAGATATTTGAAAGATTTTATTCCAAAACTATGTTAGATGTCAAAATCATGTGTTTAATCAACCCTAATGTGGTCAGCTTAGTCTCTATTGGTTGTCAAGTGTGTTTGCTGACAACTTAAATGATTCATGTTTAGTTGGTTTGATGATAAGATTTGAAATTTTGAATTAGTTTTTATATCTTTGAACATTAAGAGCATTCTTAGTCCGTTCTCTAAAATTATGTGAGTGAGATTTGTAAATTATATGGTATGGTTATGAGTTGTTGCGAGTAAATAAGAGAGAAAATTTATATAGGAAAATTAAATTTGAGGTTTTATATCAGCTTTTTTTTAATGATTTTATTTAGCTTTGGAGGAGAATAATGAGATCTTTTATATTAGTTGAACCTGGGAGAAAATAGTGAATGACCGGGTTGCCTCGTAAACGAGATGGGATTTCTCTTTGTAAGTTGTAATCAAACTTCAATGTTAGAATAAGTTCTTGTAAAAAGTAAAATGATATTACCAAGTTATGAGAGAAATATATCACCGAACATAATGATCGCAAAAGTTGATCCTGGGGGTTGTGTGACGTGGCATATGGTCCCACATCTAATTCGTACTAACCACCACCATTTTGGTCGTACCGAACCGTTTGGAATGCTATTCCTTCAAACTGAGTGATGGTAACAAATAAAAATAGTGGTAAAATGAAAACAGCATGTAAGAAAAAAAATGCTAAGTAACAAATCATCAAGTGACAAAAGTACCGTAGTAACGCATTTTGTGGAACCAGATTCATTAAAATAGTCAAATTAATAAGCCCAAAACATGGGTGTTACGGGCCTTTAATTGACGGTATTTTGAGGTTACAATGGCCCAATCTGTAAAAGCTTGAAACTCTGATTTATATTTATTTACCCTTTAAATTTTGTTTTAAAAAATAATATTAGTAGTATACTCATTAAACTAATGATAATTCAATGATAATTAATTTTATTAATTAAAATCAAGCAAGGTAGTGATTACATCGAAACAGAAGGCAAGCGGCCAACAAGCTGCGTCGCTACCCCTTTTTGAATTGCAAAACCCAATCTTTTAAAAACCACAAATTACTGATTGTAAACAGCACATTGTGTGTTGATAGTGGCTCTTGCACTATGCAATTGGTGATTCAGTTTTGCCAAATTTGAATTCGGTCCAGTTTACGGTTTCAGTCAAAAAATATTTGAACCAAGAAAATTGAACCCGAACCGATAAATAAGCCTCCTCACAAGTCACAAAATATTTGAACTTTGAGGGTCCAGAATAGCATGAGCATAACATAGTGTTTTAGTTGGATGCACATTGTTAACAAGAAAACTTAAAAGGTCTTAAATTATTTATAGTTCTCTTTATCTATGAATATCTGTATCAATAAAAAAATGTTAGTGATCACAAGAGTTGAGAGAATGAGAGGAATAGCCCAACATATATCATCCAAAGCCCAATAAATTACATATGCTTGGTTATTGTCAAGTCACATTAGCACATAATATTGAAAAATATTAAAGAGGCTATTGGTTTTATTTTTCGTTTAGTTGTTAATAATAATAATATTAGTTTTAATATAATTATGTTTGTTTGTATGTTGATTAGCCCGGAATTAATTTGAACTAAACATAAGCTGGTGATGGGCTGGAAGCTGCGCTTGTAGGCTCTCGTGGGCTGGAGTTCGACTCTTTATGGGCGCATTAAAAGAAAATAGAGAAAGAATTGTATGTTTTGAACCAAAGTCGTCTATAACATCAGAATTATTCATCACATATCTTAATTGCTCTCTGTCTTATCTTGTTACCGAATCACCTTTGATCTTCATCATTCATTCGCTTTAGGGTTTCGTCGCTTGATGATTCCGGTCTAGTTTTGTAATTCTCAGTGCATACTTTTGTTTTAGTAAAGATTGTTCTGTTAGTAATATAAATTTTGGTTTCTGTTTTGAGATGATGTATTTGTGACAAGTATATAGGATAAAAGGACATGCGTGATTAAGTAAAAGAAAATTCTTGTTTGATTATTCTTTCGAAAAAAATAACTTTATACCTTCAAAAAATTGAGAATTAAATATTATATAAATAAAATTTGCAAAAGTCGCATGAAAAAGTCAAAAGGTGAAATAGAATCCAATGCAAACGGTACGAGATAGAATAGCAGGTCGGTGGGTCCTATCATCAATTTTTTTATTTTTTTTAAGAATGGCAAATTTCTTTTCCAGTCTTGGCCAACGCACTATTTAATTTGGAGAGCACCACTGTTGTCTCACTCCAGCTATATTATATTCCTTTTATCGGATCTGTGGTGGCTTCAGAGTTTTGATTACGCGTTCTCCAGGAAACTATGCTGTCGGCGGTCACTTAACTGTCGTTCTGCCGCCACAAGAGCATAACTATCTCGTGTAACAGACGGTGGAACGAAAACCCCCATAGGCTTGGGAATTGAACAAGCAATCTCGCAAGGCCTAACTCAAATCCTTCATTACCAATATCCACACAAAGTGACACGAGTAGAGATCGAATTTGAGTCTCCACTGGAGAATCCAAATCTTCCTACCACTAAGCCACAAATGGGCATTCTCAACCCATTCCTTAAATTTTTGTGGAAAAGTTTTTCAAATTACAAGATATGGTTTTCGGTGGTTGTGACTTGTTGGTAGAGGAAAGAAAAAAGTTAGTGACTTTTTGTAAATTTAGGAAACTTTGTTTGCCTCTATTTATTTATTAATATTTGTTGAATTGATTGTGAGTAGAAAATACCAATAAACGTACTATTTAATTAATCATGATAGAGAAACGTAATGTTTTTAGTTTTTAGTATGATTATAGATATAGGATAATAGCCGGAGGGGAAATGTTCTTATAAAATATTATCATAATTAGTCAAATATGTTAATAGTTAACAAATTTTATGATAATTATTTTCAATAAACTCGATTAATTCAATTATAATGCAATAAATTTATGAACCGCAAATAATAAAAGTAAGAGTAGAATAATAATATTTAAATAATTAATGATTGGGTTGACGGTAAAAATATATTTAAATATATTTATATTATTAAAGTAACATAATTTTTCACATATCATTCAATTAAACCATCCATATAGGGTGTCAAGTATACAAGTAGTTAAACTCTCTACATAGGCTGTCAAGTGTACAAGTTTTAATTTTTACAATTTCTCCTTCATCAATTATAAAATGAAAAATTTGTTGTTGGTGTAAATCGAATCCACTACATTGCTTTTAAAATGTTTGTGACTTACCAACTCAACTAGGATAAATTGATGTTAATCTTCTCTTTTTTTTTAATTGGTATAAATTCACAACACATTTTGTTTTATCACTCGTGTATCATACGTGCTCTATCCTACTTATAACGGTAAATAAACAATAAAAATAACTAATATTTTTTTTTTACAACTGTTGAAAGGAACTATTTTAAATTCGAGTTCACTTTCAAATGGATATAATTATGTTTTCCCACTTAATTGCCAGCTTGCTGATTTCATCATCTTTAACATAAGATTTATTTAATTAGTAGAAATTTATTGTTAATTTTGTAGTTTTCTAGTTGATCCAAAGTACAAATGTCTAATCAAGAATTATATTAAGCATTGATTAACAATTTAATTAGATTAGGTTGCTAGTAAGATGTGCCAATGGGAGTGGATGGTTTTGATTAATTAAGGGTCCAGTCAGGGACACCTCCCCACCTCCATCCTAGGCGCCGCGTATAGGTCTATACGCGGCGTTTTAGGGTACGATTTGACGTCCTGGCCTTGCCTGTCATAGGGTTATCGGATCGTACGAGCTATACACCGCGTATAGGGCTATACGACGCGTATTGTCTTTTGTATACTTTTGGAGCCCGACTCCCTCCCCTCCCTCTCCACCATTTCTTTTTTCTTTTTTTTTTCTTAACACTCACCGTCTTCATTCAACAAACACCAACAACCGTATATGTTTCCGGAGTCGGACGAGGAGATGCCGGACGGGTAACGGTCAGTCGGAGTTAAACCATGTATGTTTCCGGAGTCGGACGAGGAGATGCCGGACGGCGCTAACGGTCAGTCGGAGTTAAATCAGGTTTCGTTTTATCTTTATTTTTTACATGTTATGACATAGTTGTAGATGTTATGACAGAGATTCGGTGAATGGTTTACTTTAGAAATTTGTCTAGGCACCGACCGTTTGACGGTAACCCTAGTTCGCCGGGCCTCCTAAACTTAAAATAGATTTCCCGTATTGTTACCGTTAGCGCTAAAATTTTTATTATATTATTACTATTAAAATATTAATATTATTATTAAGATATTATTGTTATGAAAATATTATGGTTAGCAAAATAAAATACTATTATTGTATTTATTAAAATAGTATTATTATTATTAAAATAATAATATTTAAATACTATTTAAATATAAATATTATATTTTTATTATTATTATTATTAAAATAATTATGGTAAAATACTATTAAAATATTAATTATTATATTATTATTATTTTTATTCTAAAAATATAATTATTAGTATTAAAGCATTTAATTTTCTATTATTATTAGTACTAAAATATTATTATTATTAGGTACCTGATGTACGCCAGAGAGTCAGATGCCGGGGTTAGGCGGCGACGCAAGACTTTCGGAGGTACGTTTGTGTAGCGTATAATATAATATAATATAATATATTGTATTATGTTATATTTATGTTAGTGAGTTTTTTTATAAAAGCTCACCAGTGTTATCTTATTATGGTTTTTTTTTCCTTTTTTTTATTTCTTTCTTTTCTTTTGTTATTATTAATGTTATTTATGATTATTATTAATATTAATAATATTTAATTATCAATAACATATTATTATTGGAAATTCGATAAAGGGCGTTTAGTAGCAGGACTTATTTGGCAAAATTGACAGTGCGAAGCGAACTTTTAAGTTATTGGCTGCTTTCGTTATGGGCATCTTCAATCAGTTACAGTGGATTGCTTGGGAAAACTGGCATTTCCAAACGAACTTTCAATTTCTTGGCTGCTTTCGTTATCGACATCTCAAATCTGGCTCTTCGATTTCTACGAACTCCAACGGTCTTGACCGCCGGTCACCAATGACAACCGTAGTTTTGTTCACTCGAACACATATCAGTCGTCACTAAGCTTAAGCTTAAGCTTGTTATTAGTTTTATTTTTAGTTGGGGGTATTCTAAGTTGTTCATGTTGCGTATATTAAAGAATTATCGGCTTATATATATATACGTATATATATAGTAGATGTGCAGTATAAGAATTCATTGCGTCGAGATAACCAGCACCAGATCGAGACGCTAGTTTGATGAGTTTGAATCTCTCGGATCCGCGGTATCCGCTAACGCCAGCGAGAACGGGAGCCCCTACTTTGGACAAATGGGTGGAAATTCGGTCATTCATCCAACATAACGAGCACCAGATTGAGATATTAGTTCGCACTTAGCTGAACCGGTTGACACGTATGCAGACGTAGATTTTGGACGGGGCAGGGGCACGTGCGCCTTACGTCCTGGTGCCTTTAATCGAGCCTCCCCCGATTGTGGCACCGGAGGTGGAGCTTGTCCATGAGCCTGTGGACGCGGGGGAGGGGGGCGGTGGGGATTCGGACGACGGTGGTGCCGGACGTGAGGATTCGGGCGTATCTCAAGTACGTTTTAATATATTATCGTTTTATCGTTTCTTTTATTTTGACTTCGTATTAAACGTATTTATATGGTTTTGTTGTTAGGGGCCGACGCAGCACGTTCGCGCGGTGCGTCTGGGTCCCGCCACCGACGCTAGGTTGGAGGCCCTAGAGTTGGAGATGATGCGGATGTCACGCCAGATTGACTGGCGGATGAGCCAGATGTCACGCCAGATCGACTAGCTTGTTGTCAGTCGGGTAGCGGAGCTGTCTGGACAGCCGTACCCCGTGCCACCGCCACCGCCGCCACCCCCCAAATTTGACCACGAGGCGAGCACGTCTGGCATAAGATGCGGACGGGGCAAAGACGTGGATGCCCCAGACGGTCGGGGCCGAGGCGCAGTGGAAGAGGACGACGCCGATGTTGGCAACGCGTTCGGGGGGCTCGTGGGCCACGACGACGACATAGGCATGGACATGGGGGACGTAGATTTTATGTTTTAGTTGTCGTATTTTCTTTTATTTGTACAGATTTAACAATGATTTTTGGTATATATATGTGTTTTAACTGTTTTTCACCGAAAGGATGTTAAATAATAAATAAATAATTAATTATATATTATTATTATTATTATTAATATATAATAATAATAATAATAATAACAAAATAACAAAGAAAAAAAATAAATAAAAACATAATAAGACAAAATTGGTTGGATTTTCTAGAAACACCGGCCTATACGCTGCGTATAGGCCTATACGCGGCGGCGTATAGGCCGGTGTTTTAGCAATTGGGCGGTGTGTCCCTAGAAAATCCGTTAATTAATTGATCAATTATCCAAAATTAGCAATCATTTCAACTAAATATCTTTTTTTTAACGACCAACTAAGTAACGCTGGGTACTCTGTACGCGGCCCCCATTGGCTAAAGGTAGCCCGAGTCGGCCACGAGTCTGGATAGAAGGAGCCCATAGCGGTCCAACTATTGAGGGATTTCCTGGATAAAACCCGACCCTCACGCCCGCCAAACGGCACGACAGCGAGGAACCGATAAAATCGAGTTAGATCAAGACTCGAACCCTGGCAAGCCAGGGTCATCCCTCATATCTACCATATAAATTGGTGATAGTGAGGTTTGAACACCTTACCTCTCACTATTAAAGTGAGTGCTCTACCATTGATCCTAATCAAATTTATATTTCAACTAAATATCTAAGAATAGGGTTAGGTTATAATACGAAGTGTAGTTTTTGTAGGAAGGATAAGAAGTAATCTTGTCCATTGTTTGAACGTGGATGGTTGAGATTAGTTTAAAGGGAAATCAAGTGTGAACATAAGAGAAGTGGCATAAAAAAAATAACACATTTATTGACTTTCTCTGTCCACATGCAAGGCACATGCCAACTTCTCCCGTCATTTTAAAACGTCCATAACTTTTTTTACGAAGTTTTTATTGAAAAATAAATTCACCATAATAACGAATGTCTTTTTATCTTTTATCTGAGTACCATATTGTTATATAAAAATTAAAAAAAAATTAGTGGATTTTTTAAAAATTGTGTTTTACCAAAACTGTATTTTACAAAATTGTGTTATACATTAATATTTTTTATTGTGTTTTTTATTCATTGTGTTTTTTTATTGTTTTTTACATTGTGACATACAATTATGTTTTTTATTGTGTTTTTATCACTGTTTTTTTTTTCATAGTGTTTTTTACATTGTGTTTTTCATAGTGTTTTCCATTATGATTTTTTCGACGCCCGTTTTCCGGTGACTTTTTGGCGAATTTTCCTGCGATTTTTCCGGCGAAATTTCTTGGGGATTGTTCTCCGGTGACTTTCCGATGACTTTTCCGGTGAAATTTCTATAGACTTTTCAAGCAAAGTGGTGGCGGTGGGTGACGGTTGTTGGTGGCGATGGCCGGTGGAGTGGTGGTGGTTCTAGGAGATAAGTGAATATTGTGAGTGGGTTTTATGTAAGCGGGTTTTAATATAAAAGTGTTAGACAAAAATATCGTCCTTCCTAGCCTTATTAGGAAAATCAAACTTCTTATTAACAATATAATTTGTCGTCAAAAAGAAAAAGAATAAACAATATAAAAAATATTTTACAAAACTATTATTTATATTTTTAACAGAAGAGTTAAACTCTTTTTTTATTTTTTAAATAATTTATTTTCATACAATAAAAGAATCTCAAATTTCTTAATCCTCTAGAATATATATATATAGGCTAAGTATAAAATGAAAACTCACTTGAGTTGTGAAAGACTCTAGAAACCTATTCTCAACCACATGTTTTTAATTAATGTTTAAATTTTGTGGTCCATAATTAAAGTGAATAAAAAATGTAAATATAAATATAACTTTTTCTCTCTCATGAAAACATATATAAAAATTAGTGAAAAAATAGCAAAACATTTTTTTTTATGTTTTGATGTTTTTATATTAAATGTTACAACATATATTACATGTAACAAAAAAAAAACGATGTTACATACGGTTTTCGCGGGTTTTCACAACTCAAATGGGTTTTCATTTTAACCTTACCCTATATATATATATATAGGCTAAGTATAAAATGAAAACCCACTTAAGTTGTGAAAACTCTAGAAACTCATTCTCAACCACATGTTTTTAATTAATGTTTAAATATTATGGTCCACAATTAAAGTGAACAAAAAATGTAAATATAAATATAATTTTTTCTCTCTCCTGAAAACATATATAAAAATTAGTAAAAAAATGTTAAAAAATAGCAAAACATTTTTTTTTGATGTTTTGTATTAAATGTTACAACATATATTATACGTAAAAAAAAACCCAATGTTACACAGGTTTTTCGCGGGTTTTCACAACTCAAATGAGTTTTCATTTTAACCTTACCATATATATATATATATATATATATATATATATATATATATATATATATATATTCATTTTGTCAAGTTTTCTTGGTTCGACTGAATGTGGTGTGTTATGATTTGATTTGTGATTAAAATATTAAAGTTTGCAATTAGCTTGTCAATAAAAAGTAATGTTTGTTGAGGAATATGATATTCAAGATTAATTGATGATAAAGATACATTTATGAAATTGGTTGTATAATGAGAACTCAGAAGATATAATTATTGATTTTGTATTCACTTTAACTCGTGTATTTGGTTTTACTATATAACACTCCTGTTTAAATTCAAGATTAATTGATATAGCACTCCTATTAATTGATAATAAAAATAAATACATTGAAATGTCACGTTTTCACACTAATACGGAAAAAGTTCATTTTAAAGGTATATATTTGTATTTATAACTTTGTTAGTATTGATTGGCATCCTAGTAGGCTACTCTAGTTGAATAACATGTGAAAAAATGATTTTGCTTTAATAGTATAGGCAGATAGATGGTATTATCAATAATAATACGTTTTTAGCAAGTAAATTCAATTTGTACGGAAACCCAAATCGTGTATTCCTTAACTTTCAAGTGTTTGGCTACTAGTGGATGACAAATTAAAAATATAAACTCATGACTGTTTAAACACATAAATTAACTGATCAATGTAAATTGTTATTTTTAACAATATAAGAGATCAAGAATCCCATTATAAACCTTTCAATATGAATTGGACTTAAAAACTAAGCCTTATAAATTACACATCCCCATCATAACACAAGAGTCCTAGTTAATCACATTACACCAGAAATATTACACATTTTGTTCAATAATTCGTTAATTCTTTAATGTTTTAATTTATGTACCATATTTTATAAATTATTTTTGTTTTTAATAAACTGAAATTTGTCATTATTTGGATATCTACATTTAAAAGAATCTTCAAACACTGGGTTTTTATTAATTAAACATAAACACAGGAATAAAATAATAAAATTAGTTTGCTTTTGCTGTACGCAATGTTTTCAGACCCGGCCCGGACGTCGACCCGGACGCCTTACCGGGTCAAAGGTCGGACCGACCCGGGAGGGCGGACCGGTGTTTGACCCGGATGATGTCATAAATAATATATATATGTAATATAATTTTTGTTTATAAAAAATGAATAATAAATGAGATTCCAAAAAGTCAAGTAATTTTACGTAGCCACTAACAGTTCAACTGCCATAATTGTGCTTTTATAGTATATATAAGTTAATTTTTGTATACAAAGACATCATTGAAGGCTAGTGGGATGGCTTTGTAGAAGATCTCTAAATACGTAGACATAGGATTTACCCGCGTTCGAGTCCAGCATGCTGCATGTTTTTATTTTAATAGAGGAAAAAGGGTTTTGCCGGTTCGGCCGGCGGTTCACCGGTTGCGGTCGGACCACAAACCGACAAACCCGGCCGGGCTATTAGAAAACGGGTTATGCTATGTGAACCGGACCGGGGTACCTACCGGGCCCGATCAGACCGGTCGAACCGACCGGTCCGGTCCGGGTTTCAAACCATTGGCTATACGAACTACGAAGAGGATCAGCAGCTAAGACCTGACACGTGGGTTTCGGGTTAGTCGGATCGGGTTAACCATGTTATTTTATATTTTTAGTTGATTTTTGTGTTTGTAACTTGTGGGATACAATATTTATCATTTCTACTTAATTTTTAATTTCTTTCACGAGTAATTATCTTATAATTACATATATGTCTATAAATGAACCGATCAAACATGAATAAGGACATGTCCGTGTTCTTTCATTTGACTTTAAACGAGCATGAACACTTAATTGAGCAAATATTTATGTTCATGTTTGTTTGTTTACAAAATAAACATGTTCATGTTAGTTTATATTCACTCATTTAAAATCTAAATGAACAACAATTAAACAGAGATAAACGAGCATATAAAAACATACATGCACATACATTAACGAACATAATTGAACACAAACAAACAAATATAAAACATATTAGCACGATATAATTTCTAAATGCATATAATATTTAATAGCTTTCTATTAATATAATATTTAGTAACTTTCGATTAAACAAAGATAAACGAACATATATGTACATACATTAATGAACATAAATGAACACAAACAAACAACTATAAAACATATTAGCGGGATATAATTTCTAAATGCATATAATATTTACTAACTTTCTATTAATATGTAAACGAACATGAATGAACATAAACAAACTTAAATGAATGATCATAAACAAACGTTCGTGAACATAGATGAACGTATGAAACATCCGTTCATGTCCGCTTGTTTAACTAGATGAACACAACATAGATGAACTTCCCGCCAAATGGTTCACGAACAAGCAGAATATATTACTTCTCTATAAAACTTCTAGTATTAACTTTTTAACACTTATTTCACATTTGCATCATTGTATTTGAATTTAACTCTCACCACTAATCAGGTTATTCAGGTTAACCCGAAACGCAACCTTATTAACAAATCGGGTTAACCTGAATAACCCAATTAATACTTTTTGACCTTATTTAACCCAACCTTAATTAGCTTATATTGGTTCGGGCTGGTTTAATCGGGTTAAGGTATTTTTGACACCCCTTGTTATGGAGGGGCTTTACCACATCTCCACATCACCGCAATGTAGGAAACAAGGCTTTAAAGCCCTCTTCCGTAAAGCCTCGTGGTTCGACGGTCCTTTATATGTATATGAGTGTGTACGTGTTTGATAGAGAGAAAACAGCCATGGCCCACCCCTCGCCCCTATGCCTCCCATCGTCCACGTGTCGCTCCACCTCTCGCAGCCCCAATGAGGTGTTGGGGGCGGCTTGGACTCCCACAACA